>NW_012149596.1:1858695-1908266 GCF_000956105.1 Propithecus coquereli | reverse complement strand
TTTTTTTTGGAGACAGAGTCTTGCTCTGTTGCCCGGGCTAGAGTGCCGTGGCGTCAGCCTAGCTCATAGCAACCTCCAACTCCTGGGCTCAAGCGATCCTTCTGCCTCAGCCTCCCAAGTAGCTGGGACTACAGGCACACACCACCATGCCCGGCTAATTTTTTCTACATATTTTTAGTTGTCCAGATAATTTCTTTCTATGTTTAGTAGAGATGGAGTCTCACTCTTGTTCAGGCTGGTCTCGAACTCCTGACCTCAAGCGATCCTCCCGCCTCGGCCTCCCAGAGTGCTAGGATTACAGGCGTGAGCCACCGCGCCCGGCCTATGGATAGGGTTTTGATACGAGTCTGCAAGCAATTGATTTATTATGGTCTCTGTACAGTCAAACCTCTCTGCTAATGATAATCTATTTGCAACTGCTCCCCAGCATCACTGCCTCAGCTCCTCCTCAGATCATCAGGCATTAACTTCTCACAAGGAGCATACACCCTAGATCCCTCACATGTGCAGTTTACAGTAGGGTTCATGCTCCTATGGGAATCTAATGCCGCTGCTGATCTGACAGGAGGTGGAGCTCGGGCAGTGATGCAAGCAACGAGGAGTGGCTGTAAATACAGATGAAGCTTCACTAGCTCACCACTCACCTCCTGCTGTGTGGCCCAGTTCCTAACAGGCCACAGACCAGTACCGGTCCACAGGCTGGGGGGTGGGGACCGCAGTCCTAAGACATGAGTTCTCTGGCCTCTTTTGGGGTTTATATCCCAGGATGAAAGGTCTTTCATCTAGTTCTGTGTGTATTTCCCACTTGCAAGGTCTGTTACCTGTTGGTGGGTGTATGTCCAAGGGTGTGAAGTCTCTGGTTTCTTTGAGGGTCTGTGTCCCAGGATGTTGAGTCTCTGATTTGGTTGTGGCTGTGTGTCAAGACATGAGTTCTCTGAGCTCCTTGTGGTTCTATGTCTCAGGATGTGAGGGTTCCAATCAGTTCCTGTATGTTTGTCAGCCGTGTGTGGTCTCTGATCTGTTTGTGACTCTATGTCCCAGGTTGTGAGGTTTTGACCTGTCTTTGTTTGTCCCAGCACGTGAGGTCTCTAAGGTGTTTGGGGTTTATGCCCCAGGATTTGAGTCTCTGGTCTCTTCGTTGATGTGTATGCCAATATGTGAGGTCCCTGATCTAGTCTTTGGTTTATTTCCCAGGGTGTGAGTGCTCTGATCTGTTCTTGGGTGTATCTTCTGGCATGTGAAGTATCTGATATTTTTATTTGCATATGCCCCAGGGATTGAGGTTTGTGATCTGTTTGTGGGTATATATATGGCCCAGATGTTATTTCTCTGAAATATTTGTTGGTGTATGTTTCAGCTTGTGTGGTTTTTTGATCTTTCTGAGAGTTTGTCACAGGATATGAGGTCTCTGTTCTTTTGGGTGTGTGTTTCCTAGAATTTGAATTTTCTGAGCTGTGTGTGTGTGTGTATGTGTGGGAGTGTGTCACAGGGTGTGAGGTCCCTGATTTGTCAGTTGGTGTATGTCCAGGATGTGAAGTCTCTGATCGCTTTGGGTGTGTATGTCCCACATGAGGATTTGATGTTCTGCATCCAGCATATTAATTCTCTGAATTATATTTTTGGATCTGTACCTTAAGTTTCAGAAGGATTTCTGAATCCTGTATTTGAGGGTTCTGCGCTTTTTCTGATCTGCATTCCAGGGGGGTGAGTTCACTGGGCTCTTTGGGTAACTGTGTTTACATTGTGAGGGCTCTGAGCTGTTTAGCTGCTTGTGTCCTAGGAGACGTGGTCCCTGAGCTCTTTTGGTTTCAAAGTTCCTTGACCTGTTTGGGACATATTTTCAGGTGTAAAGTTTCTGTTCCTTTTGGGAGGTCTCAGTCCTAGGGTGTGATATATCTGACTCGTTAGGGGTTTGTTCCAGGGTCAAGGTCTCAGCTTTTAATGGGCGTGTGGGCACCAGTGAGTAAGAGTTTTCTGAGCTGTTTGGAGGTCTCTGTGTGTGAAATCTCTTAATTCTATGGTGGTCTCTGTGCAGAGCATGGTATCTCTGATCTACTTAGCAGTTTCTCTTTTCAGGTGAGGTGTCTGTGACCCTTGGGTGAGAACTCCGATGTGTCTGGGTGTCACCCCTCCAAACTGTTTTGAGCCAATGTCCCAACAAATGAGTTCCCTATGATGTTGTGGGTTTTGTCCTAGGGTTGATTTTTCTGAGCAGTTTCAGGATCTGTGTCCAGAGTCTGATGTCTTTCTACTGATTTCTTTTTACTGTTTCAAGCCTTGGAGGTGCATCACCCTCTGTGTCCCAAAGTGTGAGGTCTCTGATCTCTGTATTCCTTGGTGTTGAGGTCCCTCAACTATTGGGTTATGCTTCCAAGGGCAAGGTAGTTCCAGGAGTCTCAGTTCCAAGGTATGAGGTCTCAGACTTATTAGGGATCTGTTTCGTGGATTTGAGGTCTCTGAGCAGTTTGGGGTTCTGTTATCAGTTTCTGATGTTTCTCGGGTGGTTAGGGGTCTGTGCTCAGAGTGTATGTTGCTGAGCTGTTTGGGGGGGTGGTCTGTGTCCTAGAGGGTAAAGTTGGTTAACTCTGAGCATTTTGGCATTGTATGTCTGCTGTGTGAGGTCTCTGGCCTGTTTGAGGGTCTATTTTCCAGGTCGTGAGGTTAACTCTTGGAGGGTTTGTGTCCTGTAATGTGAGGTGCTTAAGCCATGTGGGCATATGTAGTCGGGATGTGATGTCTCTGAACTGTCTGTCTCCCAGGTTACATGTCCTCTGAGCCGTTTGGGAGTCTGTGTGCACAGTGTGAGGTCCCTAAGCTGTTTTGGGTCTGTGTCCCAGTTATGAGGTCTCTCCGCTGTTTGTGGTCAACTTTGCACAGAATGTGAGGTTTCAAAGCTGTTTGGTGATCTGTGTCCATGACTTTCAGGTATCTGGAATCTTTCTGGATATGAGTACAAAGTACAAGTTCCATGAATGATTTTGAGGTCTGAGTCCAGGGTGTGATATTTCTGAAGCATTTAGAGGTCTGTGTTTAGAGCGTGAGGATTGTGAACTGTTTGAGGTTCGAGCCTAGGATATGAGGTTTCTAAGCTGTTTGGGGTCTGTGTCCAGGATGTGTGATCTCAGAGTTAGTTAGGGTCTTTATCACAGAGTGTGAGGTGTCTAAGCTATGTAGAGGGTTTATGTCCAGATTTTCAGGTCTGTGAGGCCTCCGAGCTGTTTGGGGATCTCAGTATATAATGGCTGTGAGCTATTTTTGGGAAATGTGTGTCCAGTAAATGATGTCTCCGAACAGGAATCTGTGTCCAAGGTGTGAGCTCCCTGAGTTGTTTTAGGGCCTGTGTTATACCTGTGTTCCCGCATATGTGATTTTGGAGCTCTCTAGTGTTGTGTTCAGGGTGTGAGGTCTCTCAACTGCTTGTCCACCTTTGCCCCAGTTTGTGAATTCTCTGAGAAATTGGTGGGTCTTATTCCTCGCTTGTAACTGAAGTCTATGAGCTTTGTGAGGGTCTGTAAGGAGATTTGGGGCGTGTGGATTACAAACCGTGAGGTCTCTGAAGTGTTTGGTAGTCTTTTTTAGGGTGTCCTGACTCTGAACTGTTTGGAGGTCTATGTCAGAAGGTGTGAGGCCTCTGCGCTATGTATACAGATTTGTTTCCCAGGTATGAATTCTCTGAGTGGCGTTTGTTTCCAGGCTGTGAGATCTCCAAGCTCTTGGCATCTGTGTCCAAGACTTGAGTCTCTGAGTTGTTTGTGGCACTATGTTCACATGTGAGTGAGGTCTCTGGGATGTTTAATAGTCTGTTTTTTAGAGTGTCTCTGAGCAATTTGGGGGTCTGTGTCCAAGGTATGAGTTTCAAACCACTTAAGGATCTATGGCTGGGCGTGGTGGCTCACGCCTGTAATGCCAGCACTTTTGGAAGCCAAGATCACTTGAGGCCAGGAGTTCAGAGTGTAAGGTCTCTCAGGTGTTACGGTGGTCTGTGTCCAGGGTGTGACATTTCAGCTGTTTGAAGGTCTGTCCCAGGATATGAAATGTCTGAGCAGTGGAAGTCAATGATCAGGGTGTGAAGGTTCCAAATAGTTTGGGTAGTGATATCCCAGAGGTTGTGAGGTCTTTGAGATGTTTGTGCAGCTCCATCACGGAAGGAAAGTTCTCTGTGTTTGGAGCACGAATCCCGGTGTATGAGGCAGCATGAGGTCTCAAAGCTACTTAGGAGTCTGTGGCTCATGGCTTTGTTGAAGCCCGTGAGTTATTTGGGGTCCAGGTATGAGAGCTCTGAGCTTCATGTAGGCACGTAACCCAGGGTGTGAGGTTTCTGAGGTTTGGAGTCAATATTCAGAGTATAAGGTCTACAAGCTATTTGGAAGCCTGTGTCCTAGGTGCCCTGTGTGTGAGGTCTCTGGATTTAGGGATCTTTGTCACAAGGCATGAGGTTTCTGGACTGTTTGGGATGCTGTCACCTGTGTGTGAGATCTTTGAAATATTTGGGTATCTGTGTCATAGCACATGAGATCTCGGAGCAAAAACAAAGAGCACTGGCTCACATCCAGGTTGAGGGATGACGAAAACAAGTAAGTATATTTGAAACGTTATGTCTTTGTTCTCTGCTTTATACTCTGGCACATATAAGTGCTCAATAAATATTTGCAGAAAAAGCTTCTCCAGCATGCACAAACTTTTCTTTTTGAATGCAGGAGGCAGGCTCAGGGTTCGATGCCTTTAAGAGCAAGGAGGTTCCTGCTAGAATTATATTACATTTCTGTATTTCCACTGTATTTATTTCCCTGGTTATTTTTGTTTATGACAAATGCTAATGTTTGTCCATTAGACGGCAATGGATTTAGTTTGCTTTTTAAGTGCATTTTAAATTTAAGTATAAAGGAAGCTTATCTTAGGTCAAAGTGTTATGTAGATGGTGGTGCAAGCGATATGCTCTGGGGGCCAGAATTGGAAAGGCTAGAGCCAGACGGCTGAGGTTTGAGGAACATGCTCCTGGACAAGCCCGCCCACAACGCACATGCAAGGCCCTCAATGCCCACGCCCTGCTTTGTTCAGTCAATATTTCATTTTATTGATGCCCACTCTGGGCTGGGTAGGGCCAAGGGTACACAAGAGGAGAGCCAGATTCAGTCCATGCCTGAAGGTCAGTCTGGGGGAGAGGGCAGGATGGACACACAGACGGATACACAGATCTGGCATCTGGTAGCAGGGCACACAGTCTCACATGGGGCACTCTGGGCACAAGTAGTCAGGAAAGGCTTCCTAGAGAAGGCCTCATGGGGGTGGGGGAGCAAGGGGCGAGGCAGCCATCAGAACCTTTGCCTTTTGTACATTTGTAGGCAGGTAACTTTCGAGACCAGTAAACCCAGGGTGAGCGCAAAGGGCTGGGGGCTGGGGCTGGCAGGCAGCAGAGGCTTCACTGCTACTTCCCCATCCCACAGTGAGGAAGCCCCCCCATGCTTGGCCTGTACTTCACCTTTGCCACATGGGCCCTTTCCTGGGACCCACCTCCGTGGTTTTCAAGGCTTCCCTGAGACAATCCACGTGGACCAGGTGCTCTACCCAGTGCCTGGCACCTCATCAATGCACATTTCTGTCCTAAGTGCTATCTACGGACTATCTAGATCTTGGTTCCAGCTCTGAGCAGTCCCAGCAGTCATCACACCCCAGGCCAGGGCTCTCGGCAACCCCAGAGCTCCCGAGAACCCTAGGTATCTTCTCTGTACTCTTTGAAGGCAGAGCTCGGGCCCAGCCCACCGCCAGGGCTGGCCAAGTCTGACTGCCTTCTTTTCACTGGTCAGTGGGCCATGGCCATCCACTCCCCTTCCAGTGGCATATGGGTGTCCACTTCTCAGACGTGCAGCCCTGAAGAAGAAACCCTACAGCTGCCAGCATTGTAAGCATGAGCAGAAACCAGCCTCAGCCCCCAGCCCTGGAGACCCTGTTTCCTTCACTAGTACAAAGTTTCTGTGGTCAGGGAACCAGCTTTATCTCCTGCTGGGAACTCTGGGCTCTGATGTCTGCCTGCCCTGGGGTTGCTTCCCCATTCCTTTGGGGCAGTAGGGAGGAGGCCTGCAGCAGACTCCTCAAGCTCCAGGCAGAAGCAGGTGCAAAAACAAACATTGTTCTGTTCAGGGGCTGGCCAGGGCTCACCCCTTGGACCTCCTTGATAGGCCACAAATCCCAACCGCAGAAAGTCCTGATGTTGAAAAATTACTTCTGAAGGTAGGTGAGGGTTTGTAAGTGCAACCCACAGATGGTGCTGGGACAGGGAAAGGGGACTCCTGGAGTCGGTCCTCACCGCAGCCGCAGCCCTGAGCGTGGAGCAGGTGGGGCAGGTGGAGGCAGGCGAGGCCCTGGCTGTCATTCCTTGACAGGAGGGCAGCTGTGGGGGAAGGGGCAGGCAGCTTCAGGCCCCCTTGATCAGTCTGGCCTCAGACTTCTAAGGGCTAGAAGAGGTATTTGCGGCAGGATTCAGTCCCACACTTGCATTCAATACGGACCCGCTTCTTGGGGGAGCCGGGGAGCCCAGCCAGACCAAAGTTGGAGTCCATGCGGGTGCTCTCCATGTCCACGGGGTCCACTGTGGAGTCACAGCCAGGGAGGGAGGTGGGGAGGGAGGGAGGGAGGGGACTTGTTAGAAGGCCTGGATGAAGCATCCTGCTACCCTTTTACCATGAGACGGGGATCTTGGGGGCAGGGAGAAGCTCTGGGATTTGAGTTAGGAGGGATCTTAGGGTTGCTGGTTTGGGGCTAGGGCCAGGGCGCAGCGCTGGAGGGGTGTTGGGGGAGGCAGCTGCAATCAGGGAACCAGGAGGGTCGTTTCAGGCAGGGGTCAGGGATAGAGGGCCGCCTGGGTGTCCAGAGGGGCATCTGAACTCTTCTGCCAAAGATCTGCCCTTGAGTGTCTCAGAGGTGGCTGATTTGTCAAGGAGGGGACTGGCTGAAGGCCACAAGGGTGTCCAGAGGCTTGGAATGAGGAAGGCCAAGGGGGATTAGGAGTGGGGAGGGGTTGGGGGATGTTCACTCAAGACTGGAGTTGGGGGAGTGTCTTAACTCTCCAAACATCTCCCTCCAGAAGTCTTGGTATGAACGTCTCAGGGTTGGGGTTCAGGGGTTGGGAATGAGGGGGCCCCAAGGGGTGGGCAGGGCTCTAGGAGTCCAGATGGGAGACTGGGAGTCAGGAGTAGCATCTTAAAGCTTCAGCTAAAGAACCTCCCTTGGTTCTCTGAGTGACTGGTGTGCCTTAGGGAGGGGTCCTCATGTCCCACATCACTATGTGCCCCTGCCCCCAGTCCCTTGCCACCCCCACCTTGCATGTTGTAATCAAAGGTGAGCTCCTCGCCTGCCCGGATGGTTCTTGTGGCAAAGAAAGCGATGCGGGGCAGCCGCTCATCAAGGTTGTCTATGAAGACATTGTACACCTGCAGGTTGGGGTCACACTGGGCGAGAAAGAACAGTGGGAGAGTGAGGGGAGCCCCGGCCTGCCCCTCCTTGCCCCGCTCCCGCCTGCCGGGGGTACCCACACTGTGGTTGACGAAGTGGGAGATGTTGCCATAGTAGGCGGCATCCACAGTATACACGTCCTCCACGTAGTCCAGGTCGAAAAGGTAGGTGGCGCCCTGGCGGTCATAGATCTGGCCCCGCCGCTCTGCCTCCTCTGAGGTAATGATCTGGGGAAAGGGCCATGGGCGAGGGGAGATTGGACATGAAGGGTCAGGAAAGCCAGCATGGCTCCTGAGCCCTGAAGAACAGTTAGCAGAGGCACCCCTGCCCCATGGACATATGGGGGCAGCAATGCAGAGGGTGTCAGACCTTGTTAGGGACTGGGCCTCAGCTACCCACTGCCCACCGCTCCTCAGGCCTCTGGATGGCATGGGGAATTCTCTCAGTGGCAGGCAGAGGCTGGCTATAAGGTCCAGTTAGAGTAAAAGAAAGCAAGCTCCTCCTGCTGCTGCCCAGCAAGAATTGACTCAGAATTCCCAGAGCCTCCTGTGCACTGGGGACAGAGCAAAAAGAAGGGGCCTGTGCAGTGGCTCACACAGCACTCTGGGAGACCAAGACGGGAGGATTGCTTGAGCTCAGGAGTTCGAGACCAGCCTGAGCAAGAGTGAGACCCCCGTCTCTACTAAAAATAGAAAAGATTAGCTGGGCTTGGTGGCGCATGCCTGTAGTCCCAGCTACTTGGGAGGCTGAGGCAGGAGGATCACTGGAGCCCAGGAGTTGGAGGTTGCTGTGAGCTAGGCTGACACCATGGCAGTCTAGCCTGGGTGACAGCGCGAGACTCTGTCTCAAACAAACAAACAAACAATAAAACAAAACAACAACATAGTATGATCCCAGTCTCTACCAAAAAAAAAAAAAAAGAAGAAAGAAAGAAAGAAAAGAATTAGCCGTGAGTGACATGCCCATAGTCCCAGCTACCCAGGAGGCTGAGGGAGGAGGATCCCTAGAGCCCAGGAGCTTGAGGTTGCTGTGAGCTAGGCTGATGCCACAGCATTCCAGCCTAGGCAAAAGAAAATGATGATAATAATAAATTTTTTTTGTGTGTGTGTATATATATATATATATATATATATATATATATATATATATATACATGGAGAGAGGGAGGGAGGAGAGAGAGACCCCCACCCCCACAGCGAGAAAGACCCAAAGCAAGGGCAACAAGGGCAAGAAAGAGAGACCCAGGGCACACCAGGGAGACAGACACTGAGTGATCCAGGGCAAGGGAGCCTGAGCCAGTGTGGGACCCAGCACAAGACAGCGGAGTGGCTTGGGCTGTGCAGATGTTAAGGAAGGCATGGAGAACAAGGGGAAAGAGACTGGTAGACACAGAGTTAGAAACGTGGACAGACTCTTGTATGGGAGACTCGGGTCCAGAGAAAGGACCAAGAGCCCTGAGAGTCTGAGATGGTAAGAAAGAAGCCAAGACCAAAATCTTCAGAGACGAATAACAGAGGGGAGGAAAGATGAGAGGAGACCGGCGTGTAGGTAAGAGAAGCCCTCCCTCAGCCCAACACTGCTCCCCACTGCGGACAACTGGTGCTCAAGACGGCAGCAGTGTCTCCTCCTAAGTCCCCTCCTCCCCAGCCAGATCCCCATGTGTCCTAGTAAACATGAAGCTGCAGCACCATCCTAGCCCCAGCCTGTCCTTGCCTCCCAAATGCTGTTGCTAGGTCTTTCCACCCCACCCTACCCTAACAAATCTCTCCTCGCTGGCCCCACGTCCCCTCTTCCCTCAGGGGCCAGCGACTACAGCGTTCTGGCCCAAGTGTAGCTGCCATGCCCTTCCCTGGGTGAGGGTCCCCCTGTCCCCAAGACTGTCCCCTCCTCAGCCTCAGGGGACCCTAGACCAGGGCAAGTCTCACTCTCCACTCCTGGGTCTCCTACCACCTCTCTGCCCGGCCCTGAGAGGCGAGTGCCACAAAGCACACAGGAGACACACAGGAACTGCTATTGATTTTTCTTTTGCTTTCTGGCTTAGTGATCTGTCCTCTGTCCAGGTGATGGTCCTCCAGGCAGCTCAAACACGCTCTTCCCCCACACCTCTTCTTCCTGCCCTCTCCCTTCTCCAGAGACCCATCCAGGCCTCCTTCCTTGCTCACCCTCATGAGGGTCAGTGACCACACTCTTCTGACTTGCAAATCTCTCACCTTAGCCAGGATGGCCACACTGGTATCCTCACTGTCTCCTCCCTGCCTCTTACATAGTCACCTCCAGCCTGTGCTCTGTGCCAACTATGCCTTGAGCAAACCAAGATTTACCCGCCTTGGGCCACACTTACTGCCCCATGTTCCAGCTCCACTCCTTGAGGAACCTGGCTCCCCACACCCAGTTTTTGTTTGTTGAGTCATTCATTCAGTGGATCTTTATTGAGGCCTGCCCTGTGCCTAGTCTCAGCTCTCAGGGCTCACAGTCTGGTGGGAGAGACACAGGGACCAGGCTTGGTCCCATTCTCAGGAGTCACAGGTGGGGGACATAAAGGAACCAGACTTGGTCCCCACACTCAGGGGTCACAGTCTGGTGAAAGAGACAGACTCAGACACCCACAGTGCAAGATGCTGATCAGGAAACACACTGTTTAGGGTTCAAGGGGGAATGGAAAAGAGATACATCCTCTAAAGCAAGTATAGATCATAAAAGGGCTTTTGACACCAGGTTGAAGAATGGGGACTCTCTCCTGAGGGACGCAATAGGAGCCACAGAAGTGTTTTGAGGTGTATGTCAAGGTCAGTCTCCCTCTACTCCAAGAGAACACGCGTTCTTCCTTGTGGCTCAAACGGATTCTCCAGGCAGTCTTCCAAGCCTCTCGGTTTTCGCCCCACCTCAGAAGCTGGCTGCCTCTCTAATTAAGCCCTGGGATCAAAGGGCAGCATCTCCTGGGCTCAGGCATTCTGGGTGGTGTCTGAGCCATCTTTTTAATTGTAGCCCCTCCTCAAGCCAGTGGGAATGCCCACCTCCTCCCTGGTCTCTGTCTTCCTGACTGTTCTGCCCCTACCTGCTCTCCCAGTCTCACCAGGAGTGAGTCATACTATAAGCCCTCCAGGGCACAAACGGCTCCTGGTGCCTTCTCTGTAATGGTTGATCCGCTGGGGAACAGATTGGTCCATGTCCCCCCTCCCTAGCAGCTCTCCAGAATGACTGCGGAAGACACAGGCTGTAAGCTGGCAGCTTGGAAAGGGTGCCGATGACTTAAACAGGAACTAGGAGACTTGCAGTCAGCTGCTGCTATGCCTCCTGGATATGTCATCCTGAATGTTCTCTCTCTGCACCTGTTTTCTCAGCCAAATACAAAAAAAAAAAAAGGCCACCAGGCCTGGCAGAGCACCAGTTTCAGACACTTGGGCCTTTTCTTTATTATTTTACCCACTTTACTAGCTTTGTATCTTTGAGCAAATTACTACACCTCGCTGGTCCTCAGTTTTCTCATCTGTAGAATGGGAATGACAGGGACAAAATCTTGTAAAGATCCAAGGAGATCATGGTGAAAGGTGTTTCTGGTTTTGATAGCACACTGAGCAATGTTAGGAGTGGTTATGAGTACTGCATCTTGTCGGAATCTAAGATGTGCCCTTATTTTATGTGCCCTTTACCAACAGAGGAAAAATTACCATTATTTAAATGATACATCATCATCTAATTAAATTAACTAAGACTCATCTTCGTTTCAGAGATGTTAAAATAGGAACAAAGTGCATGTTTTTGAATGGATAAAATAGGCTAGCATTCTCTGCTGGGTAAGGGTGGGAATGCTCTGCAGGAATGTGAACGTTCTGACCAAATGTGGAAGGGTGCAAAGGAGGGAAGGGGAGGTTGTTGGTGTTGGAATTGTAGAATCGAGTGGTGTACAGGTAGGGAGATATGCCCTCGATTACATAACACCCAGGTATAGTGTCTGGGACAACACCACATAATCAAGTAAATTAGTATTTCTGCAACAAAATTTATGAATATTCAACCCAAGTAGCATAAATAAAAACTATAAATAGACCCCTACCGGGCCAGGCTGGGTCTTACAGCCAGGTGGGTTACAAACACTTTTGGTTTTCTGAGCATTTTGGATTTTCTGAATTTTGGACTGTACTGGCTAACGTTTATATAAAACTTATTATATATTGAACACTGCTCAAGTGCTTTTTCAAAGTGCTTCACACATAAAAACTTATTTAATTCTTATAACAGCCAGAGATTACTTCAGTACAGCCACAAAAAAAAATTAAATTAAAAGTTAAAAATTCTTATAACAAGTGTAGGAGGTGGGTGCTATTATGGTTCCCATTTTACAGATTAGGAAACTGAGACACAGAGGTTAAGTGACTGACGAGTGCTGGAGCTGGGATTCAAGCTCAGGCGGGCAGGCTCCAGGGTCCACCCTCCTGACCACTTTGCTATGCTGCCTCTTCAGAGGGAGATGCGAGAAGATGAGTTGGCTCTGGCAGTGTTCAGGGGCCTGTGGCACCATCAGGAGGACCCATGGGTCTGAGGGTGCTGGAGGGGGCCTGGAAGTCACCAACATGGCAAGAGGGAGGCCAAGAATAATGCAGAGAGAATGTGTGGAGAGTGGGAAGGGTGAGAGTCCCTGGAAACCCTGATATTTCCAGTGTGGAGGAGTAAGGACACTAAGGAAGAGAAGCCAGAAAAGTATCAGGCCCGGGGACTCTGAGGCTGCCTGTGGGATGTACTCTTCCACCTCCTCAACTGTCAGCATCCTGCATGGTAGACAGCTTTTCCTCTAGATATCAGAACTGTGAGGCGGAGCCACTTCCTGCCCTGTGTGGCCTCTAGAACTGTCAGGGGCCTATAGGGTGTGGACATCTCCTCCTCCAGACCTCCAGACACCTCCAGGGTAAGGAAACATGCTCCTCTAGATGGTTAGGGTCCCTCTGAGGTCTGGACACCTCCAGAATGTGAGGACACTGATATGGACACTTCCTCGAGACTGTCCGGGTGCTCTTGGGTGTAGACCCGATCTCTTCCAGACTGTCCAGATCCCGCTGGGATGAGGATACTTCTTTTTCCTGACTGTCAGGACAGTGTGGGTGTGGACACTTCCCAAGTCAGACCGCCAGGGCCCTCTGGGAGTGTGGAGAGCTTGAGATCTTCCTCCAGGTCATCGGGGTCACTCTGGGACATGGACACCTCTTCCTGCAGATTGTCAGAAACCCTCTGGGTATGGACACCTCCTTCCTCCAGACTGTCAGGTCTTTCAGCATGTGGCCATTTCCTCTAGCAGACTATCAGGGTTATCTGGGGTGTGTCGGAGTCCTCTGTGATGTAGGTTGCTCTGACTCAAGACTGTCTCTGTCCCTCTGTGGTCTGACCCTCTCTACCGTACAGCTCCTCTCCTCGTCATCAATGTCAGTACTACAATGTGGATACCCTCAGGTGTGTGTCCCTCAGGCTAGTTTCTGTCATTTTCCAACCATATCACACTCCTAAGAAACCTACAGAAGCATATAGAGGTATTTGGGGTTGTCACCATGACAGGGCACACTCATGGACTTAAACGGTCATGGTCCAAGGATACTAAATATTCCGCAACGCATGAGACAGTTCCACATAGCAAAGAATTGTCCCATCCAAAATGCCTACACCACACTCTACCTTAGAATACAACACTTTCTATTCCAGACATTTATTAGATATTCACCCAAACTCCTTGTGTTTTCCACCTGGGTACATGGCTAAAGCACACTCTCCCACTTCCCTTGCACTGAGGTAAGGCCAGTGACTCAGTTCCAGCCAACAGAGTGTGGGCAGAGTGATGTGCGTTGCATCTAGGCCTGGCCTGTTAGAACCTCCCCTCGTAGCCCCCACTCAGCCCACCTGCCAGGCAATGCTGAGGCTCTAGCAGCAATTCCGAGGCTCCAAGGCACAGCAAAAGCACAACAGGGAAAGAGTCTAGGTGTCCCAGTTGTTGTGTAAAAGGATACCCACCCGAACACCCACGCTAGACTGTTCTATGAGCAAAAAAACCTCCCGTGTGTGAAGCCACTAAGATGGGGGGGTTGTTTATTACAGTGGCTGGCCTGCCTAACGCACTCGGCCTTTCCCCGGTGTCCTGAAAGTCCACAGGAAGAGGAAACCAGCCTCTGTCCAAGGCATGTCTACATCCTATTCTAAACTGATTGTGTTCCTTTTGTGCAGACTAGTAAAAGATGTTCCTTCGGGGCAGACACTGCTTGCTGATAAGACAGACCCTTGTGAAAGGAGAAGAGGAAGTGCCTTTTCAGGTGATGCAACCCTGTGCCAGACCGCATGGCCTGTTAAGAGGAATGCTGCCTGGATCTCAGTTCCCACTTTTTTTCTTTGCTAGGTACCCTTATGAAGTCAGCCCAGCCCAGAAGTATTTCAGTATTCTTTTAACTGCCAGCAATGTACCAGCTTGGAATACTAGCCCCTGCCCCATGTCTCTGTGACAGTCAGATCAACCCCCCTCCCCCAGACCTTTCCCACAGGGAAAGCAGGGAGTTGCAGGCACACAGTGAGGAGAGCTGGGTGCACACACTGCAAACATAGAGTGGGAAGAGCTGTGCACACACACATGGTCCCATCTCCCTACCTCTCCCACGTACTCCATGACGAAGCTGTTCTTGCGGATCTTCTCCAGCGTGCGGACGCCCCAGCCACGCCCATCATCCGTGCGGAAGATGCAGAGGTCATAGCGGATGCCCTTCTGTACCACGCGATTGGGGCAGTCATAGCCACAGCGGCAGCGGGAGTTGCACTCGTAGATGGGCAGCCCGGCTCGAAGCCGTACCTGGCCTTGGTCATTGTAGGCAAACTTGTGCAGTGACGCCCCTGGGCAGCAGCCTCCGGTGGGTGCCCACAGACAGTCCTGGCACTCACAGCCCACAGCCACCTGGTTGAGGGTGATGCCTTCACCAACACGGTACTCATTGATGTACACAAAGGCCCTCGGGGGGCCGTCCAGGTCCACCTCATTCTCCACGGTGATACGTCCCAGGTGGCTACGCTTGGCATTGAGCTCTTGCTCCCAGCGCCGGAGCGCCCGCCTCTGCTTGGCCTTCTGCACCAGGTAGTTGGCCAAGCTTGGGTCCAGGTGCCGGGGGGTCTTTGACCGATGGTGCCGCCGGAGCAGTTCCCTTTCTAAGTCCTTGTGGAACTGCTTAAGAATGCGTACACACTTGAGATTCTGCCGTGGCTCCCAGGTGCTCTCTGAGTCTGGGTATCCACGCCACTTCACCAGGTAATATTCCTGTTCCTGTTGGGGGGCGGGAAGGGGCATGGGGACACCATAAGTGGCACGATCCTTGGGCCAGTCTTCATGGGGCTTCCATCCCAAAGCCAACACATAACTCTCGCCCCACCCCTTTTCTGGAATGACTCCATGCAGTGGTTAAAAAGCATGGGCTCCAGAGTGAGGATTACTGGGTTTGAGTCCTGCTCTCCCCCACTATCTGTCCAAATGCCAACTTTTACTTTAATCTCCCAAATCTACTCCCTCCACTGTCCTCCACATCATCAGCTCCTTCCTTCTAGCTGTCCAGGCTCAGACTCCTGGAGTCATCCTTGACTCCTTTTTTGCTCACTCCCTCATCCACCCTCCGTACATCCCATCAGCCCCACCTTCAGAATGCATCCAGACTCCAACCACTTCGAACAAACCATGGTCGCTGCCTGGACTCTTCACAGGCCCCTGCCTCCACCTTGCCCCCTGCAGGCTGTTCTCCACACAGCAGCCAGAGGGAGCTGGAATTGCCAAGAGGCAGCTCTAGGATAGAGTTTAACAGCACAGACTCTACACCCTGGGTACAAATCCTGAATCTACCACTCCCTAGCTGTATGGCCTTAGGCAAGTTATTTAACTTTGCTGGGCCTCAGTTTCCTCATCTGAAAATAAGAAAATACCTAACATTTTCTAGCATTCATTATGTAGCAGGAACTGTTCTAAGCAACTTACGTGTATTATTAATTATTTAATCCTCACAACTTGCAATGGGATAGATACTAATAGTCATCCCCATTTTAAAGATGAGGAAAAATGAAGTACTGAGAGTTTGGGTAAGGAGCCTGGGATTTCACAGCCAGGATTTAAACCCAAGCATGCTGGCTTTCCAGTGTGTTCTCTTAACTCTCCTGCCATTACCTCCTCTGGCAACGATAACTGTTCCCACTTCACAGTGTCTGTCTAGGAGGATTAAATGAGTTTCTGAGAGGAAGGGCTTTGCACATTGAAAGTGCTCAATAACTGTCAGCTATCAACAACTCCACTCCTGGGCTCAGCATCTCTATCTTTGCAATTGGTTTGTATTCCTAGGGAGGTGGGAAGAGAGATTTGGGGATTCATTCTGGCTCCTGTTCCCCTCAAAAAGCCACTTAGTTTCCCCATCTGTAAAATGGGGATAAGATGGTCTATTCATCCTACTGTTTTCAGGATCAGGGTAGAAAATTTCCTTTGGAAACAGATGTGGGCAGTGGGGGACAAGAAGGCTGGAAACCAATTTCCTCGAGACCCACCCCCTCCCAGGGCTTGGTCACCCCAGACTCACGCGGATCTTCTTGTAATCACACAGGTACTCGACTTCAAAGTCATAGAGGTTCCTCTTAGAGATACCAAGGGCAGGGCAGGAGAGCTTGGCCAGGCGGCACAGGTCCTGCAGCTGATTCCAAGAAGACTTGCAACACACGTTGCAGCCTGGAACAAGGGGGCCAGAAAGAACTATTACTGGGCAGCATGACCAGGCCAGGGGCCAAAAGGGACCCAGGATCCTCCCTGGAACATCCGAAAGACTGCCTAAGAGTCAGGAAAATTTAATTCACACGACTTCCCTAATGCTGAGACTCTTCTGCAACAGAAATGTGCCACTTCCTTGAACCCCAGTGCTCATGGCCCAAGGTTACCCCTGGAGCAGATCTCTGAGTGTGTTTTGCTACATGGACTGTCATAAGGGAATCTATTTCCAGAGCTCCAAACTCTCTCTACACTATTTCTAAAACAGCCTGTAAACCTACCTTGAGTTCAGGACCGACCTGATCACCCTTCTCCTCATTTTGCAAAAGAAAGAGAATAACAACCCCCATCTCAGTAGGGTGCATTGCCCTGAGGGGCAGGTGGTGGTGGGGATGAGATTAAAACCTCCAGGGCACCAAACAAAGGTGTAACTGGAAAGACTGGTCCTTAATCCCTTATCTGAAACCCCTGGGCCAGATGTGTTTTGGAATTCAAAATTTTTTAGATTTTACAAGTATAGTTCTAGGATATCCCAGACATCACCCCCAGTGTGGTCAGGGGCATCAAGCCATATCAAACACATTAAACAGCTCTGCAGCAAAAGTATGGATTTTCCACATTAAATAGGAGAAGTAAAGATGTAAAATAGGCTCAATGAATAGTCCCACTTTATAATCTACTTTCACCATGAATGGTGCCACATTTAAGAAAAATATTTCAACTTTCAGGACTTAATAGAATTATGAATAAGAGATTGTAGAATGATATTACATTACAGGAAGGTTCCTTGAATGATCAATTTGGGTGCCTTAAACCCGCAAAGTATATTTTTTTCACTCTGCATTTTGACTTTCTGTCTCATCCACATTTCTGTGAAGGATAAAGCTCAGCCAAAGGGTATGCTCTGAATTCAGGAACATGCAAAGAAGTATAGGTTAGTGACATCAATTCTTTTTTTTTTTTTTTTTTTTTGAGACAGAGTCTGGCTCTGTTGCCTGGGCTAGAGTGCCATGGCGTCATCCTAGCTCACAGCAACCTCAGACTCCTGGGCTCAAGCGATCCTCCTGCCTCAGCCTCCCGAGTAGCTGGGACTACAGGCATGCGCCACCATGCCCGGCTAATTTTTTCTATATATATATTTTTTAAGTTGTCCAGATCATTTCTTTCTATTTTTTAGTAGAGACGGGGGTCTCGCTCTTGCTCAGGCTGGTCTCGAACTCCTGACCTTGAGCGATCCACCCGCCTCGGCCTCCCAGAGTGCTAGGATTACAGGCGACATCAATTCTTTTAAATACACCTAGAATATTTCTCAGGCTACCAAAATATTTCAAGACACACGGATTTAAAAATATATATTCCTTTGATTCAAGGTACATTCTTAGTGTGCTTTACAAGCCATGTTACCAAATCACGTCACAAAACATTTCAAGTGTAGCCAGTACTCATCCTATTTCATCATTTTTAAAATGTGAACTATTTTCTACTTCCCTTTACAAAAATCTTTAAACTCATGATGAAATACTCTAGATGTCAACCTGAAGACAAGAGCTTTTCAAAATTATTTCGTGTGCTTCCCCCCGTCTAAAGGCCTAGTGGCGACTGAGCCTGTCTGTGCCCACGCTTTCCTCTCCCTTCCAAGCCCCTCGACTTGCATTTGAAACCCCACTAAAGTGATCCCACCATCTCCAGCTGCTCTGTTGGCTCCACACTGACCACTGCTGGATTTTCGTACCACTGGGAGGTCCCCCTCACACCTGTGGAATCCATCCTCTTCGCGGCCTTCCTCATGCAGAAGAGCCCCCAACATTCTGAGTCACCCCTCTTTCCCAGCACATGGGGGAGTCCAGCTCTCCTGTCAGGAAGGCCCCATTTCCCTCTACTCCGAACCCTTCCCCCATCACGCTCAGAGGAGATACCCGCCCCCTGAAGAGTCCCCTGTCTCCCCACTCTGACGGGGGAGTCTGTCCCCCTTCTCTTCCCTCCCCTTCCGGCGTCTCGCGTGGACACCGAGCGGGTAACGGTCACCGGGGGCCAATTTTCCCGCGCGCGGGCGCGGCCTCCCCCGACAAGCCCCCGCGCGTGCGCGCGACGGTCCGGTCGCGATCTGCGGCGCGCGTCCCCCTTCCGCAGCCCCACTTAGCCCCGCGCCCGCCGCGCTCCGAGGCGCGCGCCCCCTCCTCTCAGCCCCGCCCAGCCCCGCGCGCCAGGCCCGCGCTCCCAGAGCCCTATCCTTTCCGTGCTGGGCTTCCGGCTCCCGGCTCCGTGGCCTCGGACGCCAGGACCCCGAGCCCGCGACGCCACCCCTCCAGCCCACCCGGCCCGGCCGGCGGGCCCGCGCCTCAGCTGCCACTGCTTCACCTTTTAAATTTTCCGCCATCTTTCCCCACGGCTAACGACATTCGGGCCTAGCCGGCCTCGCGAGAAGAGAGCTCGCGCGGGCGTGGCCGGGAACGCGCAGCCTATTGGCCGCGGCTCGCCGCGAGCAGTGCCCGCGCGGACCAACCGGCGAGCCGTGACCGGACCCCTCCCCGCCGCCCGGCTCGGTCCCGGAGGCGGGTGCTCGCCACGCTTTCCCAGAGTGCGTCTGGGCGGCGGCGGCGGCGGCAGCGGCGGCGGCGGCAGCTGAGGTTTCCCGAGGCCCTGCCCGTACGCCGGTCTGTCTGTCACGCTGGTAGCCAATCACGTCGTCAGCCAGTCAGATGGGGGATTCTTCGTCCCGTCAGACCCCCAATTACCACCGTCAGTCAGTCTGTCATCACATATTAACCCCAAGCAGGCCGTGACTCCTAGGTAGACTAGCGCCACATCCAGCTGTTCAGTCCGGCCACCGGATTCAAATCAGGCAATAGGTCGTTCACCACAGACAGGTGTCTAGTCAGACCCTCCCCCATTCACACTGTCGATCAGTCAATGGCAGCATCCATTTGTGCCCTCGAGCCGGCTGCGATTTCCTGGAGGCAGACAGACGGCACCGTTAGCCAGCCTGTCATTCCCTCAGACCGTCCGGTCTTCACTTTGTCAGCCGACCAATCAGCCCTCCTCACCCTCTACCCCTGCCCTGTGACCAGCTGCGAGTCTCCCTGGGGAAATCCCCTCTTAAGCTACAGCATCCAGCCACGCCCTCGGGCAGGCTGTGATTAGGAACAAGATGTCATTGTCAGCATCTAATACAGCCCCGTGGGACAGTCACACTATCAGCTGGTCACTGTAGTTCTCTCAGATTACTCCTCATTCACACCACGATTCAGTAACAACACCCAGCTAGGCCCTCACAGCAAATAGTCACAGCAACGGTACGTTTAAGCTTCCACACCACCTGTCAGTGGGGCAGCCAGTCTGTCATTTCCAAGGCGACGCATCCCCACCATCAGTCAGTCTATCCTCTGATGCATTGGGTCCCTCAGGGAGAGTGGGATTCTAGCAGGGCAGACAGTCGGTAACCACATACAGCCGTGGAGTCAGGCAGCTAGCTGATCTTGCTGTTGGTCAGTCAGCCTGTGACTCGTTCAATCTGGCCCTCATATTGTCGGTCAGCGAGGTAGTCATTCTCAGCATCGACCAACCACACTGTCAGTGGGAGCACCCAGCAGGCTCCCCAGCATGCTGGGATTCAGTGAGGGGGGGCATTCAGTCCCCAGACACAGCTGCCTAGCGAGTAGCCACAGATCTGTTGATCAGCCAGTCTGGAATTCCCTCAGGTAGCCCTGCTTCACACTGAGCCAGACAGTACAACATCCAGACATTCCCTCAGGCCAGCTGTGATTCCTGACACTAGTCGGCCATTCACAACATGTGGCCACCCAGACAGGCAAGTAGCATCACAGGTCATCAGTCAGCCAGCCTGCAAGGCCCTCAGGAGGCTGCCTGTCATCTCCACTGTCAGGCCACCAGCCCCAGCCAATCCTAGGCGGGCTGTCATTCAGCTAGATGTTCAGGAAACCACGCTATCAGTTCCTCAAATTGCCCCTCTCCCTGTGACTCCGTGAGTTCTATAGTCAACCAAACGGTTACACAGTTAACCAAACGGATGTTCTGTCTGCCTGCCAGTCCAGCTGCGAGCTGGTTGGAGAATGGCTGGCTGGTCTGAGGTTCCACCAGCCCCTGCCTGCCCTGAGTTGAACAGTCAGCAGCGTAAATCCCACAGGGCATCCCCGTCCCTCCCTTAGGACAGAGTCAGATGGTGGTCCTCACATACCCCTCAGTGTCCCCAGGCAGGGCCCTCCCACTTCCAGGAGCCAGGAGACCTGTCTAACCCACGAGAGTGGTTTCAGACATGACCTCTGCCTGTCTGGATTTTGGGGGGAGATAGAGGGGTCTGTGGGCTGGAGGGCGCATCCCTCGGCCCTCCCCAAATAGTGTGATGTGGTGGGTAAAGGCCAGGAGCCTGGAGCCTGACTCCCTGGCTCATATCTCATCTCCACTACTTACTAAATTGTGTGACCTTCGGCAGTTTCTTCATCTGTAAAACCTCAGATGGGTGGCCTTGGGGTGCGTGTCTTCTGCTCATCTGGAAATTGAGTCTTTCTGGACTAGCACCATTTCAGGAGACCTCAAAAGTAAGAAGCTGTGCTATTAGTACTGTGTCCCACTCCCAGACATTTGTTCATTCAGCATTAATTTAATGCCTACTGTATATACTGCCTTGCCCGATGCTGGAGCCAATACAAGGTTTTATCTATTGCAAGCTGCACAGGTTTGATCGATTTTAATGTAAACCTCATTTTGGAGTATAACATACATACAGAAGAGTACACAGACCAGGGATGAACAGTGTAATGAGTTCTCATAAGCAATCATACATGTGGAACCAGAATGCAGGTTAAGAAACAACATTACCAGCCAGGGCTCCAGAAGCATTTAGTTTTTTTAGCATCTCTGCAATCAGCTTGCGTCTTATAAGTACTGGTGAGTCATAATTTAAATGGCATCAGTTTTTTGTCTTCTTAGTGATACATAAAATAATGGTGCATTTTATAATCAGTGGTGACTCAGGGTTAGTGAAATCCAGTCATAACAACAAAACGGCAACGATAACAGCAGGTAACATTTCTAGAAGCCTAGGAGGAGCCAGACACTTTGCAGATGTCATCTATTTTAATTCTCGCCACAGCCCTGTGACATGACGGTTTTTAGCCTCATTTTAAAGACTGAGGAAACTGAGGCCCAGAGTGGTCAGGCAGCTGCTCACGGTCAATTCTTTTACCCCAAGTCTGTGCCTGCTCTAGCCAGCACCTGCGGGGATTCAGGGCTTGCGTGACGGAAGGTCTTTCCCAGGACAGAGCCTGCCGGAGGGGTCCCAGAACACTGGATTTCTAGGGTTTCTGTGGGGGACTGGGAGCAGGGATAAGTGATGCCAATGGGCCCTTTCTAGACTCAGCGCCTGCCTGTGGACCTGGCTGGGGTGGGGACGGGTGGGGAGTGGAGTGGGGGGTGAAGAAAAATGAATTAAAGGGGACCTGAGACTCCTTCCTTCTCTAGCTGGCGGGTGGGGGTTGGAATTGCCCCTTCCACAGGGGATTCTCTGCTGGCTTTGCCTCCACCCCCGCACCTCCTCCCTCACTGCTGCTCCTACCTCCTCGCTCATTTCTGCCCCCAACACACCCCATTCCCCCCACGTTCAGAACTTCTTCCACTGGTCTTGCAGAAGGAAAAAGCCAGCCCTCTCTCTTTGCCCCCTCTCTCCTCCTCCTCCTCTTCTAAAGGTAGGATATCTGAGATCTTGAATCCACCAGATTTCAGAAATGGGAAGGGACAGGGACCTCAATTTTGGGTTTTGATGTGCGGGAGTTTCTAATTACTCCCTTGGAAAAAGCTTTAAACGCCGGGGACAGTTTTGAGTTACTCCTTTGTTTCTGGGGGAGCAAGTCCTGGAGAAGGAGGAGAGGTGACCTGGTGGGATCCCAGTGGGACATCAGTTACCCCTGTTGTACACATGAGGAAACCAAGGCTTAGAGGGGAGGCATCTTGCCCCGGTTCTAGAGGCGGCCTGATTATTAACTCTGCCTCTTCTGTTGCAATTGGCTGGTGCTCGGTTTACAGTGGGAACAGGGCAGGGCTAAGTTTTATAATTGAGAGAGGGACCCTCCCATCAGGATCCTTCTTTGTGATTTTTTGTGCGCATGGAGAGTGGGGAGGTCTGGTCATTGGGTATGCTCTTGATCTAGTATTGTGTTGAACAATTTTTTAAAAAATAATTAAATACATAAATGACTAAATGGCTCGCCCACTCATTCACCACACCCAGCCTCATGCCAAGCTTTTTCTCACCTTTGCACTGGCTGTTCCCTCTGCCTGGAGTGCCTTTCCCCCAAATATTCGCCTGGCAGACCCTTCTCTCTCTTTAGGTACAGCACAACCATCACCTCCTCCAAGTGGCCTTCCCTGACCTCCACCTGAATGTTGTTTCCTCTGTTGTCTCTGCCTCAGCACTCCCAGCACTTATGATGTGTAGCCATCTTTTATTTCGATTTGATTTCTTGTTTCCTGTCTGTCTGCTCCCCTAGAATGTTGATTCCACCCCATGAGGGCAGGAATTTTTGTCTCGTTTTTTTCCACTGCCTGATCCCCATCCCCTAAAATAGTACCTGGCCATAAATGTTCATGAAAAGACAGAAGGGCAGAAGGAAACAAAGAAACACGGGCGAAATGACTGAGGTAATGAATGACTATATACATGTAATGCTAAGTAAATAAAATGGGATTAGTGAATAAAAGGGACTTTGAGGGAAAGGGACCCCAAGTTCCCACATTTGGAAAGTAAGCAAACTGAGATATGGAAACAAAAAGACAATTCTTTTATTTTTGTTTAAAAATCTTTGAGTGATAAGAACTGAGAACTTTTGTATAAAAAGGGCACTGGGTATTGCTAGGGTGAGTGTGGAGGCCAGGCAGGGGTAACACTGGAAGGGTTGATGGGGAAGAAACAGGGCTTGGGGGCCAGGCACGGTGGCTCACACCTATAATCCTAGCACTTTGGGAGGCTGAGGTGAGAGGATCGCTTGAGGTCAGGAGTTCGAGACCAGCCTGAGCATGAGCGAGACCCGTCTCTACTAAAAATAGAAAAAAAAAGTAGTCAGGCAACTAAAAGTAGAAAAAATTAGCCACATGTGGTGGTGTGTGCCTGTAGTCCCAGCTACTTGGGAGGCTGAGGCAGGAGGATCACTTGAGCCCGGGAGTTTGAGGTTGCTGTGAGCTAGGCTGACGCCATGGCACTCTAGCCTGGGCAACAGAGTGAGACTCTGTCTCAAAAAAAAGAAAAAAAGAAGAAAGAAAGAAACAGGGCTTGGGGCCCTGGAAACAGAGAGCAGAGGGTGGCATAGAGTAGATGGAATGGGAGCTGTGGCCTCTGGGAAGGAGCACGGAGTAGCAACTCAGTCGTCCCATTCATCATCCTCTTCCTCATCGCCGGCCTGGTCCTCCCCTTCATCTGGAAGAAGAGAAAGATGTGGGGTGGGACTCAGGCTGGGCAGCATGGGGGGGTTCCTAGGACCTGGCAGGTGAGGACATGGCCGTGGGGGGCTGAGGTCTCCGGCTAGAGGAGGGAGAGTTAGGGTTTCCATTTAAGACTAGAAAGAGATTATAGTCAGGGTCCAGGTTCTAGTTGGAGTTGAGGTTAATATTGTCAAAAATCTGGTTATATTAACCCCACACAAAGGGTTAATATTAATCCGTTTGTCACTTAATGGGGCAAATTTAAACATTATTAGCAAAGGTGGGGTAATTTATTATTGTTTCATGGCTGGTTAATGCTAATATTGTTGACATAATGGGGTTAATGGTAGTAATATCACTGTCAAAAGATGAGGTCCGTATAATATTGTCATACAGTGGATTCATGTTAATCTCATGGACACACTTTGTGGTTAATGTAAATATTATTATCAAAGCTGGAATTAATTATATTATTGTCACATAATAGGCTGAGATTAATATTGTCCTCATATAATGGGTTAATGACAATACTATTGACATATTAGGAAATATTAACATAATTATAAAAAGATTGGGTTAGTTATATGTTATTATCACATAATGAGTTATAGCTAACAGTATTGTCAAAGTTGGGGTTCTTTACAATATTGTCATCACAGTAGACTAATGTTAATAGCACTGAACATATGGGATTGATGTTAATATTGTGAACACAGCCTGGCATTAATGTTACTGTCAAAGATACAGTTAATTATAATATTGTCACATAGTGACAATGGTAACATTGTCAAAAAGGAGAATGATACAAGATTCATGTTAATACTGTCATCAACAGATGGGGCTAATGTCACTACTGATGGTGACTGCTGGGGTTGCTTTCAGGCCAGCGCTAGCCCTGGGAACCAGGCTCGCGGTCCTGGTGGGATCGGCTCACCCGAGGAGTGGATGGCTCTGCTTCTCTTCTGCATCACATGCATCAGGGCCCCCACGAGCCCCTCCGAGCTCTGAGGTGGTGGCTGTGGCGCTGAGCTGTCTAGGGACCCAGGAGTCTGCACAAGTAGGGTTCAGCATGGAGGGCTCAGGGCCTGGGAGAGGAACATTTCTCCCCTCCCCATCTCCATTATTTCTCCTCCCACACACTCCAATCCCCTTTGAGATTCTCCAGCAACCTCCCAACCCTATCACTGAACCCCAAAAGCCTGGCACCCCCATCCGTCCCAGCATTAGCCCCCCAATATTGTGACTTGCACAGGACACCCCAGAGTCCCACAGCCCCAATCCTCCATCCTGCCCATCCTCACCTTATTCAGCTGAATTCCCTGCCGGATTTGATCCAAAAGTGCCCCCCGACCCCCACCAGGGGCCAGGCCCCCCCCAGGCACCAAAGCAGGTGGGGTTGGGGGAGGGACTGGCCCATCCCCTGAGCTGGGTGGTGGCGGTGGTGGTGGTGGAGGTGGTGGTGGCAGGGGCGGCCCCCCAGCCCCAGGAGGTGGAGGAGGAGGTGGTCCAGAACGTCCAGTGGCTGGAGGGGGTGGTGGTGGAGGGCCCCCTCGGCCTGGGGGTGGGGGTCCCCGGGGCGTTGGTGGAGGTGGAGCACCCCCAAAAGGTACAGGGGGCAGTGGACCAGAACGACCCTTGTTACCCCCCACAATAGGGGGCCGTGGGGGCTGGTTCCCTCCTCGGGATGGCGGTGGGGGCGGTGGAAGTGGCTCTGTGGGGGCAAAATAACACACAGCTGTAATTACTATTTTCTTCTGAGCCTCAGTTTTGCTCATTTGTATGATGGGTACCCCAACGGACTAACTCCTGATTTCGGCAGTATAGGCATTCCCAAGAGGACTGAGTGACTTCAGTGTATCTCTTAGGTATCAGCTGCCAGGGCTGGAGAAGAAGGGGATATATGGAAGCGGGGCTCACCCTGGCGCCTCATCTCCTGTCGCACAGCCTCCAGCCCGCCCTGGTCCTCGATGAAGTCGTAGATAAGTTTGGAGGTCTCGGCATCGGTGAGCTGGGCCTCGCTGATTCCCGCCCTGGAGAACAGACTCCGCAGATCCGGGTCGAGGTTGTTCACCTGCTCAGGAGGAAAAGGCCGGGGCAGGGGTCAAAGAATAAAGTGAAGAGGGAAGGGACATGGATTATTATTGGGTCCATCCCAGCGAGAGATCTGAGAGGGATGTGGGAAGGGTGGGATCTGGGAGTGGAGTCTGAGCAGTGGTCTCTAGAAGGGTGGGTGAGTTGAGTAGGGTCCAGGGGACTTCAGAGTTACTCACGTCAAATCCATTCTGGGGGTCCCACCCCACGTGGCTGACATGTCTGGGGGAAATGAGAAGACTACAGTGAAGCCCCACTGCCTTTTTCCCCTCCCTTCCTAGTGAAGCCCTTTGCCCCTTCCTGCCCAGAGGGACTCTGAGGGGCCAGAATTAATGAATGAGTGAATGAGTATGAGCAGGAGTTATAGAATTAGAAGGAGTCCATAGTTTGTGGTGCTGATCTGTCCACCTGTCCCTCTTTCTACCATCCATCTACCATCCATCTATGGAGAAGTGGGTGGATCCCACAAAGCACTCATTCATTTGTCTACCTATCCATTCACATTCATCTGTTGGACCCCTGGTCTGTCCATACATCTTTCTCTCCAACCATCTGCTCACACGTACCTGTTTACCCGTTTGCCCACCAATCTGTCTTCACACACATTTGTCTATCCACCCATCCGTCTACCCATGTGCCCACCTTTCCATCCACTCATTTTTCTACCGATTGAACCAAACACTTCTGTTCACTTATCCATTGAACTGTCCTTTCATCCACCTGTCTGTCCACCTATCCATCCCCATCCACCTTGTCTGCAAACCAATCATCAACTTGTCCACGTACTCATCCACTCACCCATCCATCTACATACCCACTTCCCATAGACCCATCCACCTGTCTGTCCAACCACTTAGCCATACATTCTTCAACCCATTCACTCATTTATTCATTCATCCATTCATCTATCCATCCACCCACCCACCCACTCCCCAGCCAGCCCACTTAGGGTGGGCCTAGGCTAAGTCAAGTGAGGTGCCTAGGGTGCAAAATATAAGGAGGCACTCACTCTCAGAGTCACGAATTACAGTGGCATGACCCCGAGAGTGACTACCTCCTTAAATTTTGCACCCTAGGTACCTTATTTAACCTCTCCCTAGTCCCAGCTCTGCACCCACCCACGTATCCATCTGCCCATCCTTCCATCCACTCAGCTATCCACCTGTTCATGTGTCCCTCTGCCCCCAGGGATCTGTGTGCCCACTGGGGAAAGGTTCTTACTTGAATCCGCAGGGTGCACCAATATCAGCCTTGCGAATCTTTTTCTTCCCTGAACGTTTCTTATCAGCTGGGCCAGGTCCAGGTGCTGGGAGTACTCGGTATCGTGAACTTGTGATGTCAGGGTTCTGGATGTCCACTGTCACCAGCCCCAGGGCCAGTGGGCCAGATGGTGTGCCTGTGGGGAAAATAGGGTGGTTGGACCAGTGTCCCACTTACCTACCAACCAAAGTATAGGGGCAAGAAATGGGAAGACTGTTGGGGGAATGTATGTATGTGTGTGTGTGTGTGTGTGTGTGTGTGTGATGGTCATGGACGCAGTGGGTGAGGGGTCCAAGTAGGGTCTATGGAGAAGTGGGTGGATCCCACAAACCATTCATACATTCACTGATTCATCCATTTATTCACTCACTCATGCTTACCACTTAATTTTTTTTTTGTTTTGTTTTGTTTTTTGAGACAGGATCTCGCTCTGTCATCTGGAGCACAGTGGCGTTATCATAGCTCACAGCAACCTCAACCTCCTGGGCTCAAGCGATCCTCCCGCCTGGGCCTCCTAAAGTGCTAGGATTGCAGGTGTGAGCCACCACACCCAGCTCCACTTAAATATTAACTCATTCATTCACTGACTCATTGACTAATTTGTTAAATTATTCATTTGTTCAATCATTCACTCAATCATTGCTGTTATTTATTCACTGTTCATTCACTCATTCATTCATTCACTCAATCATCCATCCATCTATTCATCCATTTATCCACATATCCATTCACCTATATATCTATATACCCATCTATGTATCATACATCTATTTATGCTTTCATCCTCCCATCGATTCAACCCCCGTTCAGCCATCTATCTACCACCAGTCCCTCCACATGTCCATGCACCTGCTCATCCATCCACATATCCATCATCCTTCTACCCATCCATTCATCCATTTATCCATCCATAAACTCATCTATCCATCCATGCACCCATCTACCCCTCCACCTGGCCATCCATCCACCCATTCACCCACTTACACACCCACCAAACTACTCATCCATCTACCCACTCTCCCCCCATTCATTCAGCCAGAAAAGCAGGAAAGAATCAGTACTCACCCCCTTGGTCTCCACCTGGGTGTGGGGGCAGGGGCGGGAGCCCTCCTCTTCTCTCTGGGAAGATGGAGTGTGTAGAGAGCTATCACAACCTACCACAGGTTCCTGGGCTAGTGCCTTACTACTTAGCACTTGCACTAGAGGACTCACCTTCATTGGCTGGTGCTGGTGGTGGGGGTAGCTGGCGTCTGTCTGTGGAGAGACAGCAGGTAGACTGGGAGCCAGAACCATGAGAGGGGGCTTTTCTAGCTCCCCACCCTTGCACTCACCTCTGCCCAACTTCCTTTCCTCCCCTAAGCCTCCTCACCTCCACTTTGCCTCTGATTCCTTTTTTGCATCTTCTCCTGCACCAGGGCCCGGAAGGCCTGGGCCTCGCCCTCGTCTGCAAAGTTCAGCCCTGCTTGGCAGTCCTGCACATGCCTTGGGGTCAGCAGCCTTCCAGGCTCCCCACACTTTCCCATCTCCTCCCCACACCCCAACTGAGGCCCAGGGGTTGGTTGGTCACTTACATCTCCAGCGAAGGTGTGGAAGAAGGGGGTGGGAGTGGAGTAGACCAGCTGTGAGTATAGCTCCTGTTCCCAGAGCAGCCGGCCAGCCTGGAGAAGTGCAGGGTAGGGGACATGCTGGCACTGAGGCGTGCCCTGGGTGGCAGGCCTTTGTTATCTGGACAGAGAGCATGGTGTCCAGATTTGGGGTCTCAGGGTATTATTTGGAGATTTTCAGCTCAGCATCAGAGTTGGGGAATAGGTATCAGATATGGAGGGTTGGAGTATAGTCTGGGAGTCATATATTTTTGTGAAAGGTTTGGGTTTGGGGTTCAGGGCCCTAGATGTGGGACTTGAGGGATTGAATTTGAGAATTTAGGACTCCAGTCCTAGGAAACTGAGGCTTATTCATAGACTCAATCTTGCACCCACTCCCCCTTCATGGCAGGTAGGGCTCTAGTATTTAGGAATTGGGGTTCAGACATACAGATTTGGGAGGTTTTGAGAAGAGTCCAGCTAAGGTATATGTAATTTGGGGTCTGTAGGGCAGAGTATGGCTTTAGGAGTTTGGTCAATATCTGATGGCCTTGGGATCTTGAAGTTATGCTGGGTCCATCTTTATGGGTTTAGAAGAATGAATTTGGGGTTTAAGCCTGGAAAATTCAGGTTGGAGATTTATGGAACAGATTTTTTGCTTAGGAACTATGTCACTACTTAAGTGTTCAGGAGTTTTAATGGAATTCTGGGGTCCATGCTGTGAGTTTAAAAGGACAGATTTGGAGTTCAAGACTCAATGTAATACTCAGGTTTGGGGAACAGATTTATGACTTAAGAGCTAGGCAAACATATGGGTTCAGGAGTTTTGATGGGGGACTCCTGGGATGAAAAATGTTGAGTTTAGAATAGGATCAGGCATAAATATAGTGCTCATTTTTTGGATTTGTAGAATAGATTAGGCTTAGGAGGTGAGCTAATATTCGAGGGTTGAGAGATCTTGATATGGAGACTCCTGGGTCAGCACTGCAGACTTAGAACGGCCAACCAGAATTTGGGATCTTGACGGGGCTTTGGTTCTGGGCCTCAGGGGTTCACTGATCTGGTCCCAGGGCTCAGGGCCATGGACACAGATCTCGGTTTGCAGGTTGAGAACCGGCTTTCAAGTCCGGGGGTGGGGTGGTCACCTGAAGGCCATAAAGGCGGATGAAGTAGGACTTCTGGGGGTTATCCTTCACGAAGCACACAGCCCCACAATGCTCCTTGGTCCAGTGCTCGGCTCCAGGGGGCAGTGCCAGGTACAGCTGAACAACTGCGGTGGCCAGGGTCTGGGAGAGGAGAGCAAGGGTCATTGGAGTTTGGTTAGGTGTAGCCAGAGGGTCTTGGAGCCAGACCTGGTCCTTCCTTCCTCGTGGCTGTCGTGGGGAAGGAAGAGCTGCAGCCAGAGGCAAGGCAAGTAGACACTGAGATCTTCCTGGGATAGGTGGCCGATGGTGAGTGGATTCTAGGAGAGGAGATGATGGAGAGGGACAGGAGAAGGGGGAGGAAAGAGCAGGAGAAAGGAAGGATGGGGAAGATGAGGAGGGAGGAGGAGGAGGAAGAAGAGGAAAGGAAGGGAGACAGGGAGGGCCAGGAGATCCCCAGCTCACCCAGCATTTTCGTCCAAGCATCTCAAAGAGCCGCTGGTTCTCGTGGTCCTGGAGGAGGGTGGAGGGTATGTTCTGCTGAGCTGCGGGTCCTCCCCGGCCCCCGGGCCTGCCTCCCACAGGGCCCCCACTCATGGTGCTTTCTGCTCTTGTCCTCTCCGGCTAGGCTCTGGGTGCAGGGTAAGAAGAGGAACTTCCGCAGTGAGCAAGGGAACAGGAAGTGCAAAAAAACCACAAGGGAAACAAGTCCTCCAGGGGCCCCTCGGTGGGCCTGACCTCCTCCTCCCTAGGACAGGCTTTGCCTCCTCCTTTAGATTGGGACCCTCTTCCTTTTGACTGGTTAGAGCCATTTTTTTTGACTAGCTCAGGTCCTCCTCCTCCTTTCTTACTCTCTGGGGCCCATCTCCCTCTGGCTGGCACTGAGAGCCCAGCCATCTGCACACCTCCGTGTGGCTCCCTGTGGCAGGGGCAGGGAAGAGCCATGGGGCAGTGCTGACTCCTTCCTACCAAGAGCACCCAGTTAGCCGGGGGCCGAGGTCCAAGGCCCTAGTCCTGAAGGGTTACTGCACTAAAACTTTTCCTTTTCATGACACAGCGAGCCCCAGATCCCACCCCGATCCCGAGCGCGCAGACATTGCCAGCAACGCATACACCCTGGTTCACTTCCCCGTCCCTCACCCTTGCCTCCCTGCAGCTCCCAAATTACTTTCTGCTTGTTATCCTCTTTTTTAAAGAAAGGAACTTTATAACATATAAGAACGCCTAGGCCAGGCGCCGTGGCTCACGCCTGTAATCCTAGCACTCTGGGAGGCCGAGGCGGGAGGATCATTTGAGCTCAGGAGTTCGAAACCAGCCTGAGCAAGAGTGAGACCCGTCTCTATTAAAAATAGAAAGAAATTAATTGGACAACTAAAAATATATAGAAAAAATTAGCCGGGCATGGTGGCACATGCCTGTAGTCCCAGCTACTCGGGAGGCTGAGGCAGGAGGATTGCTTGAGCCCAGGAGCTTGAGGTTGCTGTGAGCTAGGCTGACGCCATGGCACTCTAGCCCGGGCAACAGTCAGACTCTGTCTCAAAAAAAAAAAAAAAAAAAAAAAAAAAAAAGTACATAATCTTAGGAGACTTGCTTTTTCCCCACTGGACATTCTACTATTATCTTAACACTCACATAGCACTTAACACATGTGCCAGGCTGTCCCCTATACATTTAAAATCCATTAAATGATCCTCACAACAGCCTGTGGGATAGACACTATCACCATGTCCATTTTACAAATGAGGGAACTGAGGCACGGAGTGGTTAAATGATTTGCCCAGTCGTCCTGGTGAGCACGACAGGCAGGCTGGGTCCGAGTGCACGTGTGCGTCCCTCTGCTCCAGGCCTTCACTCTTGGCTGTTGCTACGATTTGTATTTGCCTAGAGCAGTGGTCGTTCATTTCCACCGCTGTGTAGTAGTCTATGGTGTGCGTGTGCAATCTGTGCATCCATATTCTGCTGGTAACAGACTTTTGGACTCTTTCTGGTTCTTGCCATTGGGAGCAACGCTGCAGTGTTCGCTCCTGTACACATCTGGTCCACATAGGCAATGGATCGGTGGGTTGCAGGCTTTATACCTCTAACTTTTCTAGATAATGTCAGACTGTTTCCCCAAGTGAATGCTAGCTCAGTCCCCATGCCTCCCTGGGCCTCGGTTTCCCCATCCCTGAGGTAGGCCGTTTGGGAGCGAAGCTCTCAGGCACAGGGACAGCAGTTTTGGGGAGCTGAGCAGGTCCGGGCTGTGACATTACCAGGTACCTGAAAGGAGAAAGCACAACTCCAGGTGAGACCAGTCCTGCCTGGAAACCTCCGTGGCTCCCCACACCTGCAGATCCAAAGCCTCTCCCTGAGCCTAGACTCAAAGCCCCTTCTGCTGTGGCAGTTCCAACCCCCCTCCCCCCTCTCCCCCTCACAACTCACCGTATGGTGCCCCAACTCACGGGGCTCCGTCAAACCTCCAGGCCGGGAGCTCCTCCAACCTGTCGATTAGGGCAGACCCCAACTTGGCCTTAAAAAGCCGTTGCATTCATTCACTTAACACTGCTCATCGAGCACTCACTGTGTGCCAAGCAGATCTCCGGTATCCGGCACAAACGAGACAATAAATGTGTATTGAAGGAATAAGGGATTAATAATGATATCCGATCTGACCTAGTGTCTTCTGAGATTTTTCCAAGTGGCTTGCATTTCTTACCTCATATTCCCAGGCAACGCCATGAGGTGAGCACCACTGCTATCCCCATTGCTCTGATGGGGAAGCTGAGGCCCAGAGAAGCCTGCGTAACTTGCCCCAGGTCACACAGCTTGAGAGTGGTGGAGTCCACCCTGTGGGGTGCCACATGGGGGCCAAGAAAAAAAATGTATGTTTTTCTCTAAATAAAAAAAACCTAAGGCATATTTTTGTTCTTTTAGTCCCTAATAGGAGTTTTCCCACTATGAAATATAGTGATTTCCTAAGCATTTTTTTGAGATGGGGTCTCAGTGCACAGGCTGGACTCCTCCCACCTCAGCCTCCCAAGTAGCTGGGATTACAGGTACGAGCCACCGTGCCTGGCTCTTTATTAATCATTTTAATATCACTTCGTATTATCCATATTGTTGGATTGCTCTGTTGAGCTGCATCAACAATCTGGAGCTAGTTTATTTTACTTTTATGTGTCCCCATCAACTTTTTCTGCTCTGGATGCCAGCACGCAGTGAGCTGATGGCCTTGAAGATAATTTGTTCTCCTGGGCCTTCCAATAGACTTAGAAACAAAAACAGGAACCTTAATCCAGCTTTTCTGGTTGCTCTCGGCAGGAGAGTTGGTTTAATACAAGTCAGTCCACAAGGCTGGAAACAGAAGTGTGCGTTTACTTCTTAGTAATACAGTGAACACCAGGAGCCCCCAAGAGCCAAAACAGACCCAATAACCTACACCCCTGATGCTCCCCTATCACCTACCCCTGCAACCTGCCATGGGCAACCAGATGGAGAATCATTTCCTGCTTATATCTTGTGCTTATTTTGTTTCATGTTGGGAAGCTATTGTTGACCAGATCCTGCTCTCCAGGTCACATGTCCTGAGTAGTAATAAGACATGGGGCGTCTTCCACACCCGTCACCACTGACTGAGTCTATGGAGGAGACCTAGCCATGGGGAGGGTCCAACTGCTGTCCTTTAAAACCAAACTGTGGCCAAGATGGCAAAATTTACATTGCCATACTATCCCTCTGCCCTCACCTTTATGCTCCTTGTGGCCCTCCATACCCATGACAGAGGGGGACTTCCTCCCTATGGTGTATAAGCCCTGGGTCCAGGGGTGGGGGGTAAGGGCGGGAGGAACCACCGTACTGTCTCTCTTCTGGCCACATGGGACATAGCTTCTGTCCGTAAGTCCCTATTAAATGTTTCTTTTTGAGAAATTGAATATGTAAACCTTTCTTTAGCCTCTGAGCTTTCTCGACCTTTGGGGGTAGGACTGCATAGACCTGCCCACCATGGAACAACACTGTTCACTGATGCTGTGGGCAAATGGGTGCTCACAGTCTTGGTGGGGATGGGGTGAGGACAGGGTGAGCAGAGAGAGCAGAGACATCTGTAGGGCCATGAATGGCGCAGTGGCAAGACCACAGAGTCTGGAGCTGCACAGCCTGCCTCTGGCGCTGGCACTTCTGAGCTGGGTACCTCTGGGCAACCTCTCAGGGCCTCGGTTCTCTCATCCATACTGGGAAGATGGAGGTAGTAGTTAAGGTTGTTGTGAAGACTTAGATTCACGGAAAGTGATTAGGACAGAGGTTAACACGTTATAATTATGCATTATTGTTGTTGTTTTTATGAAATAGCTGAGTAACTTGGATAAATTATCATCCCCTTGGCCTAGCATTCCCCCCTCCCTCCTCCATCAGACTTTCAGGTCCCACCACTGTTCGAAACTCAGAGACCCAGAACATACGCCCTTCTTTCCTCTCCCCTGCTGCAAAGCCTCTCTGAGGTCCACTCTGGGGGCTCAGCCAGACTCCTCCAGGGCTGTGACACGCTCCTGGGGCCCTCCCTGCCAACCTCGGAGGTCCCACCCACCACGTATCCCACCTACTCCCCCCACCCCCGCCTGCACAGGGAAACACTGCCGAGCCAGGCCCAACCTCGGACCAGCCAGGGAACCAGAGGTCCCCTCCTAGTCCCTATATTGCCACCACCAAGTCTTCCTAGTAGGCGCTCCCTACGTCCCTGCACCTCAGTCTGCCTCACCCCAGGAGTATCCACCCCCAATGTGTGTGCCCCTATAATTCTAGGGGTGACTAAATCCCTGTCTATGGTCCCAGGAGGGTCCATTCCCCAGTCTGGGTGACTCTGTAATTGATAAGGACGCAGCCTGGAATGGACCACAACGGGCGGGGGAGGAAAGCACAAATGGAACAGTCCACCCAGGGTTGTACCACTAGGGAGGGGCGGCCATCTTGCAACGTACCATTTTGTTCGTGGGGGAGGACTGCCGGAGGAGCCTCATCGCCGCACGGGGACCGGCCTGCTCGTCCCCGTCCCGTCCTCCAGACTCCCACCCGCCTCGGGCGGCTCTCACTCTCTGGCCGGCCCTCGGACGCTCTCACGTCCGCCATGTTAACCTCTCTCCCCCCTCAATTCCTTAATTTGAACCAGCTCTCCCGCACCCGAGCAGCAATTGGCTCGGAGGCCGGCCGGCGCGGGCTCCGATTGGGCGATGACCGAATTCTCGTCCCACCTCTTCCCGGAAGCCTCGCGGGTCTTGTGAGTGACGTAGTCCCGCCTCCGCTCCCGCGCGCCGGGCTCCCATTGGTCGCTGCTCTGGGCCATGCGCAGTGGATCCCAGCCCTGTGCCCAGCTCCGCGGAAGCCTGGCTTTGGGAGTTTCGGGTGGTGGTTCCCATACCGCCTCGCTGTGTCAGATTGTTCGCCTGGAAGGGGTGGGAGAAGGTGCTTACTGTTGTGGGTTAGTAAGGTCACACAACAGGGCGTGGCGCTTGGTGTGCTGGGCGCTTCCACTGGAACCTTCGTAGCGAACCTAGCAGGGTTTTCCTGCCTGCGCCCAGTCCTTGCTTCCATTTATTCTCTGATCTCTCGCACCGAAAAATGTTGCTTTGAGTTTGGATCAGCTGGAGTAGGACGGGCACAGTGGGCGTCTGGTCCTCCCTGTACCGTGCATCGCAGAGTGAGCGGCCTGTGGTCGCTGGATACAATATCCTAAAGTTACGTTAATTTTACATCTTCTGACAAACAGGTCCAAAGTTTACAGCGGTTAAAAAGTCCTAAGTGGCTGGGCCTTTGACGAAGCGCGTGAAAGGGGATAAACACTTTCTCCAGTTTTCTGTGCACAAAGTCATGATTTGGAAGCATTAGGCCTGGTCAGATGGGGTAAGATTGCTGCGATTGACACCTGTTATTTAGTACACGTAGCCACTTACCTCTTCTGAAGGTTGAAATTTTTACATTTTATATTTGTAAAGTAAAATAGAAGTATATATTACATGCATCATTCAAGTGTATATCAATATGTATAAATACATGATTCATAGGGGTATAGGTGTAGATGATATAGATGGAGCAATGGGCCCCAGTTCACTGCCTTGGGGGTCACTTACATGCTGGAAGGTAGAGATCTGTTGATCATTTAACTTGGTGCCCAAAATTTTAGGAAGCCTGAGCCCTTAAGGCCCCTGCCTTCACTAGGAAGGGCAAATTTCCCTTAATTAGCCTGGAAACTCCAAGTGTATGCCCAGTGCTGCCTCCCCTGCTGAAAACACAAGCCAGCCTTTGTATCAGCTCTGGTCCTGAGGAAGAGTGTTATTTTAAGTCTGTGTGTGTGTGTGTAGGGGATGGGGGTGCGGGGTAGAGCACATCAAAAGTTCAGTTACAGAGTGGGCACTTTGTCATCACTGAATGTTTCTGAGGGTGGCTGGCTTTGTAACATACTCCATCTGGGGCCATAAGAGCTGAGGGGTGCGTTGTTTTTGTCTGAGATCTTGCCCTAATGGTTATAATATGGTATAACCAAACATAGAATAAATTATATAATCTCTTTTTGAGAAACACACCCAAAAGCAGAACAATTAAGACGAGTTTACAAAGAAAATCTTTTTTTTTTATTTCAGCATATTACGGGGGTACAGATGTTTAGGTTACATATATTGCCTTTGCCCCATGCGAGTCAGAGCTTCAAGCGTGTCCATCCCCCAGACTGCACACCGCACACATTAGGTGTGTATATACCCATCCCCTCCTCCCCCCTCCCTCCGGCCTGACACCTGATGAATGTTACCACTATATGTGCACTTAAGTGTTGGTCAGTTGTCAGTTAATACCAATTTGATGGTGATAGAAAGGAAATCTTAAGCTTAAAAATAAAGAATAAAATGCTAAAAAAAAACCCACCCATCCTCCAATAAATTGAACTTGTCATATAAGTCTGTAGTTCTTTAAATGTAAGAATTTCATCACCATCATGAACCCAATTTTAGACCTTCATTACAGGCAACTTGAAGAGAAAAAGGGTTTCTTTTTTGGTGGGGGGCAGGGAAAAGCTATGTTTGGCAACTTATGGGAAAACACAAGGTGTATGTTTATAATCTTGAGATCAATGGAGTTTTCAGAAAATTAGGTGTTAAATATATGCACATGCATAGTGTTAGCATAGCATGCGTGAGGGATAGAAGTTGCTCCAGGATGCTTTAAAAAGGTATGTACTGCCAACAATGGTCTTTTAAAAATCAAAGCAAAATCTTTTAAAGATATTTTTTCACTTTTTTATTTTCTTTGATTTATGACTGAAAATATGTTTCAATGTTTGAAAATATCCTTTCAAAACTTTTTTCTGATTAATTAGTAGTAGTCTTATCAAAGATAGAAGAACTTATTGTGTAAAATTTGAATTATAAAAGAATTATAGCAATTCAGGGTATTTGGCAATGAGTGAGGCTGGGTACCAAACAGAATTTCTCCTCCCTCCATAACACTGAATATCTGCTCATGGTATCCCTGAACAGCCTAGTGCTTTGGGTTTCACAAAGAATAAAAATAGATACCAGCAGCCGGGCACGGTGGCTCATGCCTGTAATCCTAGCTCTCTGGGAGGCTAAGGTGGGAGGATCGCTTGAGCTCAGGAGTTCGAGACCAGCCTGAGCAAGAGTGAGACCCCCCATCTCTACTAAAAATAGAAAAAATTAGATGGGCAACTAAAAATAGAAACAAAAAATTATCCGGGCATGGTGGCGAGCGAGTGCCTGTAGTCCCAGCTACTCAGGAGGCTGAGGCAAGAGGATCACTTGAGCCCAGGAGTTTGAGGTTGCTGTGAGCTAGGCTGACGCCACGGCACTCTAGCCTGGGCAACACAGTGAGACTTTGTCTCAAAAAAAAAAAAAGTAAATACCAGCCTACAGTGCAGTTAGTGGCCAGAGGGGTACAATCAGGTTCTGAACCACTTTCCACATCCCAAGATTTTATTTTTCCAGAAGAAATAAATCATGTACTGAAATTAAAGTAAATAGAGTAAAACATAATTGGTTCATAACTAAAAGCATTTGGGGTAGATTGTTTGCAAAGATGGTGCTATGGACTGAATTGTGTTCCTCCTCTTCAAATTCATCTGTTAAAGCCCTAACCCCAAATGTGACTACATTTAAGATAGGCCTTTGCTAATAAGAATAGATAATATCATGCCTTTTAATTAGGGAAAATAAAAGCAGTTTTGGCACATTGCTTCAACAATGCAACTTGAGATCCAAATTACAAGGCAAAGGGAGAGACTCCCCTTTTCATCAGTTGTTATAAAATTCTTAGAATATATAGATATAAGTATAGATTGATACATAGTTAGTGTCCATAATTGTTCTAAAATGCCCAGGTTAGTGTGTATAGGCTGGAGACCATTTTCTGCAAGAAATGTAGGAATATAAGAAAATGTGTATGTGTATATATACATATATTAAATATAAAAAAATAAAAAATTAACATCTGAAAATGTAAGATTTAGAAGGTAATCTAAGATTGTGATAGTTTTTATATTCATTTTATCATTTCCAGGTGAAAGGTTTGTCTGTGTAAGTGTATGTTTGCATAAACATGCTATTTTTGAATGCAGCTTTCATGAGCAGGCACAAAATTCCACAGAGATTTAGTACAGGAAAAAGCCAGACTTGAGTAATGCATTTGTGAGGATCTAGTAAAGCAGACGTTCCCACATTCTCCTGCCCTCTCAGGTATGGGCCACTGCTCTTCAGAGAGGATTTCATGGAGGTCCATTCACATAGCAGCGGCAAAGACTCTTTGATTGTGTTTTTCTCTTAAAGAAAAAGGTTTTCAGCATGATTCAATGTTGAATGGCAAGCAGTTGCTTAGAGCTTCCAGGCCTAATTCACCATCCCTTGTATCATGGTTAAATTAGAGTCTGTGTGTAGCACTGACTTTGAGAAAGGGAGATACTCATTTCAGGGGTAATACTTTCATGCGATTTATGAATACTATCACACAACAGACTGAGTGAAATTGTTGTGATAAAGCAAAGTTTTAGTGGTGGGGAATTTTGTATTTCAGAATCAGACCTACAAGAATGAAAGTCATAAAGATGATGAACAACTGTGTGTCATGCCTTTATATACCTAACCTTTTTTTTGTCTTTTTTTTTTTTTTTTGAAGACAGAGTCTCACTCTGTCACCTGGGTAGAGTGCTGTGGCATCATCATCACTCACTGCAACCTGGAACTCCTGGGCTCAGATGATCCTCCTACCTCAGCCTCCCGAGTTGCTGGGACTACAGGCACATACGCCACCATGCCTGGCTAATTTTTAAACTTTTTGTAGCGACACAGTCTTGGTATGTTGCCCAGGTTGGTGTTGACCTCCTGGCCTATGGTGATCCTCCAACCTCAGCTCCCAAAGTTCTGGGATTACAGGTGTGAGCCACCTTGCCTGGCCTATATACCTTATTAACAATCCTAAAAACTCATATGCAAGACAAGCGTTGTTAACTTGGTTTTACAAATGAAAAGACTGAGCATCAGTGAAACATGCCCAGTGAAAGATTTAAAGCCAAGTTTGTCTGATTCCAAAGTCCGTGCCCCACCCCTGCCTTGCCATGTGATAAATGGAGTTGTCGAAGAAAAAAAAGCACTTTGTATTATCTACTTATTACTGTGTAACAAATTACCCTAGAATTTAGCAGCTGAAAACAACACACATTTTTATTATCTCACAGTTTCTGTGGGTCAGGAATCTGGTCACAGATTAGCCACGTTTTCTGCCTCTGGATCTCTCACAAGGTTGGAATCAAGGTGTCAGCTGGGGCTGTGGTCTCATCTGAAGGCTTGACCGGTGAAGGATGCTCTTCCAAGCTGACACACCTGGTTGTTGGTAGGTCTCAGTTCCTTGAGGGTTGCTGGACTGAGGGCCTCGGTTCCTTGCCATGGGGGCCTCTCTATAGGACAGCTCACAACATGGCAGCTGGCTTCATCAGGGAAAGCAAACAAGAGGGCAAGAGAGAGGGGTAGCTTACCTGCCTTTGGTGGTGGGCCAAAAAAATAAATAAATATGACAGAGAGAGAGAGAGAGAGAGAGAGAGAGAGAGACAGAGAGAGAGAGAGCACTAGCATGTGAGAAGTTGCAGTCTTTTGGAACCTAATCATGGAAGTAACATCCTATCTCTCTCTCTTTTTTTTTTTTTTGTATTCTATTCATTAGAAGCTAGTCCCTAGGTTGAGCCCATACTCAAGTGGAGAGAATTCCACATGGTGTAAATAGCAGAAGGTGGGGGCTATCAGGAGCCATTTCAGAAGCTGCCTCCCACAGTCTTCTTCTTGGCTCTACTGTTCAATAACCTAATTCATTGTGTCTTTTTCTTATGAAAAAATAGGTAGAGAATGCATGTACTGAATAACTTTAGACTTAATATATTTTTAAAATTTGTAATTTTTTTCAGAGACAGAGTCTTGCTCTGTCTGTTGCCCAGGCTGGAGTGGCATCATCATAGCTCACTGTAACCTCGAGCTCCTGGGCTCAAGCTATCCTCTCACCTCAGCCTCCTGTGTAGCTGGGACTACAGGTGTGTGCCACCACGCCCAGCTTAATACATTTTTAAAATTTATAATTTAGAACACATCTTTTAAAATTAATGGAAACTACTAAATGAAGGGAAATATCATCTATAGCTTCTGAATCAACAAAGGAAAAAGTAAAATGTGCATTGGGGTAATTTAGAAAACTTTATCAATCCAACATATAGTGGGAAAGGAGGAGGGAGGAAGGATAGTAACCAGTAAACATAAGATGGTAGAAATAAGTCCAAATACATAATTAATCAAAATAAATATAAATGATCACATGCTTATTAAAGACAAGGGTTATCAGATTGGATTTATTGTTGTTGTTAATTTGGTTATAGATGTGACAAGAAACACACATAGAATAAAATCACGAAGAAAGGTTGAAAATGGAGGGATGGGAAAAGATACCAAGCAAATATGAACCAAAAGAGAGTTGGACCACATAACCCACTGCCTAGGAGACCTCTCCATTCTTATGTGCTTTGGAACCTCAAATTCAATGTACCCAAAGGGAACTCATCATGTCACAGAGAGGAATTTCAGTGAAGAGGTGGGAACCAAGGCCAGAATGAAGTGGGGTAAGGAAAAGAAAGATATGAGATGTGGAGTAGAATCTGTGAGGGAGGACAACTCTATGAAATACTAACTTCAGGAGAAGAGAAGATGGAGGAGTGCTAAAGAAAGAGGTTTTAGTATTGCTTTGGGTATAATGGAAGTAGTTTTATTTGTGGAAGGTAAAGGGCTATTCAATGGACCCAATGTTTGTGTCTCCCTAAAATTCATATGTTGAAACCTAACTCCCAATGTCATAGTATTAGGAGGTAGGGCCTTTGGGAGGTAATTATGTCATAAGGGCGGAGCCTTCATACATGGGAGTAGCGTTCTTATAAAAGTAACTCTAGAGAGCGCTCTCACCCCCTTTCCACCATGTGAAGATATAAAGAGAATTCAGCTGTCTGTAACCCTAAATAGGGCCCTCACCAGAACCTGGCTATGCTGGTATCCTGATCTCAGACTTCTAGCCAGAACTGTGAGAAATAAATTTCTGTTGTTTATAAGTCACCCAGTCTATGGTACTTTGTTATACCAGCCCAAACTGACTAAGACAGAAATTGGTACTGAGAAGTAGGGGTGCTACTGTAACAAATACCTAAAAATGTGGAAGTGGCTTTGGAACTGGGTAATGACTAGAGGCTAGAAGAATGCTATGGTTTTAGTGTCCCCTCCGAAATGCATGTTGAAATTTAATTGCCATTGTAACAGTGTTGAGAGGTGGGCTGTTTAAGAAGTGATTACATCATGTGGTCTCCACCCTCATGAATGGATTAATGCCATTATCATGGGAGTGGGTTAGTTATAAAAGTGAGCTCTCTCTTGCGTGTGCTCGCTTGCCTTTCCTCCTATCCACCAAGGGATACTGCAGCATGAAGCCCTCGCCCGATGCCGGCACCATGCTCTTGGACTTCCCAGCCTCCAGAACCATGAGCCAAATAAGCTTCCTTTCTTTATAAATTACCCAGTCTGGGCAGGCCAGGCACGATGGCTAACACCTGAAATCCTGGCATTTTGGGAGGCTTAGGAGGGAGGATCGCTTGAGCCTAGGAGTTCAAGGCTGCAGTGAGTTATGATCACAGCACTGCACTCCTGCTTGGATGACAGAGCGAGACCTTGTCATTCATACATACATAAATAAATAAATAAATATCATCCAACCAACCCAGTCTGTGGTATTCCGTTATAGCAACAGAAAATAGGCTAAGACAAAGAATTTGGAGGCAAGGGAAGTCAGAGCCTAGGGGAGGGGTTGGGTGGAAGAGGAGAAACCATTTCTAGCTCCCTGATTTGAGGCCAAAAGGTGAGACTGCAGCAGTTACAGCCAAACTCGGAACATAGTATGGGGTGACAAAAGCCAGAAGTTAGGGGAATTCAAATCTGTTGGCTTCATTTTCTCTGAACAGCAGAAGCTGAAGTTACTTGGCAGGAATGAGGAGTTAAATATGGAGTAGTGGGGCTTCAAAAAAGAAGAAAAGGTTTGGGATAGTCCTCCTGGCACACACAAAGGGAGGCTACTAGAGACCCGTAAGGGTTGGGGAGTGGCTGCCTCCAAAGGCCCAGGGGAAGTCAGGGACGATGTTTCCTAGTCGTTCCTCTTTGCGTGTAGCACAGGGTCAGCCATAGAAGCCCCATCTATAACTGAAACTTGAGTATTCTCAAATCATTATTTCCAATTATAAAAACTATGACAAAAGTTCTACTAGAAAAAGCAACAGGTTTAAAGTACTCCTAAAATCCTTAAATGTTAGAGCTGGAAGGAATGTTGGAGAGCATCCACTTCAGGGAGGGGAGACCCTTTCATGCACAGCTCTATGCCTCACTCCCGTGCGCAGGGCAGACACTCACACTGCCACTCGACCTGAGACTCCTTCTCATCCCTGCTCTCTGGACGACTATTACCAGGCCATCAGAGTTCGCACCTGGGGTTAAATTGTTTTAAAATGTACCCTGGGATTTTGTTTTTATTCAGGTGTGGTGAGGCCAGGAGATCAGGAAACAATTGACTTGGAAAAGATAGTTTATCACTCACCATTCCCAAGAGGGGGGACTCGCCAAGCCGTGGCCATGCAGGGCCACACGGGGAAGCACAAGGGTCAGTTAGCAGGCAGAAGGAGCGAGGGGAGGAAGGCACGGGCCAGAGCTTTATTGTGGGTTTTGTGGGAAGGCATGGACGAGACAGCGTAGGCAAGCTGAGCAAGTTTCAGATTGAATAATTTGAATGATTTGGGTGGGCTATAGGGTGATCCTTAGTTATCCAGTACCTGGCCCTTGGGTGATTTAGGGCAGGAGAAATATTGCCTGGCTGTGAGTTAGATGAAGGAGGTGGTTTGGCTATGGACTCACAACTGGTTAGTTTGCATATCAAAGGCGTGCTCCAAATCAATTTATTTGCTATCTCTAGGAATTAATTCACCCTGGGAGGGGCTGTCTCTCCAGGATTAGCAAGGCCCCAAGATGTCAAAGCATCATAAAATACAGAAAATAAAAAATATGATTAATACATCCATCCATCCCCAGCTCTGATAACTGTAACCCCTTCATAACAGAAGTGGAAATCTGAGGCACAGAATAAAGTAATTTGTGTGAAGTGAAGCAGCTAGTTAGCAGCAGAGACAGCTAAGTGTCTGGACCTAGTATGCCTCTTTGTCGCTTTTCCTATAGCAAGTTACTGTACCATTCTCTCTCACTAATTGCCAATAGATTCAATTCTCTTTGAGTGTTATGGCATTCTGTGCAGAATGGGTAGAAATTGCTTTGCAAAAGCCAAAGTAGTCTTGATGTGACTTCCAAAACAGAATGGATTCTGCTCAGTGGAGAAAGATCTTAAATGGCTGCCAAGGCATGCCCTTCATGTCAAAAATGTCCCCGTTGCTTTTCACTCATGTCTCTGCAATTGTACAAACTATATCTTTTGTTCTAATCAAGTAATTTAATAACAAACAAACATTGCAGAACCTGCTATACATCTCTTATATTTATTATATTAATTGATTTAATTTTCACAGGGACCCTATGTGGTGAGCACTGTTATTATCCCTATTTTTTTTTTGAGACAGAGTCTCACTCTGTTGCCCTGGCTAGAGTGAGTGCCGTGGTGTTAGCCTCGCTCACAGCAACTTCAAACTCCTGGGCTCAAGCGATCCTCCTGCCTCAGCCTCCCGAGTAGCTGGGACTACAGGCATGTGCCACCATGCCTGGCTAATTTTTTCTATATATTTTTAGTTGTCCAGCTAATTTCTTTCTATTTTTTTTTTTAGTAGAGGCGGGGGTCTCGCTGTTGCTCAGGCTGGTCTCGAACTCCTGAGCTCAAAGGATCCGCCCGTCTCGGCCTCCCAGAGCGCTAGGATTACAGGCGTGAGCCACCGCGCCCGGCCAATTATCCCTATTTTAAAGATGAGGAGAGCCAGGCGCTGTGGCTCATGCCTGTAATCCTAGCAATCTGGGATGCCGAGGCGGGAGGATCGCTTGAGGTCAGGAGTTCGAGACCAGCCTGAGCAAGTGCGAGACCCCATTTCTACGAAAAATAGAAAAATTAGCCAGATGCAGTGTCGTACACCTGTAGTCCCAGCTACTCGGGAGGCTGAGGCAGGAGGATCGCTTGAGCCCAGGAGTTTGAGGTTGCTGTGAGCTATGATGACACCATTGCACTCTAGCTGGGGTGACAGACTGAGACTCTGTCTCAAAAAAAAAATATGAGGAATGTGTGGCACAGAGACATTAAGTAAATTGCACAGCTAGGAAGTGGCAGAACCAGAATCCAAATCCAAGCTGACTGACGCCAGAGCCCCACTTTTACTGCCACACACTGCTTCTGCAGAAATGTTGTTTGCACTGCAAAGAAAGGTTTAGAAGTTGCTCATTTTGTTTTTTAAATAAAAGACGATCAAGAGAATGAGAGGACAAGACACAGACTGGGGGAAAACATTTGCAAAGAACATATATTGTAAATGGCTGTTATTCAAAATCATAAAGAACTCTTAAAACTCAACAATAAGAAAATGAACAACCTGATTTAAAAAGACCTGAACAGACACCTCATCAAAGACGATGTGCAGATGGCAAACAAGTACATGACAAGATGCTCAGCATCATATGTCATTAGGAAATTGCAAAGTAAAGCAACAATGAGATACCACTACACACCTGTTAGAACAGTGAAAACCCAGCACATTGACAACAAATGCTGGCGAGGATGTGAAGCAATAGGAACTCTCATTCATTGCTGGTGGGAATGCAAAAATGGCACAGCCACTTTGGAAACCAGTTTCGTGGTTTCTTACAAAACTAAACACACTTTTGCCATACCATCCAGCAATTTCATTCCTTGGGATTTAACCGAATGACTTAAAAGCTTATGTCTGTGCTAAAATCTGCACGGGGATGTTTACAGCAGCTTTATTCATAATTGCCAAAACTTGGAAGCAACCAAGTCGTCCTTCAGTAGGTGAGTGGGTAAACTGTGGGACATCCAGGCAATGTAATATTATTCAGTGGTAAAAAGAAATGAGCTATCAAGCCATGAGAAGACATGGAGTAAACTTATATGCATATTATTAAATACTAAGTGAAAGCCAATCTGAAAAGGCTACACATTGTACGAGTCCAACTATATGACATTCTGGGGCAGATAAAACTATAGCGACAGTGAAAAAAGATCAGCAGTTTCCAGGGGCTGAGAGGAGGGAGGGATGAACAGGCGGAGCACAGAGGATTTTTAGGGCAGCGAAACTACTCTTTATGATACTATCATGGTGGGTACATGTCATCATACATCTGTCCAAACCCATAGAATGTACAACACCAAGAGGGAACCCTAATGTGAACCCAGGACTTGGGGTGATAATGAATGGGCATATTCATCAATTGCAACAAACATACCACTGTGGTGGGGGTGGCGATGGTGGGGGAGGTTTCCTGTGTGTGGGGGGAGGGAGGATACGGGGAAATTGAGCACTTTCTGCTCAATTTTGCTATGAACATATAACTGCTCTAAAAAATAAAGTCAATTTTTTAAAGAAAGACAAATTTCAAAACAGCGATTCCATAGTCATTTAGGCATATTGACATTCTGAGATTATAAACAAGGCCATGATTATAAACAAGGTATGTTTATGGCCAGTGGAAGCTATACACTTTCTTGCAAACTGCTTCCTCAAAAAGTCTCTGAACTACACACTGGTGAGCAGAATCAAGCTGAATGGATATAGTAAAAAACACTGTCACCTGATCTTCCCAAATGTAGGGTCGTTACCGGGTAAAAAGGAAGCCACTACTCTTTTGTTTTCTTCATCCAGTTCCTACAGAGAAGAACAATTCGTAAATTGTTTTTGATGGTATTTGTTTGACACCATTAATTCTTGTCATGCAATGCTTTTCTCTTTCTGTTCTCAGCATGGCGAAAGAGATGGAACAAAGAGAACCCCAGGCTTGGCTCAGTTAGTCTTCTTGGCCTTCTGTTAAATCCCTGGCTTTCTAATTGGGCACCAGCTGGGGAGGATCCCTGCTGCTCCCCCTGCCCCCCCTGCTCCCCCTGCTCCCTGCTGCTCCCCTCTGCTCCCTGCAGCTCTTGGGGCTTCCTGGGCCCCATGCAGCCCCCTCCCCACCTCAGGGAGAGGAAGCGCATGGGTCTGTCCGCCTGAGCTGGGGCTAAGTGCTCTCTAACCAGAAACTGCATCTGTTAGCTCATTTCAGAGTGACCTCCTAAAAGTCGCCTCTTGGCAACCCCTGGGCGATATAAGAGACTCCTGCTGCCACCCTCTGGGGAAAATGAATAACCAAAGTCAATGTTTGAAATCAGGGGGGAAAACATATTGGGATGTCACTGAAAATTCATCCTTTCCATCAATTCCTTTACTAACCAACTGACATATGTTTGGAATCTTCACGCTAGAAATTGCATATGTTGTAGGCCTGTAATCAGCGACTGAATTCCACAGCCTTTGCTTGGTTGGGGTTCTCCAGTGATTCCAAAGAGACTCGAAATTGTTTTTCAAGAAATACTTATTAAATACTTTGTTGCCCATGGCAGTTTGTAAGGAGAATGAAACAGGCCTGGGCTCTCCTCTCTGGAAATTTATCATTGCAGAAGGGCCCAGGAGTGTAAAGATATCTGTTCCGCTGAATCCAACATGCATTAATGTTAAGTAAAAACACCATTTTTATTTTTAAAAAAGAGAAGGGTAGAAGAAAAAGAGCAGAGTCAGAGTGAACCAATATAGGGGTGGAAAGTTATTTCCCTTTAACATATTCTGACCAGAGACACATGCATTTTGGAAACAGGGTTAAGAAAAGGCAGAAAGCAAAGAAAGGGGCTGCCAGAGAATAAGATTTTGACAGTAGTTGAGACTGAATCCCATGTGGTTAATTAAACAAAGCCCATTAGCTAAGAGTTCAAACTTTCCAACGCTGTACTCCTTCTGTCATCAGCATCATCATTTTTTAACTGTTACATTATATATTATTTACTTCCTGGCAGCTACCACCTAGGTGGGTCACCTCTGGTTCTAATTCCATTTTTCCCAGAATTCTTGTCCTTTTCTCTGTTTCTGTGCATTTGTAGGGTCAAGGGAGAAAGAAGCCAAGGCCCGGGCCACACGGCAGAAAGTGTAAAATCAAACACATGACATCCACTTTCTTAGAAGTGCCCTCAGCTCCCAGCGGCTGGAGAACTCCCCAGCTAATGTCTCCACTCTCTATTTCTTCTTCATCCCTCAAAGATTGCCCCCGGCCATTTCCTTGGGGCCATGCCTGGCACTGGACCCCACTTTGAGCTATTATCTTTTTTGGTTTTGTTCTTTTAGAAAATCCACCCTTCTGCAAATGTTGCTATTTTTTAGAGATAATATAGAGAATATTGGTGACTTTATTATAAATTATTAATATATAATATATACATTTTGAAATGTAAGAAAATTAAATGCATACTATGGACACTAGTCAAACTTTTTTATGAACTCATGAATCCTCCTTCCTCCCCCCAAGCAAACCAGGAGTAACCGTGGATGGGGATGTGTAGGAGGGGGCGCGGGTTTGCCAACTTTCAATTCTGCCAAGTTAGGACATTAAACAAACTAACAAAGCCTCAACTTCTGACTGTTTTATGAAAAAAGAACACTGTTATCACATTCAAAAAACAGGAGGGACAGTCTCAGAATAAAGCCAGGCCGTCCTCTGGAGCTTCAGAGAAGGAAGAAAGAATGGGTGTGATTGCTAAAATAGATTTTTAACGTTCTCATCACAAAAACATGATAAACTGGTGCAGTGATGGATATGTTGATGAACTTGATTGAATCTTTCTACAATATATACATAAATCAAGCATCACATTGCAATCCCTAAATATCCACAATTATTGTTTGTCAATTAAAATTTAATAAAAATAATAAAAAGCATGGGCGTGAAGATGTCAAAGACCAAGCAGGAGAGTGAGAAGAAGGTAAGGACGCTTCCGGCTTTCCAGATGCTACAGGGTGAGACAGCTGCTGAAGGAATAAGGAAATAAGTCGGGGGTACGTAGTAAGACTTTGGCAGACCTTTGGAGGGAGACAGGGATTTCTCCCCAGAGGCAAACAAATGTATTTGTGGTGGTGTTAAGGCCCAGCGGCACCTGTGGGCCAAGATCCCTTCTTGGTGTCAGAAATTGGCACGGCCGCACCTGTTATGGTGATGATTTGGGGGAACAGACATAGCACAGGAGCCACGGTGCCTTTGTGGAAGCCTGGGCAAGTCAGATCACAAGCCAAGAAAATGAAATATTTCTCTGTGAAGACCCACAGAAAAGCTTCTTCTAACTCTAATAACGGCTCCTTAAGGAAGTCAACCTTTGGTTGGGAGAAAGGTGGGGGCGGTGGGCATGCCCAGCGCGTGTTTCTCATCTATGGCGAAGCCCTGGGCTTATCTTCCACGCGCAGACTGTGGTCGCTGCTGCTGTGGTCGCCGGGGCAAGATAAACCTGTCGATCGCTCCTAGTTCTGGGCGCGCTCTCTCTCTCTCACTGTGGAAAGAACACAACATGAGATCATCCTCTCGACAAAATTTTAAGTGTACAATACAGTATTGTTAACTACAGGCATTATGCTGTACAGCAGATCTCTAGAACTTCTTCCTTGTGCATAACTGAAAGTTTTCACCCATTGAACAACAACTCCTCATTCCCTCTTCTCTCAGCTCCCTGCAAACACCATGCCACTCTCTGTTTCTACGAGTTTGATACTTCAGACATAAGTGGAGTTATGTGGTACAGTCGTGCACCACGCAACGACGTTTCAGTCGACGACGGATCACATGTACAACAGTGGTCCCGTAAGATTATAGTGGAGCTGAGAAATTCCTGTCACCTGCCTAGTCATAGCGCAATGCGTTATTCGTGTGCTTGTGGCCCTGCCGGTCCCGTAAAAGCACTGTATACAGTTACAGACCGCACATAACACTCCGTAAGGATAACACACGACTGTGTTACTGGTTTATGTTTTACTATACTATACTTTTTAACATTACTGTAGAGTGTATTCCTTCTACTTATGAAAAAAGTTAACAGTAAAACAGCCTCAGGCGGGTCCTTCAGGAGCTGTTCCAGGAGAAGGCGTTGTTGTCATAGGAGATGACAGCTCCATGTGTTACTGCCCCTGAAGCCCTTCCAGTGGGACAAGATGTGGAGGTGGAAGACAGTGGTATTGATGATCCCGACCCTGTGTAGGCCTAGCCTAATGTGTGTGTTTGTGTCTTAGTTTTTAACAAAAAAGTTTAAAAATTAAAAAAA
>NW_012149596.1:1848187-1850215 GCF_000956105.1 Propithecus coquereli | reverse complement strand
GGCAGGGGGCAGGTTGCCCGCAGAGTGGGCGGGTGGCTGCGGGCTCTCCAGCTGCCTTCGAGGCTCGGCGGCGCTTTTTTTCAGACCCGAATGGCGGGAGGAGAGGCAGTCTATTTTGGGCTGGGGGGAGGGAGTGCGGGACTTTTTGGCGTTCGTGGAGCAACACTGTCACCAAGAGGAAACTGTGATAATTGAGCCGCAAGACGTGGATAAACAAGATAAGCCTGCGATGCTAGAAAGGAGAAGCCATGAAAAAAAGAGCCAGGGGACGCTGGGCGTGGTGGCGCCCGAAGTCCCAGCTGCTCGGGAGGCTGAGGCAGGAGTTCGAGGCTGCAGTGAGCTATGATCGCTCCATTGCACTTCAGCCTGGGCGACAGAGTGAGACGCTATCTCTTAAAAAAAAAAAAATCCAAAAGCCATCTTGAAGACGATGTCTACTGATTGAAATGAGACAATCTAAGCACTATGAATATAGCTGGCTTCACATCGCGGTTCTGCCACTTACTCACTGTGTGACCCTGGGCAAGTTACTCAACTTCTCTGTGATTCATTTGTACAATGGGGATAATAGTACCTATTTCATGTGGTGTTAATGAATTCATATGTGGAAAGTATTTAGGGCCTGTCTGCTGGCTCCAGGAAAACTCTTTGCAGTTCTCCCAGAAATGACATATTGTGTATTTGCCTACCCACGCAAAACTTACTCAGTTTGTCAAGACATTGCTTAATTCTGACTCTCCACAAACAATTTAAGACAGCATGGCTAGCAGTGTGGGCCTGAGTCATGCTCTCAATATAGGCATAGAACACTGTTTACAGCTTTTGCTTCCATAAAATTATTTTTATGTTATGGAAAATTTCAAACATAGAAAAGTAGAGAGAACAGTATAATAAAAAGTATTCATCACCCAATTCAACATTGATCAGTTCATAGCCAATCTTGTTTCTTCTATATCCTCTACCTACTTCCCCATCCCCACTGGATTATTTTTTTTGTTTGTTGATTTATTTTATTTATTTATTTCAGAGACAGGGTCTCGCTCTATTGCCCAGGCTGGAGTGCAGTGGCTGGATCATAGCTCCCTGTTACTTGGAACTCCTGGCCTCAAGTGATCTTCCTGCCTGGATCTCAAAGTGCTGGGATCACAGGTGTGAGCCAGCGTGCTGGGCCTTCCCACTGCATTATTTGGAAGCAAAACCCAGATATCATTTCATTTTATCCATAAATATCTCAAGATGTTGCTGTAAATGATAAGAACTCTTTTGAAAAAATCATGATCATATCCATAAATTGTGATCTCAAAAAATTAACAAAAATTCTTTAATATCATTAATTATCCAGTTATTTTGTCTCTTTCTCTTTATTTACCAGTTTTCAGGATAATGAGTTGGCTCACTAGCATCCTCCAAAGGTGGCCAATGAGATTTTGTAGCGTCTTTAGGATCTCACGGCTAGTTGATATATTTCAATTTATTGCAGTTATTGTTCTTTTTGATGCTCAAATTGTCCCATCTTTGGCCAGTGGGAGCCTTTTAAACTTGCTTGATATGACCCCAGTGATCTTCTATAACTTCCTTCTTTTTGGTATGACACAATTTTTAAATTAGTATATAATTTTATAATATAATGATTATATTATATTTACATGGCTCCAAATTCAATAATAGTATGGTATATTCAGACAAATCTAGTTTCTATCCCTGTCTCCTCCACCTTCTTCTCTCTCTCCTTCCATAGGAAACCATTTTATCTTACTTTTTAAAATTTATTCCTTTTTAAACAGCTGTTTATATATTTTTGGTTTACCTCTCTGTTAAAAATATATACACAGCTATATATATTTTTTGGCAGTAACATCAGTGTTTGGGATGTTTTATTTTCTATTTTTATTTCGAAATTTTTACCGGGGGGCTGGGCGCAGTGGCTCACGACTGTAATCCTAACACTCTGGGAGGCCGAGGCGGGAGGATCGCTCAAGGTCAGGAGTTCGAGACCAGCCTGAGCAAGAGCGAGACCCCGTCTCTACT
>NW_012149596.1:1842239-1848137 GCF_000956105.1 Propithecus coquereli | reverse complement strand
AAAAGTTTAAAAAAATTAAAAAGTTAAAGTAAAAAAAGTTACAGTAAGCTAAGGTTAATTTATTATTGAAGAAATAAAACTATTTGTATGAATGCAGTGTAGCCTGAGCGCGCAGTGTTTATAGGAGTGCAGTAGTGCACAGTAACGTCCTGGGCCTTCGCATTCCCTCACCACTCACTCGCCTGCCCGCGGCAACTTCCACTCCTGCAAGCTCCATTCATGGTACCACTTTTTATCTTTTATACCGTATTTTTACTGTACCTTTTCTATGTCTAGATACACAAATACTTAGCATCGTGTTATATAGTGGCCTATAGTACTCAGTACAGTGACACGCCGTGCAGGAGTGTGGCCTAGAAGCGAAAGGCCGCCCCATATAGCCCGGGTGTGCAGTGGGCTGTACTGCCTAGGTTTGCGTGAGCGCACTCTGTGATGTTCCCCCGACGACGAAATCATCCAATGATGCGTTTCTCAGAACGGATTCCTGATGTTAAGCGGGTGTGACTGTATTTGTCTCTCTGTGCCTGGCCTATTACACTTAGCATCATGTCCCCAAGTTTCATCCATGTGGTCACGTATGGCAGGATTTCCTTCTTTTTTAAGGCTGAATAATATTCCATCATATGTATTCACCACATTCCCTTTACCCATTCATCCTTCGGTGGACATTTGGCTTGTTTCCATTCGTGGCTATCGTGAATAATGCTGCGGTGAACAGGCGGGTGCAGATATCCCTTTGAGATAGTGGTTTCCTTTCTTTTGGATATATACCCAGAAGCAGGATTGCTGGATCATATGGTAGTTCTATTTTTATTATTTTGAGGAACCTCAATGTGGTTCTGTATAGCAGCTACACAATTTTACATTCCCACCAACAATGTACAGGGGTTCCAGTTTCTCCATATCCTATCCAATATTTATTATCTTGTTTAAAAATAATAGGCATCTAAAAGATGTGAGGTGATATCTTGTTGTGTTTTTTTTTCTTTTTTAGAGACAGAATCTTGCTCTTTTGCCCAAGCTGGAGTGCAGTGGCATCATCACAGCTCACTGCAACTTCAAACTCCTGGGCTCAAGCTTCTGCAGTTGGGGCTGCAGGGTACAGGATAGCCTTTGCTCACATGTCTGGCAGCCGGCAGGCGACTGGGTCTAGCAGCGTTCTCCACTGGGTTGGCTTACCTCTGCTCCAGCAGGCTGGCCCGGGCCTACCGTCCCCAAGAGCAGCATGTGTAAGCACTTCCCAGGCCTCTGTTTACCTTACAGTTGCTACTGTCCCATGGGCCAAAGCAAGTTCTAAGGCCAGCTTAGATTCCAGGAGTGGAGAAATAGACTCCTCCTCTTGATGGGAGGAGCTGTAAAGTCACAGGAGCACAGATACAGTGAGGGTTGGAGAATTCGGGCCATTCTGCAACTTACCACAAAGAGGTTTGGTTTCTAAGCATTAAATGCTTGGAGGCCTCTGGGTGTTACTTAAGTTGATTATGAATTTTGTTTGTCAAAGTGTGCAGACATAAAACCTATAATTTAACTGAATCTTCCTGCTTTTTTACAGGAATTTATGTTGCTTTTAAATGGAATTTAAATGCTTTTTACAAATTTATTTTGCTTTACATTATCTGATTCTCAGTATGATGCTGAATTGGGGCACAGAAAGGAAACTGCCTCTAAAGTCTTAGATTTGAGGAAACCATAGATCATTTAGGACTTTCTTTGGAAAACGAAGACCTTTGCTTCAGTGGCAATCCTCCAGGCTGAGCCTACATCTGATTCTGATGGGGCTAAAGCTTCCTGTAACTTCACCCCAACGCTCATATGGGTGGTGGCCTGGACGACACTCATGTGACACTCTGCATTCAGTTCCACTGTTAATAGGAACTACTCTTACTTCACAAGGAGCAATGAAGTTAGAGAAGTTAGCTTTGTGGCTCAGCTGGGGGTTGGGAAACACTTGTTCACATGTTTTCTGGAACTTAGGTTGATGGAGGAAACTTGAGTTCGAAGGATTAAAGAAGCAAACCACAGCCTGAGCCATCCATCCCAACTGTTTTGCCCTCCCCTCAGCACCTCCATTCTGTTCCTGGGCTGTGTGAACTCCCTTTGCACAAGCAAAAGGATTGAAATGGCTGGGCTCCATCTAGCATGTAATGAAATATATTAAGAGAATAAAGGATAAGAAAAACACATGATTGTCCCAATAGACATTCGATGAAATCCAACACCTTTTCATGAAAAAAACATATGACAAACTAGGAATAGATGTGAACTTCCTCAACCTGACAAAGAGCATTTACAAAAATATCTCCAGCCAACACTGTAATAGTGAAAGACTGAATGCTTTCACCCTAAGACTAGGAAGAAGGCAAGGACGTCCACTCTCACCATTGCTAGTCAACATAATACTGGAAGTCTTAGCCAGTGCAAAAGGCAAGAATAAGAAAAAAAGGCATATAGATTGGAAAGGAAGAAATTAAACTGTCCCTATTCACAGACAAGATTGCCTATGTTAAAAATGTCAAGGAGGCCGGGCGCGGTGGCTCACGCCTGTAATCCTAGCACTTTGGGAGGCCGAGGCGGGCGGATTGTTTGAGCTCAGGAGTTCGAGACCAGCCTGAGCAAGAGCGAGACCCTGTCTCTACTAAAGATAGAAAGAAATTAATTGGACAACTAAAAATATATAGAAAAAATTAGCCAGGCATGGTGGTGCATGCCTGTAGTCCCAGCCACTCGGGAGGCTGAGGCAGGACTATCGCTTGAGCCCAGGAGTTTGAGGTTGCTGTGAGCTAGGCTGACGCCACGGCACTCATTCTAGCCTGGGCAAAAAGAGTGAGACTCTGTCTCAAAAAAAAAAAAAAAAGAAATTAATCATATTTGTATATACTAGCAACGTACGATTGGAAACCAAAAGAAGTACAATAGCTCAAATAAAATAAAATATTTAGTTTTAAAGTTAACAAAATCTGTGTAGGAACTATATGCTGTAAACTACAAAGTGTTGAAAGAAATCAATAAGGCCTAAACAAATGGAGAAGACATACTGGGCTCAGGGACTGGATGACTCAGCATAGGAAAGATGTCAGTTCTCTTCAAATTGATCTAAGTATTTAACGCAATAACAATCAAAATCCTAGAAGGATTTTGTGTAAATATAGAGAAACTGATTCCAAAATTTATATGGAAGGAAAAGGAACTAGAATAGCTAAAAGAATTTTGAAAAGGAAGAATAAAATTGGAGGAATCACACTACTCAAATTTAAGACCAAGTGAGTGGCTTTAGGAGGCCGAGGCAGGAGGATCACTTGAAGCCAGGAGTTTCAGACCAGCCTGGGCAACATAGCAAGAACCCATCTGTACAAAAAAAAAAAAAATAGCTGGTCATGATGGCATCTGTAGCCCTAGTTACTCAGGAGGCTGAGGTGGGAGCATCACTTGAGCCCAGGAGTTTGAGATTACAGTGAGCTATGATCATGCCACTGTACTACAGCCTGGGTGACAGAGTGAGATCCTGTCTCTTAAAAAAAAATTAAGACTGTAGAACCACAATAATTAAGACAGTGTGCTACTGGTAGAAGGACAGACTCGTAGATCAATGGAACAGAATAGAGAATTCAGAAATAGACTTGCACAAATATTGGCACTTAATTTTTGACAAAGTTGCAAAAGAAATTCAATGGAGGCAGGAGATTTTTTTCAACAAATGGTGTTGGAACAATTAGTTATCCATATGCAAAAAAAACGAACCTCATTGGATCATAGATCTAAATGTAAAATGTAAAACTATCAAACTATTAAAAGAAAACATAGGAGAAAATCTTTGTAACCAGGAATTAGACAAAGAGTTCTTAGATGTGACCAAACACCACAATCCATAATAGAAAAAAATGATGAAATTAAACTACATCAAAATTTAAAACTTTTGCTCTGTGAAAGACGCCATTAAAAGAACGAAAAGACAAGCTACAGACCAGCAGAAAATATTTGCAAATTACATATCAAAGGACTTGTATCCAGAATATATAAAGAACTCTCAAAACTTAATAAGAAAACAAACCAGATGCTTTTGTAGTTCATAAGTGTGATGATTCATGCTCATGTGTCAGATGTGCCTCCCTCAAACCTTGTTATGATGTCAGCACATTGCCCGTCTGACATGAAAAAAGAAAAAAATCCAATTTTTAAAATGGGGAAAAGGTTTGAATAGATACTTCATCAGGCTGGGGACGGTGGCTGTAATCCCGGCACTTTGGGAGGATGAAGGGGGAAGATAGCTTGAGGCCAGGAGTTTGAGACTAGCCTGGGCAATATAGCCAGACCCTATATCTAATTATTTGGAAAAAAAGTAAAAACAAGGAAATAACATTGGCAGCATTGTTTTAAGGGTAATCGATGACATGAAGGTGTGAAATACTGTACATGGTATGATTTTTAATTGTATAAAAGAAAAAATATATTGTTTATAAATTATCTATACTTAAATATATCTTACAAGATGAGTATTATATAGATTGTACTGATGAATCCAGGGCATTTTGTATCCATGCTCATATATATTAGATATAATTACTGTATGTAAATAGATATAGCCTGAAATTATGCAAATCAAGGCAATAATAGTGGACATATTTCTAGAAAGTTAGGTTGAGAGTTGAAATACCTTATTTGATATGTTTCTGTATTTCTGAATTTTTCACTATAATCAAATGTTACGTTTTTATTTAAAATTGTAAAATATGCATTCACAAGTTAATGTGACTGGAGAACTGCATGTTATATAACAGTATGACAGAAGTGAAAAAATACCATCCAAAATGATATGTGCAAGTAAGCCCAGTTTTATAAAAATATTTATGTAAATATAAACATGGACATTTAGAACGATACAAACATTGAAAGTACAGAAATAAATTATTCCTCGGGTGTTGAGTGCGTGTTCGCCATTCATTTCTCCCTTGTAGTTCCTTCTTTTCTGAAAAACTTGCAAGCCTCATGGATGAGGCTTTTCTAGGGATAAGAGAAAACATTGTCTCTGAGATGAAAACAAAGGAAATAGGATACTCTGGTTTCTCTCCAGATCGTATAAATCTTTCGCCTTTTAGAGGAAATAGGAAGCAATGAAAAGCTATTTAATAGTAGGGGACAGGGCTCTCCTTCCAATGGTCAGTGATAAAACCACAAGGCAAAACTGTCCCTCACCTCTGACTGGATCCCGCGCGTGCGCGCACGCAGGGACGTGTGTCCCTCTAGGTGAGCATTGTACAGTGCACAGTGATGAACTGACGGGGACCCTCTGGCCGGTCATGTGAGGACCTGTGCCAGATAGCTACTTTATACTATAAGCAGCTATCTGGCACCTGGCCTAGCCCAGAGGTTCTGAAACTTTAGCGCCCATCAGAATCCCCTGGGAGGACTTGTAGAAACACCGACCCTGGTCCCCATCCCCAGTTTCGGGCTCAGTGGGTCCTGGGGCGGGGTCTGAGAATGTACATTTCTAACAGGTTCCCAGAGATGCAGCTGCTGCCGGTCTGGGGACCCCACTTTGAGAACCACCGGCCTAGCGTCTGGGTCAGCAAGTGGAGGACACCGGGAGGCTGCAAGGTGCATGAGGCCTGGGCCTCGTGGTTTGCTGGCTGGAGATGTACTCCTGCGGGCCTCGGGTTCCCTGGAGTTTGGTGTCCTCAAGCTGGCAACTTGCCAAAAGGGAAAGCTGCGGGGATCTCACGTACAGTGAGCCAGTGCGGGCTCACACAGCCCAGGCGGGGCAGAAATGGAATTCTAGGTGTGATGTCCGACTAGAGCTCGCAGTTTAGACCTCCGAATGATCTCAATGCAAAGAGGAAACAACACTGCCTTAGCTACAGCAGCTGCAGCGGCGCGAGCAGGGGGCAGGGGGTGGGGGGCAGG
>NW_012149596.1:1836390-1839985 GCF_000956105.1 Propithecus coquereli | reverse complement strand
GCCCGAGTCAGAGGTACAAGCATGCCCCTCCCAAACCGTGCACACCGCACCCATTAGGTGCGAGTATACCCATCTCCTCCTCCCCCCCACCTGCCCGACACCCAATGAATGCTACTTCCTTATGTGCACATAAGTGTTGATCAATTAGTACCAATTTGATGGTGAGTACATGTGGTGCTTGTTTTTCCATTCTTGTGATACTTCGCTTAGTAGAATGCTATTTTTTAAAGCAAACTTGAAAAGTAAAAAAAAAAAAGTAAATTTCTAGCAATAGCATTCCTGGGTCAAAATATATATAAATTTAAAACTTTGAAAAATACTGTCTAACTTCTTCCAAAACACTTGCTCAATTTTATATTGCCACCGATTATGTATTATTACATTTCCTCACACTCTTGCCAACACTGGATATTGTAAAACGTACACAATTTTATCAGTCTGAAAAGTGAAAACATCTCATTGTTATTTTCTTCAGTTATGAATGAAATTCAGCATATTTTCATGTTTATTGGCTATTTGTCTTTTTTGTGAACTTTGCATTCATCTCTTTTGTCCATTTTTTATTTACTTTGTCTTTTTCTTACTGATTTAAAACTTAAAGAAGTTAGACCTTTGTCTGTCATGTGTTGCAAATATTTTCCCCAGTTCACCATTTGTCTATTCATTTTGGTTTTGGTATTTTAAGTTGCTTGGGAAATTTTCAATTATGTCTTGTATAGTATATCCTAAATTATGAATTTTGCTTTGTGATCAGATTTACTTATATCAGTATGTTTTGATATGTAATGTTTTCATTACATATTTTTTTATTATTCTGGCTTTTCTGCAAATTTTGGTTTATTTGTATGTTGATGCAAGACTTAACAGAACTAAATTTTTTTTACCAAGCTATTAAAGTATTGTTTTTGTTTTTAAAAATCCAAGTTTATTGAGTTATGGTCAAAGAATGTGGTCTTACCCATTTTACTTTTTGGAATGTACTGAACTTTCCTTTGTGGCCTAATATGATGGTCAATGGTTATTAATGTTCCATAGTCGCTGACTGACTAAAAGATATATTCATGGTTATAAGAAAATAGAATTTGATGTAGCTTTATTAACTGTATGATTTTTGCTTAACCTGTGTCTGCTAGATCTATTGTTGGCTGACAAAGGTAAGTTAAAGCCTCCTGCTGTTGCTGTGTTTCCATCATTTATTTCGTGCATTTCCTGGAGGTTGCATTTTTTGCATCTTGCCACTTTATTACTTAGTACATACCTTATTTACGATAGTCATAGCATATTGTGAACTGTACCCTTTAGCTTCTGGAGCCATTCTAGGTTTCTAGTTCTAAATTTGGAACTATGTCACACTTTGCCTTCTGGTTATTTGACATGTTTCCGGTTCGTGTTTAAAAGTTATTTGTGCATTCCTTTTCTTTAGACTTCCCAGAATCGAACAACTACAAATGCAAACATGTCATCAGTGCTGGTGGTTTGTTACAAGGATTCATGAGAACATGTAATAAGATCAGGAATATTCTTATTGTCTCATAACCCACCTAGTCATTTGGAATTCCATTCCTTCTAAAGCTCTTGGCTTAGTGCAGACCCAGAACAGTGAGCAGCTCGGCCTCACTGGGAAACCACGTGACCCCTAGTTTGCGGTTCTTAGTTCCCTGAGCATTTATACTTAATACTAATTGTCTTTTACTCACCACCTACTCTGAGCCAGGCATCATGATAAGCCCTTTAATAACATTACATCACTGAATACGTTGAACAATTTTGCGAGAATATTATCATCATCAGTTTTATAGATGATGAAACCAAAACTTAGAGATTAACTACACCAAGGCTAAATATCCAATGAAAACATTCTTCAGTTATTTATTTTATATATAGCAGTTGTGCCAATAAGAGTTTCAGAGCCACAAGTCCAATCCAGCTTGAGACTCAAACTGTCTTGCTACACAGCCTGCGTACTCCGTCGCTGCCTGCCAAGCCTCCCTCTCAGACCACCTCCCAAGAGAGGCTTTGAGCACCACCACCCAGCATGGGTGCCTCTGTGGGCTGAGTTGGTAGGCTGTCTCCATGCAGGGCTGCCTTCTGCTCACGCATCAACTCCTGATCTCATTGGCTGTGGCCAGGGTGGCAGGAAGGTTCTCAGTACACAGGGAAGAGCCATCATAATCTGGATCACAAAGAACCAAGAGGGGCCCCCTTCCTCCCAGGGAGCAATGTAATTAGCAGCCATTTCAAGGCTTCCAGAATCTGGTCCAGAGACTGTGTATAATAGAAAAGAGCTCACATAGCAGGTCCCAGGCTGCTAGCCTTAGAAAGGCCCACTCACACAGGTTGGCCCTTGGCTGCTGTTATGGCCTGCATCATATCTCCCAAAACTCCTATGTTGAGGGCCTAACCATCAGTGTGACTGTATTTGGAGATAGGGATTTTAAGGAGATAATTAAGGTTAAATGAGGTCAGAAAGGTAGGGCGTTAATCCAATAGGACTGGTGTCCTTGTAAGAAGGGGAAAGGACAGCAGAACTCCCCCCACCCCACTCTGGGCTCACACAGAGGAAAGGCCATGTGAGGCTGCAGCAAGAAGGCAGCCACCTGCAAGCCAAGAAGAGAGGCCTCACCAGAAACCAACCCTGGCACCACCTTGATCTTGGACTTCCAGCCTCCAGAACTGTGAGAAAATAAATCTCTACTGTTTACACCACCCAGCCTGAGGCATCTTATTATGGCTGCCCAAGCTGACTAATATAGCTGGCATCTGGGAACTTTGATTTCAGAAGGGTCCCCACCATTCCTTACATGATAAGAGTGGTGCACTGTGCTTATCTTGTTTATGCAAACAACGTGGGTTATGTTGAACACCTGCTTTCCTTCTAGGATTATGGAATTTTAGTACCTGCTAAGCAGAGGCTATCTGCAGGGCTGGTCCCTGATTAAATCTCAGACTCTTTGGCTCAGGTGAGCTCCCTTGGAGACAATATTTCCCACATGGTGTCAAAACTTGTTGCTGGAGGAATTAAACGTGTCCTGTGTGAGGCCACTGGGAGAGGAGTCTTAGCAGCTCACTGCTGGTTTCCTCTAGACTTTGCCACATGCACCTTTTTCCTTTGCTGATTTTGCTCCGTGTCCTTTAGCTGGGATAAATCATACCTATGAGGACAACTATATGCTGAGTCCTGTGAATTCTTCTAGTGAATCATCGAACCTGTCATCCAACAAATCATCAAACAAGTCTCACAGGACCCGTTTAATTCCTCCAGCAACAAGTTGTGACAACACATCAGAAATATTGTCTAGGCCGGGCGTGGTGGCTCACACCTATAATCCTAGCGCTCTGGGAGGCTGAGGTGGGAGGATCGCTTGAGCTCAGGAGTTCCAGACCAGCCTGACCAAAAGTAAGACTCTGTCTCTACTGAAAATAGAAAAATTAGCCAGACGTGGCTGCCCATGCCTGTAGTCCCAGCTACCTGGGAGGCTGAGGCAGGAGGATCACTTGAGCCCAGGAGTTTAAGGTTGTAGTGAGCTATGATGACGTCACTGCACTCCAGCCTGGGCAACAGCGCAAGGTCCTGTCTTAAAAAAAAAAAAAAAAA
>NW_012149596.1:1830860-1834512 GCF_000956105.1 Propithecus coquereli | reverse complement strand
ACACACATATATATACACATATATACACACATATATACACATATATATGTGTGTGTATATATACATATACATATATATGCACACACACACACACACACACACACATTTTTTTTTTTTTGAGACAGAGTCTTGCTCTGTTGCCTGGGCTAGAGTGCTATGGCGTCAGCCCAGCTTACAACAACCTCAAACTCTTGGACTCAAACAATCCTCCTGCCTCAGCCTCCTGAGTAGCTGGGGCTACAAGCATGTGCCACTATGCCCAGCTAATTTTTTTCTATTTTTAGTTGCCCAGCTAATTTCTTTTTTTTTTTTTTAGTAGATATGGGATCTCACTCTTGTTCAGTCTGGTCTCCAACTCCTGACCTCAAGCAATCCTCCTGCCTTGGCCTCCCATGTGGCATGAGCCACCATGCCCAGCCTATATTTTTAAATATTTCCAATAACTCATGGTTAATGAGAATTATTCAGTAGCTCTTTGGAGGGGGGACTTTTAAAATGATATACCCCTGTAATTAGCACAACTTTTAATATAAAAATGGTGGCTGTTGAAATACTTAAACATGAAGATCTCTCCACTTCAGAAAGTCAAATACATCCCCCCTCTCTTTTCTCTACTTAACCCCACCCATGGACTGCAGGCCTGAATTTATAGTTTTATTGAACAATTTTAACTAATAGTATTTATACTAATTATCTCTTGCTGTGTAACAAATTATCCCCAAAACCTGGTGACTGAAAACCACAAACATTTATTATCCTGCCCATTTTCTGAGGGCCAGGAGTCCAGGAGTGCCTTGTCTGGGTGGTTCTGGCTCAAGCTCTCTCAGGATGTTGCAGTCAAGATGGTGTTAGGGCTGTGGTCTCACTTGAAGGCTCATTTGGGCAGGAGGATCTGCTCCAAGCTTACTGGTATGGCTGTTGGCAGGAAGCCTCAGTTCCTTACCACGAGGGCTCCTCCATAGAGCTGCTTGATACCTCCTCACAACCTGGCTAGGTGATCTGAGAGAGTGAGCAAGAAGGAAGCTGAAATACGTTTTATGGCCTAGTCTTGGAAGTTATATATGGTTACTTCACCAAATTCTATTTGTTAGAGTCAAGTTACTAAGCCTAGCCCACTCTCAAGTGGAGAGAATGAGGCACCGTCTCTTGAATAGAGGTGTATCAGAGAATTTGTGGACGTATCATGAAACCACCACACTAATATATTACAGTTTAACTTCCTTAATGAAAGATGATATGGAGCCTAGTATGTCTTATCCATAAAGCACAAGGCAGTGCAAGGACCTGAGTCTCAGAGGACCCTGTGCTTTGGAGTGCCTTCCTCAAACTTGTCTAAAATCCCCTTTTGTGGTTGGGACTGACTGGGGCCAGAAGTGCCCTATGAGTGAGGTGCCCTGAATCTGGGCCGGGATCTATTTGCGCCCTGATCCCATTTCTCCTTTTTGGAGGTGCTCTCACTTACCCTCAACCCTATGTGTGGGGTTAGACAGACGTCCTAGAAGCTCTGGCACTTACACTTACAGGCTTAGTCCCCGGGCTGTGTGGCTCCAGTTCCAGGGGCATGACCTGGCAAGTGGATTGCTCCTGCTGGCTGGTGTGGCATTTCTTTCACAGGATCTCATGAGGTTTGGCCTCAGAATGATGGCCTCAGCATCAGAATGATGCTGACACACTGACTTTGGGTGACTCTCCTTCATGTCATTCACAAGACAAGTTCAGGGTTCTAGGCTGCCAACAAGCCACTGCCAACCCTTTGGCTTGAGCTGCATGTGTAGGCCCATGTACCATCTCTCACCTATGAGGGGCTGCCTCCTCTAGAGTGCTCGAAAATGGCAAGGGTGGTAGCAGATGTCTTTACCCTGTCTGTCCCCCCAACACTGGCACCCAGGACAGGCATTCCCTCCACAGCTCCACACCAGGTGTCAGGTACTCCTCTGGGTCATGCCCACCTCCTCTGAGGTCTTTCAAGACTATTGCTCCACAACTCCAACAGGGGATTAGCATCAATGTCCTCTCTTGGTTTCCATCAATGCGCCCTCAGGTCAGGCTCAAGCCAGGCCAGATGAGGAATGGACATTCTTTGTACAAGGGACTCCTCTTCTCACTCTGCCCATGGCCCCTTGCCTATCCTTCCCACTGGTGGTGGTGTGGAAGGCAGGGGTGCAGTCAAGCTCAAAATAGATCTCATTCTAGGAATGCAATGATTATTGTCTAAAGAGTTCAAGAGAAAACATGGTTAGAAGGTGTGTTGTTCTACATTTATACTATAAAATTTCAAAGAGTAATTTTAACACAACCAGAAAATGAAGTACTGTTCACACTTTCCTGCATACTCTGGGTAAGGCTTGCTTTGCGGTCCTTATCAACAAACACAGTAACAAATTCTGAGAGCATCAGTGGCGGCCATTATTCATGGGCAGCCCGATGGATGATGCAGCATCATGAGTAACCAGCAGTAAATAAATGGTATTAGGAACCTACAGAGGCAAGAAGAACCATATTTTTTCAATACAGACATTGTAAATAATCATTGTGTTGCTACCTTCTTGTGGTGGGAGACATGAAGTTAACCAGGAATAGCACATTTGACAATAAAGAACATACATAAAGAACAAAGAAATGATTCCTGGACCTGAACAGGAAGAGATGGAGCCTGAAGACTATGAGAATTCTTCATGTGTATTGATTGGACAATAAACAAATACCTAAGTACCTCTTCTCTACAAATTGTTCTCAATCTTCATCAATAAATCACAACACCTCATATGGACCCATGATCTTATAATACATTTTTAATTCAAATTGTTTATATAGACAGAGGCCCTACAAAAATACTTGTCTGGGGCCCCACACACTTTAGGGGCAGTGTGATAGTCAGCCTCAAATATGGTCCCCAATGACTCCCTCTCCTGGTATTTGTGTCTTTGTGTAATCCACTCCCCTTGAGTGTGGCCTGGATTTAGTGACTCACTTTTAACAAACAGAATACGGCAAAAATGATGAGATATTCACCTCTGAGATTAGTTTATAAAAAGACTGCAGCTTCCATCTTGGGTTTCTCTCTCTCTCTCTCTCAAATTGGAGCCCAGCCATCATGTAAAGAAATCTTGGCTCTCCTATTGGAAAGGCCACATGAAAAAGAGGGATCCCAGAGGCTGAGAGTCATATGGAGGAGAACTAAAGCGCCCCAGCCAACAGACAACATCAATCATCAGCCACATGAGTGGACTTTCTTAGAAGGAAATCCCCCCTGCCCCAGTCAAGCCTTCAGATGACTGCAGCCCCAAATGCAACCTCATGAGAGACCCTGAGCCACAACTATCTAGCCAAGCTGCACCCAGATCCCACACTTGTAGAAACTGTGAGATAACACATGTTTATGGCTTTAAGCCATTCCAAAAAAATTTTTTAGACAAAATGTCTCTAAGGATAATGATTAAGCTTATTTTCAAAGAAGTCAGTGAATGCTACCTCTGGTTTATAAAAATGTATGAACAAGGCCGGGTGCGGTGGCTCACGCCTGTAATCCTAGCACTCTGGGAGGCCAAGGTGGGCGGAATTGTTTGAGCTCAGGAGTTCGAGACCAGCCTGAGCAAGAGCGAGATCCCATCTCTACTAAAAAAAAAAAAAAGAAAGAAAGAAATTATCTGAA
>NW_012149596.1:1795693-1816488 GCF_000956105.1 Propithecus coquereli | reverse complement strand
TCCCCCCACCTGACATCCAATAGATGTTATTCTTATATGTGCACTTATGTGTTGATCAGTTAATACCAATTTGATAGTGAGTACATGTGAGGATCTCTTTTGATTTGACTTTTCCCATACAACTCATCAACAGTGACACATCAAATAAACTTAATTATTTCTAGCATCTTTTTGATAAAGTAAAAGAATAGATCTCTGAGATTTTCTAGGGGCCCTGTGTGAAATCTTGAAGATAGTTTTAGCTACAAAAGAAATCCTGAAAGTTGAATTTTATTTTTTTCTATATTCAGGTCTGACTTTGGGAAGGCAAAAATCAAAAACTTTGCCAGAGGAGACTTAGACACTTGATTAAGACAGGACCATAGGTGCCTGAGAAACAATGTTGGTGACCTCTTTAACCAAAGTGACAATAAAACATATAAAAATAAACACAGAAAGTAATATGATTGTAAAGGAGTTAAGTGAGAAAATGTTCTTTGTATTTCTTTTCCTCAAAAATTAAGGACAGGTAGGGTGCAGTGGCTCCTATCTGTAATCCTAGCACTCTGGGAGGCCGAGGTGGGAGGATCGCTTGAGGTCAGGAGTTCAAGATCAGCGTGACCAATAGGAAAATTACCCAGGTGTGGTGGCATGCGCTCATAGTCCCAGCTACTCGGGAGGCTGAGGCAGGAGGATCCCTTGGGCCCAGGAGTTTGAGGTTGCCGTGAGCTATGATGATGTCACTGCACTCCAGCCTGGGCAATAGAGCAAGATCATATCTCCAAAAAATAAATAAATAAAGACATCATAAAGCCAGATAAAACACAGAAAGCTGTTCTGGTAAGACACAGAGTCTGCTGTCTAGGCAGAATAAATAGAAAGTAAAGAATAACTACTCATGTGGTAGGCAAAGGCAATAGCAAACAGGAAACCAAGGAAACAAGCCTAAGATGTGGACGCACTGGGTAGCTTCCTCCAAAACTCAGGTTTTATAAACCAAGGCAAATCAAATTCACTTTCCAAGTTTTGTCCTGCACTATTGTCTTTCATATTCTGGAACAAACTGACACTTTACTTGAAGACAGATGTCAGGGGCCCACAATGTCAGAACTAATTTCATTATAACACTAAAATATTATTTACATTAAACATGCAATGCATTGATCATTGCTATCATCAAATGACTCGATAAACATTTCCAATTTTCTCAGTTTTAACTTCTAACCTGGCAAGTATCAATAGCTATAATCCACATAAATCAATGCCCTTTAGGATCTTCGATAAGCCCTAAGACCGTAAAGGGGTCTTGAAACCAAAACATTTGCAAACCATCGCTTTTACTTTGTTCCCTTGTAAAGCAAAAGCACATACATGGTTGTATTTCTATGTCACCGTTGCTCCAAAGTGTAGTTACAACCACTTGTAGTCAATCTAAATTTTTTTTTTTTTTTTTGAGACAGAGTCTCACTCTTTTGCCCAGGCTAGAGTGAGTGCCGTGGTGTCAGCCTAGCTCACAGCAACCTCAAACTCCTGGGCTCAAGCGATCTTACTGCCTCAGCCTCCCAGTAGCTGGGACTACAGGCATGCGCCACCATGCCCGGCTAATTTTTTTCTCTCTATATATATTTTTAGTTGTCCAGATAATTTTTTTTCTATTTTTAGTAGAGACGGGGTCTCACTCTTGCTCAGGCTGGTCTCGAACTCCTGAGCTCAAACAATCTGCCCGCCTCGGCCTCCCAGAGTGCTAGGATTACAGGCGTGAGCCACCGCGCCCGGCCTAACTTTTAACTAAAATAACTAACTTCAACTTCACAGAGAACACTGGGCATGGACAATTATGAATTGCCTGTCATTTTAGCAACTAGCTGAGTTCAGGGCTACACCTAACTCAGCTTGCTGAAGCCGCCCACATCCCTCATACAACTTCTTCACAGGGCAAAAAGGGACACGTTCATTGACAGACCCAAAGATAGAGCCTCTCCGTAGCTATATAAAAATAAGAAGCAAAATTATATCAACTTTAAATTATACTTAGTAATCAGTGTTTCAGTTTTCTTCCTTACTTATAAATTACCTGGTCATCCAATGAATATCCATTAATTAACTCAATTGAGTATCCGTCCACGTTTTCAGTTACCTAAAGGTATTGGAAATTATCTTCAAGCTGAGTACTACCAAACATAATTACTCTTGAAATAAATTTATCAGAATAATTATTTAGTCAAATGCAAATACACATTTTTCATAATGTTCAACATTATGTAGGAATAGTGGTAGCTTATTTGATAAGTAAACCTACATAAATTTGGGAAAACACAAACCAAAGTAGAGTAAAATCCACATTCCTATTATACTTAACACTGATCAGAGAGAAAACATACATAATAACAACATAATAATGGCTTTTATTAACCAGAATAAATAGTCTAATTTGCCAAACATTTACCTTCATTATGTGAACTTGGATTTTTAAAAAGTCTTGAAGTTAGTTTCTGAAAGAGGAATCTTTTTCAAGTCTAGCACATTTAAAGTATTAAAAGTTCAATTTTGGCTGGGCACAGGGGCTCACGCCTGTGATCCTAGCACTCTGGGAGGCTGAGGCCAAGGCCAAGGCTTTGTGTGGCGAGCATCCGAGCATCGCACTGGGCTCTCCTTCTGCCCAATCCTGCTTCCTCCCCCTTCCCTTCACATCAATTGATTGATAATAAACATCTTGTCCCCCGAACTCCACCTCAAATTCTGCTTCCAGAGAACCTACCCCATGACACTGGCTGTCCAGCAAAGGCCCAATAAAATGCCCAGTGAAGCCAAAGGCCCTAACACTGAATCCATCAAGAATTACACCAGTTTGGAGGAAGCAGATGAGTGGAATGGCCACCTCGTATATCAGCTGAATGTAGTTATCTGAGTTGTTGAGTCAATAAGGCTTACCAGAGAAAATCGGAGGGGTGTAACACAAAGTAAAGGGTATAGCACAAAGTGACCCTGGCAATGCCCCTGGCACTGTGTTCTATAAAGCTCAGCCCAACACAACCAAGCAGGTGAGATAGAGCAAGAAAACCCAGGACTGGCTTTTATTCAGAGCATGTTTCCATCTAGTTCTGAGGGAATCAAGAAATCAAAAAGCGGGGTGTGGTGACGCACATCTGTAGTCCCAGCTACTCGAGAAGCTGAGACGGAAGAATCACTTGAGCCCAGGAGTTTGAGCCCAGCCTGGGCAACACAGCGAGCCCTCATCTCTAAAAGAAAGAAAGAAAGAAGAAATCAAAAAGCTCACAAGAATAGCAAATGGATTATTCCCAGATCTGGGAAATCAGTCTGTGGGGAGCTTCTGAAATACGTAACATGCAGTGTAGCTCAAGAAACAGATTATTAGGCCGGGCGTGGTGGCTCACGCCTGTAATCCTAGCACTCTGGGAGACTGAGGGGGGAGGGTTGCTTGAGCTCAGGAGTTCAGACCAGCCTGAGCATAGAGCAAGACCCCGTCTCTACCAAAAATAGAAAAAAATTAGCCAGGCATGGTAGCATGTGCCTGTACTCCCATCTACTCGGGGAGGCTGAGGCAGGAGGATGGCTTGAGCCCAGGAGTTTGAGGTTGCTGTGAGCTATGATTGCGTCACTGCACTCTATCCAGGGTGACAAAGTAAGACTCTGTCTCACAAAAAAAAAAAGAAAGAAAGAATGAATAATGTTGATGTGTTGAGAGCTGACCAGATCAATGCTGTCATGAGCATCACCATGGATTGAAGTCTTACCAAAGAGGCATGGTTGTTGACTTAAAAATGGTCCAGGTTCAAAGTCATAAAATAGGGCGTGGGTAATGGACTAGTTAACACGTGCCAGGGGCAGTGCTTTAAAACAAGAGAGTATTGATGGTGAACTAACCAAAGCCCTTGTTTTAGGCCTGGGTGGAAGGCAACACCTACCAGGGAGGAACTGATAGTGGAAAAATGAACAGAGATAAGAGAGACATTGATGATAGAAGACTTAATGCACAGAGTTCAATGATTGACCAAAACTTCATTGATGATGGAATAAAGACACTGAAATTTGAAGTCAAGTAAAAGGGGCCAGGATTATTAATTAGTTAACAATCGTTCTGTTGACTAACGGAGAGGTGGGTGTTGATGTTGGGATAGTTAACAAATGCTTAAACTCAGATAAGGGGAGCATTCAAGGTGTAATAGTTAGCAGAGGCCCTGGTTTAGGGTCAGACCAGAGAAACAGGGATGGGGACAATTGAATAAATATCTGGGTTTGAGGTCAGTCATGAGGGGACTAGATTCTAGAATAATTAACTGAGCCTGGGGTTTGAGTTCAGACTCTAGGGGCACTGATGTAAAAAGAGAGAACTGTACAAGTTCAATGACAGACCCACAGGGCACTGGTGATGGAGCACTTATTAGAATATCAGGTTCCAGGTCAAACCAGAGGGGAGTTGATGGTGGTATATATAACAGAAGACTGGTTTGAGAAGGCCTGGAGTGGAAGGATTTTTGGGATAAATGGCTGTGTAGAGCAGCAGATCTTTGGATATGAGATAGTAAACAAGTCCTGGTTAAGAATCAGACAGACCAGAGAACAAGGATAGTGGAAGAGCTTTGATTAGGAACCAGGTTGACATGGAAGGTGGAATGACTAGAAAAGAGAACTCTGCTTTGAGAACAGGCCAGGAGGACGTTGATAGTGTAGTGGTTAATAATGAACCAGGTTTGAGGTCAGACCAATGGAGCACTGATGGTTTGAGAATTAAAATGGCCTATGTTAAAAGTCAGATCAGAGGGTTGAATAGTTAAAAAGAAACCCAGGTATGACCAGTGTGGCATTCTTGGATGAAAAATTAACAGAGGTCTGGGTTCGATTTGAGATCAGAGGGGCCATTAAGCTAGAATATCAAATAAAAACCTGGGTTCAAGGCCATGCCAGAGGAGCAGTGACAGTAGAATAATTAACAGAGACCCCTGTTTTTTGAGGCAGACTATAAGGCCACTAATGGTGAAATTGTTAATAGACGAGATCAAACCAGAGGGGTGGGAATGTTGGAATAGTTCAAAATCACATCAAAGGGCCTTCATGTTGGAAGTTAACAGAATTCTCAATTGATGGTCAGCACCGAGGGCTGATGATGGTGGAATAGTTTAGAGAGGTCACGGCAGAGGAGCCTGCAGTGGAATAGCTAACAAAAACTCTGGGTTTTGGTTGAATGAATGGCCTGTGGTGTTGGATTAGGTAAGAGATACCCACGTGAGAATTCAGATCAAAGGGGATCTTGATAGAGTCAAAGCTAACAGAGTCTAAATTCAAGGTCAGACCAGAGAGGCCTCAGCAGTTCTAGAGTTCACAAAGGTCCAATTAGAGCAGAAGGCCAGTAATGGTGGGATATTAACCAGAGGCCCAGATTCAAGGTCAGACCAAAGAATAGCCAGCAAAATTTCAGTTCCGAATGAAAGCAGAGGGGTACTGATAGTAGAACAGTTTGCAGAAGCTTGGTTCAAGGTCAGAATAGAGTGGAAGCGATCATGGAACAGTTAACAGGTACATGGGGAGTCTGAGGCCTGCCCAGAGGGAATTCATGCTGCAAGTGTGACCAGTACCCAAGGTTCAAGATCAGATCACAGGGACAATTATAGAGGAATAGTAAATAGAGGCCAGGGTTTGAGGTAGGATCAGAGGGATATAAACAGTGGAATAATTTATTGAGATCAGGCCAGGGAAGCATTGAGTGTGGAAAAGTTAACAGAGGCCTGAGAAGCATTGATAATGAATTAACCGAGGCCTGAATTCAAGGGCCTGGCAAAGAGCTATTCATGGTGGAATTACAGTGTCCCAGGTTAGAGTTTAGAACAGCAGAAACTGATGGAAGAGTTAAAAAGACTCAGGTTTTAAGTGTCCATCAACGAATGAATGGATAAAGAAAATGTGGTACATATACACAATGGAATATTATTCAGCCATAAAAAAAATGAGAGCTGGGCATGGTGGCTCATGTCTGTAATCCTAGCACTCTGGGAGGCTGAGGCAGGAGGATCACTTGAGCCCAGGAGTTCAATACCAGCCTGAGCAAGAGTGAGAACCCGTCTCCACTAAAAATAGAAAAATCAGCCAGACGTGGTGGCGTGAGACTGTAGACCCAACTACTTGGGAGGCTGAGGCAGGAGGATGGCTTGAGCCCAGGAGTTTGAGGTTGCAGTGAGCTACGATGATGCCAATGCACTCTAGCCCAGGTGACAGAACAAGACCTTGTCTCAAAAAATAAACAAAATTTTTAAAAAAGACTTAAGTTCCAAGTAAAACTAGGGGTCTTGATGGTGGAAGCATTAATAGAGGCCCAGGTTTGAGGGTAGACCAGATGGACACTGATGATGGTAGAATTTAAAGTACCAGGATTAGAGGTCATAATAGATAGGCATTGGTGGAGGAAACATTAAGAGATGCCCAGATTTGAGGTCAGACCAAAGGAACAGTGATGGTAGACTAGTTAACAGAGGCCTTGGCTTAAGTTTGGACCCCATGGGCATCAATGGTACAACTGTTAATATAAGAGTACAGGTTGGAATTGATACCATAAGGGTGTTGATGGTGGAATAATTAACCAAGGCCCAAATTCAAGGTCAGGACTGAAGGTCCTTGAGATTGGAACAGAGCAAAAGGGCATCAATCACAAAATGCAGTAGTTAGATGTTCATGTTCAAGGTCAGATCAGAAGACAACTGCTAGTGGAATACTGTGCAGAAGACCTGGTTTGAGATTTGACCAGTAGTATACAGGTGGGGTAATAGTTAACCAAGGCCCGGCTTCAGGCTCAGACCAGAGAGGCCCTTGATGGTAAAGTAGATATTAATAAAAAACACACAGGTTCAGAGTCAGGCATGGAACAGTTCATGGAGGCCTGGATTTGAGGCAAGACTAGAATGGCACTGATGGTGGAATGGTTAACAGAGCTCCAGATCTGATGTCAAATCGGAGGCACAGTGATGATGGGCAAGTTAACAGAGGCTCAAGTTTGACCAATAACAGTCTTTTTATTCTTTATTATTTGTTCATTATTTTTATTATTTTTATCTTTTGTCACCATAGCACCTCATTCATGAATTTATTCCCTCTTAGGTTGTGAGTCAAGAAAAGTATCACCAAGATGAATTTAAAATAGAACATCAACTCTGCCACCTCAAAATTTCACAAGGAGGAAACCTGAAAATCATGCACAATATTCACGATTAATCATCTTGAGTCCAGACTCAATAAAGACCATGGAGAGTATGAAGAAAAGAAGAAAGTGTTAGAGACAAATGAGGATCCCCTAAATTATCTTGCCATCCACAGACCTTGGTTGAAATTGGGCATCTGTTTGGTGTTACATACTGTGCAGAAATGAGTTCATACAGCAGGCCTGATATCCTTGGAAAGGCCTGCTTCGAGGTTGGCCCTTGGCTGGTGTCTGGGAACTTAGATTTCAGGAGGGATCCCATCATTCCCTAAATGCTAAGAGTGGCTCACTGTGCCTCAACTATTTGTACAAATGATGTAGTTTATGTTGAACACCTGTTTTCCCTCTGGGAGTCTAGGATTTGGGTATGTGCCAGGCAGGGGGTGCCTATGTGACCAGCCCCCAGTAAAAGCTCCGCGTGTCAAGTCCCTAAATGAGCCTCCCTGGTTGGCAACATTTCACTCATGTTGTCGCAACCCATTACTTGGGCAACTGAGCACAACCCGTGCGACCCTGCTGGGAGAGGACCCCTGGAAACCTGTACCGGGTCTCCCTGGGACTTTCCAGCTCCGTGCACCATTTCCCTTTGTTGACTTTGTTCTGTATCTTTTTGCTGTAATAAATCATAGCCATGAATACAACCATATGCTGAGTCTTGTGAGTCCTCCTAGCAAATCCCTGAGCCTGGGGCTGGTGTTGGGGACCCCGACACACAGACATGATCTTGACCACATGAACAATCCAGCTCACTGATACCCCTATCTCATCACCATTTATCCTAAGGTCTGTCAGATGGAAGTACCAGTTAGAAATGCTTCTGGCAGCCGGCTGCAGTGGCTCACGCCTGTAATCCTAGCACTCTGGGTGGCTGAGGTGGGAGGATCGCTTGAGCTCAGGAGTTCAAGACCAGCCTGAGCAAGAGCAAGACCCCGTTTCTACTAAAAATAGAAAAAATTAGCTGGGTGTGGTGGTGCACACCTGTAGTCCCAGCTACTCGGGAGGCTGAGGCAAGAGAATTGCTTGAGCCCAGGAGTTTGGGGTCTAAAAAAAAAAAAAAACACAAAAAGAAATGCTTTTGGGTGCATAGGCCACAGGGTCAAATAATAGCATATTGAACAGAAGATTATTTCCTCCTCCAAGACTGCTGGTGTGGGTTCAGCAGCTCAACAATGTTGGGCCAGGTCGGAGTCCATGCAACTCTGTGGACGGACCCTGAAGTCCCAAGATGTTAGCTGCAGTTCCAATTGGGGAAACGGAGGGGCTGGAGAAAGAGCCTCTTTGACATTCCTGGTAATTTTGACATTTTCTGGTGACTTAGGCCATTGACAAGGGATTTTGGTTATTTATCCCTGGTCAATACCCAAGCTTTTGCTTCTCACTTGGGGCTCCCCTCAAATACTGAACATTACTTCTTTGTCTCTGAGCTGCTTCAGGGCTTGCATTTGAGCCTTGGGTGGGCATGGATAGGGGTGGTCCGAGGGATGGAGAGAGATTCCCCATCGCTGCCACTGCACAGGAGGACCTCCCAGCTCAGCCTTAGGTCCTGCTTGCCCCTGCACCAAGTACTCAACACCTCTGCTCCTTGCTTGCTGGAAACATCCCAATGCACAGACAGGGGTGGGGCCTGGGCTGCCATGTGGGAGAGTCTGGGAGCCTCAGCCCCCCTGAGGAGCCAGCAGAGTCCTCCAGCCTAACATGATGAACCCCTGGGGTCAAACCCAATATTCCCTATCCAGCTTCTCCACTGCTGCCAGCCTGGTGCAAGTCCCCATCACTGCTCTTGCAGTGGTCTCCAGCTGGGTCCCCTGCTTCCACCCTCACCCCTACATCTGCTCTCTTCACAGCAGCCAGAGGGAGGTTGCCATGATCAAGTCAGACTATATCCCTTCTCTGCTTAAAACTATCTCGCGACTCACCCCACACTCAGAAAAAGAGCCAAAGTCTTCCCTGTGGCTCACAAAGCCCTACAGCGCCTGACCTGTCCGACCTCATCTACTGTCACACTCTGGCCCAGCAAGACTCCACCTACACAATGATCCTGCTGGCATGCTCCAGCCTCAGGGCCTTTGCACTGCCTTTTCTCTCTTCTCCCCCACACACGTGGCTCCCTTTCACTTCATTCAGGTCTTGTTTAAATGTCACCCTGTCAGGAATGTCCTCCTTGGTGATGTCACCAAAAAGAGCCCATCACCCCCTCACTCCTTCAACTGTCGCCCGTCCTCGCTTTATTTTTCTTCACATCACTCGTTGTTAGTGACCTATTATCTATTTTGTCCACTGTCTACTTGCCTCCACTAGGATGCAAGCCCCACAGGGACAGAGATTTCCATCAGTTTAGTCACAGCTGGATCCCCAGTGCCTAGAACAGTTCCTGGTGCACAGTCAGTGCTCACTAATGTCTGTCAAATGCATGACTGCGTAAAACACTGAAGGCGGTGCCTGTGACACAGGAGACATTCAATAAATGCTTGTCGATTGACTGAAAACACTGATGCACGAATGAGTAAATGATCCGCATTCCACCTTGGGTCCTGGAGCTGCCCACTCCCTCGCCCCGCCCCCGGCAGACCTGGGAGCCGGCCCTCGGCACGACCACAGAAACTTTATTTACAACACGAGGCTGAGGGTGGAGTGGGGCAGTGGGCAGCGGCAGGACCCTACTTCTGCTCCCGCCTCCAGACGATGACCATGCCGCTGGCGTCACTGGAGGCCAACAGGCTCTCGTCGCAGTTGAAGCTGACGTCAAGCACAGGTGCACTGTGGCCCTGCAGCTTGTTGACAGCAGCCTTGGCTGCCCGCTCCACATCAAAGAAGTGCACGCACATGTCCTCACTGCCCGTCACTGTCAAAGTGAGAGGGAGAGGCCGTCAGGAGGTGCCTGGGGCACCCTGGGTGTGAAGCCCCTGAGGCGTCTGAGATGTTGAGGGGCTTATGTCTGAGGTGTGGGGTCCCAGCGTGGCTTGGGGGGGGGTCTGACAGGGGCCCATCCTTAGATGGGTGGTCACCTGGCTGTTTCGGTTCTGTGTGCAGTGTGAGGTCTCTGGGCTGTTCGGGGGTCTGTGTTCAGAGTGCAAGTTCTCTGAGCTGTCTGGGGCTGTGAGTCCCAGCGTGAGGCTGTTGGGGAGTGAGAGGTTACAAGGCCCAGGAAGTCAGGGCATCAGGGTGTCATGATATTTGAGCTGGTGCTCAGATAAGCCCTAGATTGGCACCAGCTCCAGTCACTGCCCTTCCCCAGCTGCCCAGAACCCCTGTCCCTATGGGACTCACCCACACAGGCCCCCTGGCGGAAGGACATGAGGGGGCAGAAGATGCTGCGCACAGGATGTGAGCTCTGCTCAATGGGGAAGCTTCTCTTCAGCTGCAGGGTCCCCTCGTTGTCCACCACCCTGAGGGGAGGACAAGAGAGTGGGTTACGGCACAGCCTCAGCCCCAGAAGGGGGACCAGTGGTGGGCCAGTCTGTGTCCCCACCCTTGTGCCCGAGTTCTTTTCAAGGTTCATGAAATCCAGTTTTTTTTTTTATAGAAACTGGGCCTCACTATGTTGCCCAGGCTGGTCTTCAACTCCTGGCCTCAAGCGATCCTCCCGCCTCAGGCTCCACAGTCCTGGGATTATGGGCGTGAGCCACCGTGCCTGACTGAGATCCAGGTTCGAGATGACCACATAAATCTGTAAATACGGCTGATGTGTGAGTTGGTGACGATTCAGAAACTGCGCAGTTTCACTCACTAGTTTTTCTTTCTAAGATCTCTAAAAGATTGTGGTCTTAAGATGGGCACAGAGAGGAAATGAACACCCCATGGTACACCCACACTGTGGAAAACTGCACAGCCATTAAAGGTAATGAACCACAGCTCCTGTGGGTGACCTGGGGGATGGATTTCCATGGGGCTTTGTCTGGTAAGAAACATGAGACGTGGAAGAGGATGTAGGAGGAGCCCGTTTCTGTAAAAACGTGTGGGTACATGTGCATGCCTAGGATTCATGAAGAAAAAACGAAATACGAAAAATACATAATGTCCACATGCTTTACAGTGGCAGGAGGAGAGAAGGGAGAAATGGGCAAAAACTTAAGAGTACATTTAAATTAAAAAATTTAAAAGTATATATATATATATATATATATATATATACATACATATATATATACACATATATGAATGAATTTTTTAAAAAGGAGAAGAGAAATAAAATAGCACAATAAAAAGCATCCTATTGGATAGTGGTTTTCAGGCCTGGCCAGCCATCACTTAGGGAATATTTCAATCTACCAATGCCCAGGACCACCCTAGAGCTTCTAAAACTGCTGGCCTGCAGTGGGGCCTGGGCAGGATATATATATATTTTTTAAGATAGAGTCTTGCTCTGCCGCCAGGCTAGAGTGCTGTGGCATCACCATAGCTCATTGCAACCTCAAACTCCTGGGCTGAAGGGATCCTCCTTCCTCAGCCTCCCGAGTAGGCTGGGACTATGGGTGCGTGCCACCACGCCCAGCTATTTTTTTTCTATTTTTTGTAGAGACAGGGTCTCGCTCTTGCTCAGGCTGGTCTTGAACTCCTGAGCTCAAGTGATCCTCCTGCCTTGGCCTCCCAGAGTGCTAGGATTACAGGTGTGAGCCACTGTGCCCAGCTCTGGGGCAGGATTTCTTGAAGCTCTTCAGGTCATTCCAGTGCATGGCCCAGGCCGAGAACTGTACTTGGGTACCATGACAAATGTAAGTGGGGACAGTAACCCCTCCCAAAATAAACCCACCCCCCTAAAAAAAGAAAGGAAGAAAACAGGCCTCTGCTCTAAGGGCACCCTAGTCTATTTTCTGCCTCAGTTTGCTCCACTGCATAGTGGAGATAATAGCACCTACGTCACAGGTTGGTATGAAATTAAATGAGGTGATATGTAGAAGGTGCTGAGAAGAGGGCCTGGCCACGGCAATTGCTAGGTAAGTGCTCTCTACTGCCATTACTATTACTGCTCTACTGATCCCTCAGTGAAATTAATCTAATGGAAGAGACCGGCTCCTGTCTAGTCTGCTGAAGGAGGCAGGCCCTCTATCCAGGTGGCCCTGACGGGGAGGACCCACCTGTAGAGCAGCAGCTTGTTGAGGCAAGCATTGATAAGCAGCGAGGGGTCCCGGGCCTCACGGCTGACCCAGGACCGGGCTGAGATGCTGGTCACAGGACTACCTTCATGCACCACCAAGCGCTTGGCTTTGGTCAGCTTCCCTGCAGCAGCGGAGGGAGGGAGGCGAAGGTAAGGGTGTGTGCTGGGCCCTGGAGCCCTGGAGGGTGGGTGCCCAGATGCAGGCCCATAGCCTGCCTACCTGTGGCCATGTCAAAGAGGAAGGAGAAGACACTGCCGCGGTCATCGCCTGCCCAGAGAAGGCGGCCAGGGGCATCAAAGGACAGGGCGAGGACACGGCCTGTCAGCTTGCTGGAGCCACCCTTCACTTTCTTGCCCGTGGAGATGTTCATGACATGCACGTTGTGCTTGGCATTCCCCACCTGCAGGTAGAGTGCACGCACCATCATCCTGCTTCTAGCCAGTCCCTCCTTGAGTCTCACCACAACACGGCTGCTGTTCACAGGACTGGCTGGTCTCTACTCACAGTGGGGCTGCAGCAGGCAGATGAGAAGGTGACCCAGGCATGTAATCCTCCTCCCAAGCCAACCCCTCTTGCAATTTGCCGAGAGTAGGACAGCTGCTCATGGGAGTGAAGGGGTCTCAGAGCCATAATGCTGCCCCCCAGCCAGTCCCCCTGCAGTCCGAAAACCACAGGGCTATCCCAGGCCTCTAAGGATAGCTTTCCTCTGCTTCCTGGCTGCTCCTGCCTGGAGCCTGTGGGGCTCCTGCCTGGAGCCTGTGGGGCTACTGCTGACACGGGAAGGGTCCCCGACCACAAACATGCCCTTAGCCAGTTCCCCTGTATTTCTCCCCCACCCCCCCCGGGCCATGCCAGACTTTTAATTTCCTTCCCCTGCTCTCTGACCAATCTGTCCTGGGGTCTGACCATGGTGGAGCTGCTACTGATAGACCAGACGAGGTTCCAGCCTCATCATTCTGCAGTGGGATGGCGGCGGATGGGACCACTACCTCTGACCAGTGCTCCCCTGAAGTCTACCACAGCAAAGCCAGCCCAGACCAAGGACTGCATTCCCCTGTCCTCTGACCTGTTTCCCTTTGAGTCTGACCACAGTAGGACTGCTGTGATGGGCCTGGGAGGGTCCCAGACTCCCTAGGCCATCCCACACTTGTACTCTGACTCCCTGAGCCCTCCTGACCCGGCATGCCCGCCCGGTGAGCGGGCGCCCTGGAGCCTGACCACAGTGAGGTTGTTGTTGACGGGCTGGAAGGTGCAGCAGAGCAGTTCAGCGCCATCAGGGTCAGGGATCTCCCGGATGCAGCGGCCATCCTCAGAAGCCCAGATGCGCATGGTGGCGTCGAGTGAGGTGGACACAAGGATGTCATTGGAGAGGGACCATGCGAAGTCGGAGACACCACGGGTGTGGCCCCGCAGCACTCGGAGCACGGTGGGTGGGGCAGGCACCAGCTGGCACAGGGAGATGCTGCCATCGAGTGAGCAGCAGGCCAGGCGGTGCCGGTCGTCATTGGCGAATCGCACCCTTGGGACTGCAAGGCCAAGGAGCCATTTGTGGGAGGGAGCACACTCACTGAGCACTTTCATTTATAAAAGGCCGTGTGTGCCAGGGACTGGGGCCCCACTGCATGAGCACAGTGGCCTCAATAAAGGGCATTCCTTGGCTGGCAAAGGGAACTGTAACTCCAGAAGGCCCTCTGCCAAAAGCCCCCCCTCTAAATCACAGCAGCTATTCTGCAGATTGCAAAAGTCTTCTGCAATGTGGAAAAGCTTCTACATCTTAGCAAGCACTTTATAATCACCAAGGTCTTGGCAGTTTGCAAAGCCCTTGAGACTCTGAAGCCCACTCTGACCTCTGCAGGGGGATTTATCATCAGCGAAGGCTTTGAACTCTTCCAAGTGACCCACGAACCCAGGCAACCTGCTGCAAAGTGCTCTCTTAAGCTTCTGAGGTCCTTTACAGTATACAAAGTACCAGGATTTTGCAGACCACTTTGCAGAGAGCTTTTTAGTTTGTAAAAGGCTTTACAGATGGTAATTCTTCCTTCATAGGTGTGCCAGGGGACTTGCATTCGGGAAAGGATACCTTGGATGGCTGCCACAGTTTGGGCAAACACTTAGTGATGGGACCCGCCACCCACTGGCTCACCTGCCTCATCCACGTGCTGGTCAAAAACGTGGTACATCCCCGCAAAGGCGTAGTTCTCACTCAGAGATGTGTCCCCGGCCATGGCCCGACTAGCCTCTGCCGCTGAGGTGGGCACCACGCTGCCAGGGGGCCTGGGCCCCAATAGGAAATGACGGGTAACAGTAGGTACAAGTGTTTGGCCTGCCACTGCCCCATGGTCCCTCTCCTCCTCACAAATCACTCAGCCCTCTGCTGCCTTTGGTGCATACCTGTCCTCATAGACAGCACGGTTCATCTGTGCCTGCAGTTGGTAGGAGCCACGGCTGACGGAACGGCGGTGCCCACGGGCTCCCAGGGCCCTAGGATCATCCTCGAAGTCCTGCAAATGGAGAGGGTCAGGGTGGGCACATCTTGAAAACAGCCCCCGAGAACCTTTGAGGTGTGGAGCCTTCAAAATCGACCCAGAACCAGATCCTCTCTCACCGAGTCCCCTGCCACCAGCATCACTGCTCCCACACACTGCTGCAGCGGTTTCTTTACTAGTCCTGCTGTTCCCACCCTCATCCCACCCAGTAGATACTCAAGATATGCTTGCTATATGTTTATTGACCTGTTTATCATGTTTATTGTCTGTTTACTGACTTATTTGGCTCTATTGGCTTATTTTTGTCCTCTGCTGATGCCAAGAGCTTAGAACAGTGTCCAGCACACAGCAGATGCTTGACAAAAGTCTGTGGAGTGAATGTGTGGAGGCAAGTGGTGTGCACAGTGGGTGGTGTGGCCAGGAGCTCACCTCCATGCGGTCAAGGGTAGTGCGGCTACTGCGGACGATGCTGTTGCTATAAGCGCGAGCACTGCCTGGCTCGGAGAGGGGCCCGTAGCGCTGGCCCAACAGCTGCCCCCGAAGCCTCAGGTACTGCCGACGCAGCGCTGGGGGGTGCCCGGCCTTGGCATTCTCCCGCAGCAGCTGGCTGCGCCGGCGGATATACTGGGTCCGAAACTGTGGAAACGTTGGTGTGCGGTACGCGTTGTACCTGTGGGGTCAGGAGGTGGGGCAGGCAGCAGGCACAGGACAGAGGGAATCAATCAGCTCAAGGGATAGGGCAGGAGAATGAGGTGTGTGGCAGTGATTAGGGTCAGGGTGGCAAGAGTGATCAGCAGTGGTGATGGGGGTGATTCTACAGTAATAACGAGCATAGTGATGAGGTCAGTAAGGGGACAATGGAGTCGGTCTGCAGCTCTGCTGGGGTCGGTATGGGGTGACTGAGTCCGTGCAGACAATAACTGGAGTCAGTCTAGCATGGTGATAGAAGAAAGACTGACATGACAATAGGGGTCAGTGTGGGGTGGTGATAGGGTCAGAAAGGGGAAATGATGACGGTAAGAGAAGTCTGTGGAGCATCCCTGGGGGCCAGGATGTCACCAGGCTGAGCTCCACACTCCCTCCCAAAGGCGGCCTGCTTGCGCATGCCCACATCTGACGGCACTGTCCCAGCATGCTCTTTTGAACGCTCTCTGGCCTGGGCATCTCACTGAGGGGTGTGCCCCAACACCCTACTACTGCGCATGCTCACCTCGAGCATGCCCACACAGCCACATAAGGCAAGTTCTCCGCCCAGCCTCACTTATCGCCATTGCGCATGCACCACAGTAAGTTCCGTTCCCATGGGCTTCGACCCCACGCCTCACCTCGCGTCCACTGCTAGGACTTGCTGCCACACCGCGGCCATTCCCCGGCCTCCTCCTCTGGCGTATCCGCCTGCGGGAGCCTGCAGGACAAGGGTCTGGAATGTCAGCGTTCCAAGCGAAGGGATCTAGTTCCGCCCTCTTCGCCAAGCGACCATTGCCATGGACACCGAATCCCTCCGCGGCGGGGATGTCGCGAAATCCCACCCGGCTGTTACCATGGTCATCACCCCAGCCCTGCCCTTCCTGGGCAGCGTCTGGGTGACACACAGCAGGATTCAGACCTGACACCGCCCCTCCCCGGTCGCCATGGCAACGCCCCTCCCCCGTCTAGCAATCCTTGCTTGACATTCCCCACCCATCTTGTCCCCGCCGCCCTCCGCCTTCCCTTCTCAGGTCCAAGAGCATAGCCCAGGATCGGGGACCACCTCCGGGGCTGCCTCCGGCTCTTGAGGCCCCCGGGGCGGCACTGAGACCACTGTCGCCCGTTCCTTCTGTCTCCTCCCTTTCTCGGGCTCCAGGCAAGATGGCCGCCTGCTACCAGAAAGAACTGCTGAGCGCAGAGCGAATCGATAGGAATCCTTCCCAGGGCGTGGGAGTCTCGCAGGCGCACTGAGGGACCATAGCTTACGACACGAGAACGGAGGCTCCACCCCTTGAGTTCTACCCACTCCCTAATGGCACTTTTTGTATACACAGGGTTATGTCTAAGGGCCACAGGGACAAGTGAGTCTGCAAATTACTCCCTAGAAATCAAAAATACGACTTTTAAGAAAAAAGAAAAACACGACTTTCTTTTGAAAGAGTGCTGTAGGCCGCTTTTTAGCAGCATAATCTTGTCCAAGCAAAACTTGAATAGTAGAATAAGAAAAAATCATACATGCAGAGACGCCTGGAAAGTTCTCCAGTTCTTAGAGTGACTGATGGGCCTCCGGACACCCCTGCGATGTGAAGAGCCGGTTATGTGTGCATGACGGGGAGTGGTTGGAGTTGGATGCCGCCAGAAAGCTTGAGGCTTGAGTCTCTAAGGGCAGAAGATATAATTAGGCAAAACAAGCTTTGAGGGTTGGATCCAAAAGGCTATCATAATTATCTTTATTTCAACTTCCAACAGGAAGCTGCATTTCAAATTGTTTATCTTAATGTCATCAGGATAAACAGAATTTACAAGGTTGAAATATAAGGTTTAGTAGTTTCCTATTGCATCTTAACACCAACTGACACAATTTGCAAAACTGTTAATTATCCACACTATTTCATAACAAACACAATCAACTGAACAATGTTTTAAGGCCACCTGAAATGAAGAGACACATTACCCTTTTACTGTGTTCTAACAAAAATAGATCACACTGTATTGTATTGATTCAGCACCTCCCCTGTCCATGTAACTAAGCTATCAGTGTCTTTTCATGATATTAAATACCCTTCTGGGCCGGGCGCGGTGGCTCACGTCTGTAATCCTAGCACTCTGGGAGGCCGAGGCCGGAGGATTGCTTGAGGTCAGGAGTTCGAGACCAGCCTGAGCAAGAGCGAGACCCCTGTCTCTACTAAAAATAAAAAGAAATTAGCCAGACAACTAAAAGTAGAAAAAATTAGCTGGGCGTGGTGGCTCAGGCCTGTAGTCCCAGCTACTCAGGAGGCTGAGGCAGAAGGATCGCTTGAGCCCAGGAATTTGAGGTTGCTGTGAGCTAGGCTGACACCAGGGCACTCTAGCCAGGGCAACAGAGTGAGACTCTGTCTAAAAAAAAAAAAGACCCTTCTGTATCATGATTGCTAAATAATGAACTCTATTTCACTGCATAAATATGTAGCCTTATCAAGAAGGACTAACATTTATTGGACAATGTGCTGGGCACTGTTCAAGGTGATTTACATATATTAATCCATTTAATCTTTTTTTTTTTTTTGAGGCAGGGTCTCATTCTGTTGCCCCAGCTAGAGTGCAGTGGCATCATCATAGTTTACTACAACCTCAAACTCCTGGGCTCAAGTGATCCTCCTGCCTCAGCCTTCCAAGTAGCTGGGACTACAGGCACGTGCCACCACGCCCGGCTAATTTTTCTATTTTTAGTAGAGACAGGGTCTTGCTCTTGCTCAGGCTGGTCTCAAACTCCTGACCTCAAGCAATCCGCCCTCCTGGCCTCCCCAAAGTGCTGGGATTTACAGGCCCCCATTTAATCTTAATAACTGAATGTTGTGGGTCCTTTTATAATGCTATCCACATTTTACAGATGAGGAGCTCTGAAGCCCAGGGAGTTCAAGGGTGACATTTTATTGAACTAGTCTCCTATTCATGATCAGCATTGGGTTTATTTCCATGCTCTTTTTTCACCATAAGAGATGTTGTGATAAATGCCTTTCCCATTCACTTTCACCCTCCCTCGACAGAGCCCCACCCCTTCATCCCAACACTCCGCTTGCAAAGAATTGGAAGAATTGGAGGAAATCACAGGAGAGTCAGGGATGCCTGGGAGATTTACTGTCTCATTGTTGGAATTAATTCTTTTGTTGTTGCTTTCACAATATTCATATATTAAAATTTCAAAAATTACTTTAAAAATATCATCCTATAAGGCATAAGATACTAGATAAAATAGGGTTGTTATAAGTATAAATTAGATATTAATGCACATGAAGTGTTTATAACATCTGTTGTGTGAACATTTGCTATTATCTAGAGAGACAGTACATTTCAGAAGGCAGTGTAACTTGGCCACTGACTATGAACTGTGTAGTCTCAGGCAAGTCACATAACCTGTCTGTGACTCAGTCTTATCTGAAAACAGCTGTATCATAGTGTTATTGTGAGGACTAAATGAGTTAATACTTGTAAAACTTACACTAGCATCTGGAATGGAGGAAATACCCAGTTAATGTTGACTATCGTTAGGTTTTTTGTTTGTTTTTTAAGATATGGGGTCTCACTCTGCTGCCCAAGCTGAAATATAGGGGCACGATCATAGCTCACAGTGGTGTCACCATAGCTCACTGTAGCCTCCAATTCCTGGGCTCAAGCAATCCTCCTGCCTCGGCCTCCCAAGTGGCTAGGATTATACAGGCTCATGCCATCATGACCAGCTGACATTTTTTTTTTTTTTGGTAGCGACATGGTTTCACTATGTTGAGTGGGCTGGTCTCCAAGTCCTGGCCTCAAGGGATCCTCCTGCCTTGGCCTCCCAAAGTGCTGGGATTACAGACATGAGCCACTGTGCCTGGCTGTTAGTTGTTTTAAAAACTTTTCCCAGTAACACATCTTTCAGCCAGAAATAATTCTGGTGCAGAAGCCATCTGAATTAGAATGACCACAGCCACCTCTTACATTTTTTACATGTTCTGCATGTTTCATTTTTTTTTTAACATTTACGTGATTTTATTAGATTAAAAGTGGTTGGGTTTTTCTCTTTTTCTTTCTCTTTTTTTTTAGACAGGGTCTCATTCTGTTACCCAGGCTGGAGTGCACTGGCAGGATCATGGCTCAATGCAGCCTCAAACTCCTGGACTCAGAGGATTCTCCTGCCTCAGCCTCCCGAGTAGCTGGCACTACAGGTGTGTGCCACCACGACTGGCTTTTTTTTTTTTTTTGTAGAGATGGGGTCTCACTATGTTGCCTGATTTTGGACTCCTGGCCTCAAGTGGTCCTCCCGCCTTGGCCTCACAAAGCGCTGGGATTACAGGTGTGAGCCACTATGCCCAGCCTAAAAATGCGTTTTGAACAAGCTGATGACAGAAGGCACTTTCAGTTTCTCAGGAGCCTGGAGAGAAAGAGGCAGATTTATCTGCATGAATGGCAGGTCAGTGGGTAGGGGAAAGGAGGGTCTCAGGCCTGGTGGTATCGAGTCACCAGAAGCAGCTCCTAGAGGTTGTGAGTGACCTTGGTTACCATCATGACATCTAGAAAAGAAGCTCTAGCTCATGGAGGACAAGTCCTACTCACTCTAACAGGATTCAGGGCTATTTTACTGTCAGAGTAACAGGTGAGGGTCCCAGCTAAATGAACAACAAAAACAGATTTGGACAGAAGAGACAGACAAGCCAGAGCTGTTTGAGGATCATATGCATCAGCATAGTGACTCCAACGGTGGAAGAAACAGGCAGGGGCCATGTATCTTCCAGACTCATCCTTCCTTAATACACCTCCTGCTTATTTGGTTCCCAGAGTTTAGAAATGCAAAGGAAAGCCCTGGGCCACATTGGCCATGTCTGCTTTTTATTACTATCACAGGCTGAACTAAAAGCTGGAGTTGGGCCCCGACTTCAGGGGACAAAGTGGAGCATGATTTGAGGGGAAGCCTAAGGATTTGGGGTGACACAGGTGTGCTGAGAATCAAGGCCAGATGGTGAAATGGGAGGGGCCGTGGAGCTGAGGTGTAATTGGAATGGAGACACTTAATCTCATCCCTGGAAGTTTCCTCCTAAATGGGCCAAGTAGGGGTTAGGACATGAGGTCATAACTTAAATTTCAACATTTCCTGGTGGAAAAACATTTGTCTCTGAAGCCAAAGTTCTCAAAACCCCCAAAGGCTTAATGGTGGCAACTCTCCATAGCCTATGTCAGAAACGAGATTTCTGCAGTTGACAAAAAGCATCAACAGCCTGTAATCCTAGCACTCTGGGAGGCCGAGGCGGGCGGATTGTTTGAGCTCAGGAGTTCGAAACAAGCCTGAGCAAGAGCGAGACCCCGTCTCTACCAAAAATAGAAAGA
>NW_012149596.1:1785756-1794658 GCF_000956105.1 Propithecus coquereli | reverse complement strand
GCTCATAGCAACCTCAAACTCCTGGGCTCAAGCAATCCTTCTGCCTCAGCCTCCCGAGTAGCTGGGACTACAGGCGCATGCCACCATGCCTGGCTATATTTTTTTCTATTTTTAGTAGAGAAGGGGTCTCACTCTTGCTCAGGCTGGTCTCGAACTCCTGACCTCAAGTGATCTTCCCGCCTCGGCCTCCCAGAGTGCCAGGATTACAGGCGTGAGCCACCGTGCCCGGCCCTCTCTGGTCTTAAGATCTCCATTCGACTTGCCCAGTGAGGGATTGAGGGCCAGGCTATGGGCCTAAAAGAGATTGGACCCTGGGTCTGATATCAGTCACAGGTGATTATAGCCTAAATGGGTACAGCCCTTGATTCTCATTTTTTTCTGCTAATATATTGAACGATATCTCATGCTTTTCAAACGTCAAGGCACCCTTGCCTCACCTGGTTGTGCTGACAGCCTGCATTTACTGAGTGCTTACTAAACTGGTCTTATGTACTGTCACGAACCTAACAAGGTAGGTATGACATTTAGCCCCATTTTCCAGATGAGGAAAGTGAACCCTAGACAGGTTTACTGCCCATGGCCACAGATGTAGAAAAGATTAGAACTAGTATTTGCACTGAGGCAGGAAGTCAAACTGGACTGTTTCTTATCCTGGACACCAGAAACCATCAACCCCTGGTAACCTGCCAGCAGTGGTGACAATAGTGTTCCGTCCCTCTCCTTTCTCTGAACATCCCTTGCATTAAATACTAAATCTATTTCCACTCCTATCTCTCTTCTGACCTCCAGGACTGGTATATCCACCCTGAAATACACAATGGCTTCCAGCTACTGTAAGAAGCTGATCTCCTAGGCCTCCTTTCCAACCTCGTTCCTTGGGGCGTACTCCATCAGGTCATGTTCCAGCCACACTGGCTTCCTGTCACATTCTTTGAAAACTGTACAGAATGTTCCTGGTATCTGGAATACTCTCTCCTATGTACTCACTTTGCTGACACATCTCATCCTACATTAATGTTATTAGTAACAAGTTCTTTGTGCTGTGCATTCTTCTAAGCACTTCACGTAAGTAGAAAACCTTACTGAATACTCATGACAGCCCTATGAGGTTGGTACTATTACTACCCCATGTCACAGATGAGGAAATGAAGGCAAAGAGATGAAGTGACCTGTTCAAGGTCACATAGCCAGTAAGCAATGGAGTTCAACTTACAACTAGGCCACCTGGCTCCAGAATCCTTCCTCTTAACCACTACTCTAACGCCAACTGCCGAGTTATTTTGTGTGAGCTCCTCTAGTGCGGATTCCTAACAAGTATTTTCCCTCATCCCATACCTCTTCATTTGATCTGTCAGTAAATCCTGTCAGTTCCACCTTCAGAATATACCAGAATCTGACCTATCCTCTTCACATCCACTGCCAGCGCTGGCCTGGACTACTGCTGTGGCCTCATCACCACCTCTGTTCCCACAACAGCCAGAGGGATCCTCTTAAACCCAAGTCAGCCCACGGCCCTCCTCTGCTCAAAGCCATGCTGTGGCCCCCATCTCCCTCAGAGAAAAAGCCAAAGTCCCTTCTGTGGCAAATGAGGCCCTACAGGATCTCTCTGACCTCACCTCCTACCAGCGGCCCCTTGACCACTCTGCTTGTACCCCACTAACCTTCTGGCTGCTCGCCACACACACCATGCAAGCGCCCACCTCAGGGCCTTTACACTTGCTTGCTTTTCCTTCTACCTGTAATTCTCCTCTTCCAGATGTCAAGGCGAGGTAAGGCCGACAGATTTGGCTGGTAAAGAAATGAACTCTTGTTAGATTCAGATGTTACTTACACACACAGTGAAAGCAAGAATAGCCATAGATTCCGGCTCATGTCTCTTGTGCTGGGCGACACCGTAACAAAAGGGGTGAGATGACCGTGCCACAGATGGTAGGACATCCCGTTGCTGAGAAGCTAATTTCATGCTGCAGCTAAGCAGCTCTATAGCCCTGAGTCGGGGGTACGGAAAGCCTCAAACCTCACCAGAACCTTGGTAGTTGAGGAGAAACTGTCCCCTAACAGCCTCTTTGGCATAATAAATAGGGAGGTGAGTGGGAAATGGCCTCACAAGCCTCCTGTGCTCTGTGTTCCGAGGATAACAGGATGTTCTGCCAAGACTTAGATCAGCTTATCTACATGGCCTGTGTGGAGATGTGCCAAGGTAGCCAGAGCACCATGTCGGAACCATTCCGCACGCCAGCTGTCCTCCTTGCTCTTTCTCTAACTTGAGCCTCTCTTGAAAGCCACCTCCTCTGAGTTGCCTTCCCTGACTTCCCTGTGTACAGCAGCACATCTCCTCTCTCCCCACCCCACCCTGCTTTGTTTTCCTTCCAACTGCTTCCCACTCCCTAACATTACATCATGCAGCAATTTTTTAGTTTATTGTATGTAGACCCTACCAATATGTAGTAATTCCTGAGGGAAAGGAATGTCATTTCCATTACTGTGTCCCTAGTATTATCATATGGCACACACAACAAACGCTAACATTTATTGACTCTGTGCCAACTACCAGACACTGTTCTAGGTGTTTCCCATGTCTTAACCCATTTAATGGGCTACCTTTATTATCCTCATTTTATAGGCAAGAAAACTGAGGTTTGTAATGAAGTCCTGGATTCTAGAGGAGAGAAGGCAGAACTTCTGATGCTGAGCAAAGAGATGGTCCTTCTGCCTGAGGAAGCCAGATGGGTCCTGAGGGCTGTGACTGGGGAGGAGAAGCATGAAGGGGTTCTAGGGACAGTATCTGGAAAAGACCAACTTTATCTATGAATGTCAGATGTCAAGAGCTAGAAGCTAGCTTTTATATTCTAGAATAGGGTTTCTTGAGGCTCTTGGAGTAGAAATGCCTGTAACTCAGGAGAGGGATTTGGGGGACAGAGCAGGCCAGCAAAAAACACCTGACAGCTATCCACCTCCCATGCCAATGTGGAGGTTGAACAAATCCCACCCTAATAGTTTTCATTTAACATTTTTTATGGAAAATTTCAAACTTACACAGAAGAATAGTATTGATATAATGAATCTTCAAAAAGCAAGTCATAACAAATTTAAGAAGATTGAAATCATATCAAGAACCTTTCTGACAAAATGGCATGAAACCAGGTATCAGCAATAGGAGGAAAACTGGAAAATTCACAAATTATGGAAATTATTATTTTTTATTTTTGTTGTATATGGATACATAGAAATTGTGGAAATTAAACAATACATTTCTGAACAAACCAATGGATCGAAGAAATCAGAAGAAAAATAAAAAAATCTTGAGACAAAAATGAAAACACAATATACCAGAACTTACAGGATGGAGCAAAAGCAATAAGAGCGAAGTTTATAGTGATAAATGCCTAATTAAGAAAAAAGCAATATCTCAAATAAACAACCTAACTTTATATCTCAAGGAACTAGAAAAAGAACTAAGCCCAAAGTTGGCAGGAAGAAGGAAATAAAATCAGAACAGAGATAAACAATAGAAAAAATGAACAAAACTAAGAGTTGGCTTTTTGAAAAGATTAAACAAAATAAATAAAACCCAAAATGAAAGAGGACACATTATAACAGATACCACAGAAATACAAAGGATCATAAGAGACTACTATGAATAACTGATATGCAAATTGGATAACCTAGAAAAAATGGATAAATTCCCAGAAACATACAACCTACCAAGACTGAATCATGAAGAAACAGAAAATCTGAACAGACCAATAACAAGTAAGGAGATTGAATCATTAATCAAACATCTTCCAACAAAGGAAAGTCCAGGACCAGATGGCTTCACAGGTGATAGCTACCAAACATTTAAAGAATTAATACCAATCCTTCTTAAACTCTTCTAAAAAAACTAAAGAGGGAACACTTCTAAACTCATTTTATGAGGCCAGCATTACCCTTACACCAAAGTCAAAGACACTATAAGAAAACTGCAAGCCAAAATCCCTGACAAACACAGATGTAAAAATCCTCAACAAAAATACTAGCAAACAACTGTGTTTGCACGTTAAAAGGATCATATACCACGATCAAGTGGGATTTATCCATGGGATGCACGGATGGTTCAACATACATAAATTAATAAATGTGATATACATATTAACAGAATGAAGGACAAAAGCCATATCATCTCAATAGTTGCAGAAAAAGCATTTGACAAAATTCAACATTCTTTCATGATAAAAACTCTCAACAAATTAGGTATAGCAGGGATGTATCCGCAACATTAATAAAGGCCACATATGACAAACTCACAGCCAACATCATACTCAATGGTGAAAAGTTGAAAGCTTTTCCTCTAAGATCAGGAACAAGATAAGGACACCCACTCTCACCACTTTTATTTAACATAGCATTAGAAGTCCTAGCCAGAGCAAAAAACAAAAACAAAAACAACAACAAAAAAAACCCCACAAGACATCCCAATTGGAAAGGGAAAAATACAATTGTCTGTTTGCAGATTACATGATCTTATATATAAAAAGCCCTAAAGACTCTAACAAAAAAACCTGTTGTTAGCATAAAGGGATTCAGTAAATTTGCAGGATATAAAATCAACATAAAGAATCAGTTGCAACCAGGATTTAGATAGTCAGAACCAAGAAAAAAAAAAAAAAAGAATCAGTTGCATTCCTATACACTAACAACAAACTATCTGGAAAGGAAATCAAGATAACAATTCCATTTACAACAGCATTAAAAAGAATAAATTTAACCAAGGAGGTGAAAGACTTGTACGCTGAAAACTGCCTAACATTGATGAATGAAATTAAAGACACAAATAAATGGAAAGATAGCCTGTGCTCATGAATTGGTACAGATAGCCTGTGCTCATGTCAAAATGTTGACACTACCCAAAACAATCTGCAGATTCAGTGCAATCTCTATCGAAATCCAATGGCATTTTTCATAGAAATAGGAAAAATCCAAAATTTCATATGGGTCCACAAAAGACCCCCAAATAGCCAAAGTGATCCTGAGATAGAACAAGGTTGAAGGCATCACACAGTGTACATAACCCTCGTACACTGTTGATGGGAATGTAAAGTAATACAGCCATTAGGGAAAATTGTATGGCAGTTCCTCAAAATATTAAAAATAGAACTACCATAGGATCCAGCAATCCCACTTCTGGGTATATTTCCCAAAGAAATGCAATCACTATCTCAAAGAGGTATATACACTCCCATATTTATTGCAGCATTATTCACAATAGCCAAGATATGGAAACAACCTAAATGTCCATGACAGATGAATGAAGTTAATGTACACACACACACACACACACACACACACACACACACACACACACAACCAGAATATTATTCTGGTTTATAAAAGGAAATTCTGCCATTTCCAACATGGATGAACCTGGAGGACATTATGCTGTGAAATAAGTCAGTCACGGAAAGACAAATACTGCACGAATTCCACTTATACGTGGAATCTAAACGTGTCAAACTCCTAAAAATGGAGTATAATGGTGGTTACTAGGGGCTGGGGGAAATGTTGGTCAAAGAGTATAAATTTTCAGTTATAACATGAATCAGTTCTGGAGATCCAATCAATGTATAGCATAGTGACTACAGTTAATAATACTGCACCATATACCTGAAATTTGCTGAGAGCAGATCATGTGTTCTCACCACATACACAAAAGGGGTAATCGTGTGACGTGATGGATGTATTAATAATTAGCTTAACTGTGGTAATCTTTTCAAATGTGCATATTGATCAAACATCCTGTTGTATGCCTTAAATATACATTATTTTTGTCAATCACACCTCAAAAGAGCTGGGGGAGAAATTAATGCAAAAAAGATTCTGCCAAAAAATGACTATCAAGAAAAGACTTGCTAAACAAGCTTGAGATATAGAGGGATTAACTGATTTTACAATGTGAATATTGACAGATGTACTGTTAAACATTTAAAAAATGTTTCCATGTATCTGCTGAACTATCAAGGAAAAAAGGAGTCTGCTGGGTGATGAGTAGGTGAACTTGCTTTCTCAAGTAGGCACATTCCCTAAGTAAAGGTTTTTGTATGAGTTAAACCCCATTATAGACAAACTAGGGACATCGATACATAAATTGATCTTTTGCTAAGTAGCGAATTCTTACTTTATCTGTTTCACGCATTGTGCACTTTGGATATCATGGAGTCTAAGCCAGTATACAAAGCAACCAGGTCCCATGAACTCTGGGGGATTTCAGTGCAGCAGGTTGCCACTGCAACTCCCGCCTTTAAACCAATCTGCTACTCCACTTTCTTCTTTACCAAATGGTTCCTTGAGTAGGTCGTGCCCCTTTATTTTCAGATTGACTCATATGCCGATTTTCCAGCCTTCAGTATGAGTACATGGATGTAAGTATTAAAAAAATTAACGGTATTAGAAATGCTTATTTAGAATAATGGCACAACTGCTTTTAACCATTTAGAAGCCTAAACCTTACTTATGTATATACTGTATATGAATACCCACCCCCCAGAGGATCTAGGGCAGTAAACTGTATGCATATTCCCACTGATCAAAGGTTATGAAAAGCCTCAGGTCAGGTCTTGCCACCAAATTTGGAATGCAGCAGGGCAGGGACTCTGGCAGGTTGTCTTGATAAACAGATAAGAATGGTAAGAACACTGGCTGATTGTCATCCAATATGCTTTTTTATATACCTGAAATTTTCACAGCAACTTATTTTAAAAAGCTTTCGGAAGTATTCTATACCTCCGCTAAATCCAGAATGTGAGACAAAGGTGTGGGAGCATTATTAGGGACCTGGCCCAATCCTAACATTTTACAATTAATGTCCTTCACCCCTCTGTGAGGTGGGTACTATAATAGATGCTGACAATGACATCTTGTCCTGACCTAATCACAGCCTGCCCGAGACTGTGATTCCATTTTACACATGTTGAAACTGAGGCAGAGGTATTAAGCCAGGAAAACAGGGTCTGAAAACAGTCATTTCTATTCAGGTGGGGTAGAGGGGCAGGGCTTGCGATTTGACAGCCAAATTGAAAACTGGAAGTCAAAATTCAGACCTTGAAAAGGGCTTGAGGCAGTTTGTGTGAAAAAGATATATTAAGATTTTTGGCCAGCCCGAGCAACAGTGAGACCCCCATCTCTACTAAAATTAGAAAAAATTAGCTAGGCGTGGTAGCACATGCCTGTAGTCCCAGCTACTCAGAAGGCTGAGGCAGTAGGATTGCTTGAGCCCAGGAGATTGAGGTTGCTGTGAGCTAGGATAATGCCACGGCACCCTCTCTAGCCAGGGCAACCGAATGAGACTCTGTCTCAAAAAAAAAAAAAAATACTTTTGGTATAGATGAGATCCAGGACTCAAAAATAAAACTTATTGCAGGCCACGTGTTTGGTCTTTGTAGGCCTCGGGATATACATTCTCAAGGTACCTTTGAGTGTTTGGTGGTTTCTATCCTCAGTGGGTTCTTGGGAACGCAAGTCCACTAGTGGGATACTGGAGACAAACCAAAGCAGGAGACTAAGAAGCACTTTGAAAGGGACTTTGGATCTCAAATCTGCAACTTTGCTGATAGGGACTATGACACGATAGAAAACTGTGGGTCCTCTGGGGCACTTTTCCTTTGAGCAAACAGCAGACTGGGCCTCCCTGGGATGGATTACCACCAAAGCATCTTCTAAAATGAGGTTGACAGATGCTATACAAGTCTGTGAGACTACTTATTGTCTTTATAGATCCCACTTAGAGGGTCACTCTGTTACAATACTGTGGCTGATTATGGGACCCTAACTCACTTAGGTGTCACTGGCACTAAGAAATACATTGCCATCCTAAGGCAGGGAGCAGAGGTTCCCACCTCAACTGGCCTCCTTCCCCCTACAAGGCAGTAATGGTGGTCCTCCTACTGCCTTAGCTCCCTAAAGGACCAGAACAGAATGCCTCCTCAAAGTACCCACCTGGTGGGGTTAGCCACAAATGCCCCATATCCTGGGACCTGGCTCTGGGTGAGGCAGAGGTATGGGAAATTCTCAAAGTCTCCATCTACCTGCGAAAGCAAATTCATGACTGGGTGGGAAGAAGACACCTTGGGGTCTTGTCCCAACTAGCTGGGAGACCCAGGAGGCAGGCTTCCAGGATTGGGACTCATAATACAGGGTTTCATGCCCCACGAATGACAATAAGGCAGCTTAGGATAATAATGTCCTAGAGCTTACAATCTGGTGGTGCTTGGCTCAGTACTAGCCAGGTGAAAGCCACAGAACTGATTTTTCTGTTCCAGTCTGGAACCAATGGAGGGACTAGAAAGACCCATGACTAAAGGGAAAAGCAGAACTGAGGAGCCAGCTAGAGGTACAAAATCAGACTAAAAATGGCCATCATCACACCACCTTACCACCAAGGGACACACCAAAAGATTGAATCTCCACAACTGAGAGCGCTTTGTCACTCTTTTCAATACCTTTATATGCCTATTCATTTAAACCCCCAAGGAAAATGTGAAATGCCCATGAGGCTGAGGCATGCTGAGGTTAAATGACTCAACCAAGGTCAAATACCTGGGAAGTAGCAGAGCCCGGACTTGAATCCTAGAATCTGAGCCCAGTATGAGCTCTTAGAACCCTGTTTTCAAATCACGTCTCTCTAACATCCCTCACACACAAAGATGAGTTCAGCACCTCTCCCCAACCCTTATCATTTCAGAGAAAGGGACCACTCTGGGCCGGGCGCAGTGGCTGACGCCTGTAATCCTAGCATTCTGGAAGGCCGAGGTGGGAGGATCACTTGAGGTCAGGAGTTTGAGACCAGCTTGAGCAAGAGCGAGACCCTGTCTCTACTAAAAAAAATAGAAAGAAATTAGCTGGACAACTAAAAAAAAATATATATATA
>NW_012149596.1:1777082-1784741 GCF_000956105.1 Propithecus coquereli | reverse complement strand
ATTAAAACAGATGTTTCAGTGCAGCTCCAAAAATCTTTATAAATACAGCCATCTGGAAGGACGATCCTGGATCAGAAGTGTTATTCCTTGTGTCTGAGAACATCAAGAAGAGGGAGAATTGTGATGTCAGGAAGGCACAGGCCAACATCATGCTTACCTCCCACAGTTGATAAAGATGCCAAGGGCTGAGCCATAGGGACATTCCATCTCCTCCCTCCCACACAAGAGCAGATTACAGGATTTTAGATCCCTTCCCCCTCCAATTAGACTAACCCTGACATGGACCAGAGAGCAAGGGAGGCCTAGGAATGGCGTCTGGTGGGCTGGCTGGGTGAGGTACGTGAGGGCAGCAGAAATGCTGAGCAGTCTGGCCAGAAAAGGTAAGAGGGACACGACAGGGTTTGATAAACAGAGGTCTGCTTAGTATCAATATCCAGTCTCACCTATATTATGTGTGCATATCTCAGTTGTCATAATTGTCTCTGTAATTTCCTCCTGAGTAGCGGTCATAACCACCCTGGCTTCTGGGGAAAAAGTTTTACAGAAATGCATCACATACCACTGATAATATTAACAACCATACAAGTCACATCTTATAATATAAACTTTAAATGTATAAAACAGACTATATTAAGTATATGAACATCATGTAGTAACACAATTTTGTGGCATACAACTTAGATATTTATAGTAAGTTAACTCCCATTACATGTTAAAGCAGTATAGTCACATAATTAACCAATACAGTACAATCAACACACATCATCTACCATGTTACATGACAATATAATTATTGCATTATACATAACTCAAAATACTAAGTTTCATATTTGTTTTACACACATGCTAGCAACACCAAGGTATGATGTCTGTCAATACCCAGGCATCTGAGTTCTTAAGGAAGAGGGAAGCATTAGCACAATACCCCAGATCCTTCGCTACCTACCTGCCACCGTAGTCTCTGGACCGTCCATATCCATATCCATATCCATATCCTCCAGGTCGACTGTCATCCCTGCCACTCCCATAGCCCTGGTCCCCACCACCTACAGCAGACAAACATTAAAATGCCATTTGTCTACACATAGGCCATTAATAGGTGGCTGGCTCTCACCCCATGATCAAACCTACCACTGTACTCACCTCTAGAGTAGCCGCGACCACGCCCATAGGCCCCAAAGCCACCTCCTCTGGTTCCCCGGGCAGACTTGCCAGCATGGTCCACACGGATCTGGCGACCATCCAGGGACTAGATGTGGGAGGGAGACACAAGGAGGATGGGGGTTTGGCAGTCAGTCAGGGCAGTGGTGAGGGAAGAGTGGGCATGGGCAGGTAGGCAAAAGAGCCCAGAAATTTCTGCTGGGCACCAGGTTCTGGGTGCCATGTTCCAGAATAAGCTCCTCTGACCAGAATGGCTTCACCAGGAGCTGTAGAATCCCACAAAATGACCTGAATCCACCATGTTCCCCCTGCTACTACTTACATCTTGACTGAACTCAGGCCGAGTTCTCCTCCCCACTCCTCTAAGCTGCCCAACTATTAGGGCTAGATAGACACCTCTCTTGGTTTGAGGCTTCAGAGTCCATCCCAGAAGACTCACGAGGTCCTCTCCGGGCCAGGCCCACAGGTCTGCAGACTCTACTACCTAAGCCCAAGGCAGGTGAACCATCCACAGGTGGCTTCTCGGCCTCATGCAGAACCAGTCGTCGCCTCCCAGGCAGCTCTGTCTGCCGCTGCCCTCCACCCCCTAGAACAGAAGGCAGTCATGCTCCTGTGAGTGGGCACTGCGGGGCTTGGTAGCCACGCTGCCCCTAGCAGACACAGAGGGAAAAACAGAAAGAATGGAGGAAGTCACAGATGGGGGCAGGGCCCCTCTGCAGATAAGAGACCTCACCTCTCCATTCATGGCTCTCATGGCATCTGAGGCATGCTCTGGGTTGGTGAAGGTGATGAAGCCAAAACCCCGGGATCGCTGAGTCTCCCGGTCCTTCACAACGACCACTGGGGAAGGGAGAGGAGATGGAGCAATGTGGATGAGTCACCATCAGAAGAGGTAAGTGGCAAGAAGCTGCCTGAAAAGGGGGGGTGTGTGGCAGATGGGGATAACAGACCTCTTCTACCAATCCTCAAAATTATAGGGTTCTTCTTAGCCTCAGTCTACATCTTGGGCTTAGGAAGGAGAGGAAAATTTCAAGTCCTGGGGTCCTGACTTTTCTCTTAATGTTCCTTGAAATGCAAAGGTCCCAGGCTTCATTTCACCTCCCCCCTGCCATTATATGTCTGATCCACGTCTCACCCTCAGCAATAGGCCCAAAACTGCTGAAGTGGTCTTCCAGCGCCTGCTCATCGGTGTTAAAGTTGAGCCCTCCCACAAAGAGCTTCCCTTCTTCAGAAGACATGGCAGTAAATTCGAGTCCTGTGGTAAGAATATGGAGAAGGATGGCAAAAATAAAGAAGGTAGGAAAAACAGGTTGCAAAAGTCAGAAAAAAAGGTTAAGAAAGGGGGTGGGCGAGAAGCACAGCAAATATACAAGAGAAACGGAATAAACAGTAACTAAATAAAGACTAAAAAGGAAGACCAAAAAGGCGGGAATCTCCGGGGCTGGATCCAGGCGGCCGCCATTTGGGGCCACCATCGCGCATGCCCACAACATCCTCTGCCGCCACGCCCGGCATTTCGTGCCACTGCGCAAGCCCAGAACACCGTTGCATGTCCCCCTGCACCCGCATAAAATGGCGGCAATCACGTGGGATTAAAGAGGGGCAGCATATTATCTGCTGTCGCGTGGTCACTGTCGCTACCAACGTTGCCAGCTCCGCCCGGCACTCCTAGCACTTGGATATAGCGCGCGCCAGCCTCCTACAAACCTCCGAGCACCAGATCCGCCCGCCCCGGAGAAGCCCAATCCTACGTGTTGGCGGCCGTTACTCGCCCCACTCGCGCCCCCACTCTCAGCCGACGCGGCGCACCAGAGCGGCCGCTCCTCACCTCACATGTGCGCCGCGCCGGCTGAGAGGTGAGGAGCGGCCGCTCTGCAGGTCATACGCTGCTTACCTGGAAATTAAAAAGCAAAAGGACTGGACCGGACACACCGCAAGCACTGGCGAGCAGGGAGAACAGGGAGGTTGCAGCGCGGGAAGACGACTGATAAAGCTTACGTAGCGTATACGACACGGAACGGACCCCCAGCGCGTGGCAGCGTGCTTGCTGATTGGCTGAGGCCAGTGGGGGGCGGGGCTCCGAGGAGAGTAAGGGACCGTAGAGCAAAGGGAGAAAAGCTCTCTACGCGCTTCCCGCAATCGAGGTAACTTTTTGCGCGATAGACGTACCCTAACATAAAGCATTCCCCCAGACCACCCCAGCAGTCTTTGTCTCTTCTGCCCAGGAACCTTTTCGCTCTCATACTCTTTTCGGTCCCTAACATCACCCTCTCGCCCTTAACGTCCTTTCCCCCATTGGAGATGATCCCCCATGACTTTCTCAGCATCACAGTGTCTTCCTATAAGTCCCTGCCGACGTAATTACCATCCTCTGATGTCAACCTCCTTCACCTTCTGGTCCTTTAACCTCGGCCGGGAGCGGTGGCTCACGCCTGTAATGCTAGAACTCCGCGAGGCTCTAGGCGGGAGGTGGAGGTATTACTTGAGCTCAGGAGTTCGAGACCAGGTGCCTGAGCAAAAGTGAGACACCATACCATCTCTAATAAAAAAAAAATTAGCCCGGCGAGCTGCTGCGCGCCTGTAGTCCCAGCTACTCGGGAGGCTGAGGCAGGAGGATCACTTGAGCCCAGGAGTTTGAGGTTGCTGCGAGCTAGGCTGACGCCACAGCACTCTAGCCTGGGCAACAGAGTGAGACTATGTCTCAAAAAAAAAAAAACCATATTGTTATATTCAAGTTTTCTATTTTTTAGCATCAATTTGAGCACATCTCAATTTTCCCAGAAACTTACGCCTTTCATTTATGTTTTCAAATGTAGTAGCTTACTTTTTTTTTTTTTGAGACAGCTGGACTAGAGTGCAGTGGCATCATCTTAGCTCACTACAACCTCAAACTCCTGGGCTCAAGCCATCCTCCTGCCTCAGCCTCCCCGAGTAGCTGGCTCTACAAGTGCGCGCCACGATATCCAGCTAATTTTTCTATTTTTCAGTAGAGACTAATATTTCTATTCTTTTAGTAGATATGGGGTCTCACCCTTTCTCAGTCTGCTCTCGAACACTCCTGATCTCAAGGGATCCTGCCACCTTGGCCTCCCAGAGTGCTAGGATTATAGGCATGAGCCACTGCGCCTGGCCTTTTCTAACTTCTTGAGTTGAATGCTTACACCATTTGGTTTTCAACCTTCTTTTCTGATAAATATGTTTAAAGCTATGCATTTTTTTCTATTAACTAATTTTGTTGTGTCCCACAAATTTTACATGTGTTGTTTTTATTAAATTTTAAATATTTGTAAAATTCCTTTATGATTTCTTCTTTCGTCCAAGGGTTATTTAGTAATGTTAGTTTCCAAAAAATGAGGTTTTTTTAGCTTTCATTAATTGCTAATTTTACTACATAGGGTTAGAGGACATACTTAATATTGATACTTTTGAATTTATTGAGGCTTCCTTTGTGCCCTAACATGGTCTACTTTTGTCATTGCTAAGTGTAAACATAAAAGGAGTCTTCTCCATTTGTTAAGTGGAGGGTTATATAATGTGATATATATACACACATAAACATAATATATATCTATATATCAAACTTAAAATGTATTGTTCAAGGCTTCTTAGGAATACATGTGTTTTTAGTAGACATATTTTCCTTGTCAAGGAGTATATGCTCTTCTTTGTCCTTTGTGATCTTAAGTCTTCAATTCTATTTTATTAGCTATTAGAATGGCTATCTCAGCTTTCTTTGAGCTCTTATTAGTCTGCCATATCTGTTCTCCATCCTTTTACTTTCAACATTTCTAAATCTTTATATGTGTATGTTTACTGTTGGATTTTTTTAAATCAAACGAGGGTCTCCGTTTTAAATATTTTTGTAATTATTATTATATTAGGACTTAGTTCTGACATCTATTTTCATATACTCTATTTACAGTATGTATATATATATATATATATTTTTTTTTTTTTTTGAGACAGAGCCTTACTCTGTTACCTGGACTAGAGTGCCGTGGCGTCAGCCTAGCTCACAGCAACCTCAAACTCCTGGGCTCAAGCGATCTTCCTGCCTCAGCCTCCCGGTAGCTGGGACTACAGGCGCACACCACCACGCCCGGCTAATTTTTTCTATTTTTAATTGTTCGATTGACTTCTTCCCATTTTTAGTAGAGACGGGGTCTCGCTCTTGCTCAGGCTAATCTCGAACTTCTGAGCTCAAGCGATCCTCCCGCCTCGGCCTCCCAGAATGCTAGGATTACAGGAGTGAGCCCCCGCGCCCGACCTAACACGGGAGTTTTGACCTGCTCCATTTCCGACCCGGGCCAGTTCACTCCTCCTTAGGCAACCCGGTGGTCCCCTGATCCTGGGAGGTCAGGTCACGATAAGGACGCTGAACTTAGTGCGGACACCCGATCGGCATAGCGCACTATAGCGAGAACTCCTGGGCTCAAGCGATCCTCCCGCCTCAGCCTCCCGAGTAGCTGGGGCTATGGGTGCGCGCCACTGCATCTGGCTAACTGTGGAGGTTTTAAGATATGTTCACAATCTGATATTGCTCCCATCAAGTGTTGGAGCCCACCTCTCTTCTGCTTGAGTGTGGCTGGAGTTAGTGACTCATTTGTAAGGCACAGAACGAGGCAGAAGTAATAGTGTCACTTACAAGACGAGGTCATAAAAGGCACTTCGGCTTCCAGCTCTCTCTCACACAGATTGCTCACTCTGTGGGATCTTAGCTGGTATGGCATGAGCAGCCCTATGAAGGGACTCAGGTGGCAGAGAACTGATGGCTCCTGCTAACAGCCATGTCAGCAACCCTTCAGAAAACTGCATTCCTGGCCGACATCCTGACTGCAACTTCACGAAGGACTCTGAGCCAGAACCAGCCAGCTAAGCCCGGAATCCTGACCCTCTGAAACCAAGGGTTTTAAGCCAATAAATTTTGGGGTAATTTGTTACCAATAGATAACTAATACGTCACCAAAATCTTCCAGCAAAGGGCATGAAATGTCTCTCCTTTTATTCAGATCATCTATTTCTGTTATTAGAGTTTAAATTTTTTAATAGAGGTTTTTTGTATTGGTTAAATTCATTCCTACTTTATTTTCTTATTGGTTATTGCTGGTGTAGAGAAATGCTTTTGATTTTTACAGGTTGATCTCGTATTGGGACACCTTGCTGAACTCTTTTATTAGTCCTGTTAGTTTTTATGGTCATTCAGTTTGTTTGTTTGTTTTTTAATACATGGTATGCAGCCAGATTCTGTTGGTTCATTAAGGTAGTCACTTACATCATTTAGAAATGAGTTTTATGTATTCATTTTTTTAAGGCCGGTCAAGTGAAGCAGTGGGAGTGGAGAAGGAACAAAAGAATCTGTAACTGGTTGTGATTATTAGTTGTAAACACCATTGCACTCGGACCAACCCAGAAATGAGTTTTATTAATTCCTTCCACAACTTACAATTCATTCCTTTTTTCCCTTATAGCATTAGCCAGTTTTTGTTTTTGTTTTTGTTTTTGTTTTTTTTTTGAGACAGAGTCTCACTGTTTTGCCCGGGCTAGAGTGAGTGCCGTGGCGTCAGCCTAGCTCACAGCAACCTCAAACTCCTGGGCTCAAGCGATCCTCCTGCCTCAGCCTCCCGAGTAGCTGGGACTACAGGCATGCGCCACCATGCCCGGCTAATTTTTTCTATATATTTTTAGTTGTCCAATTAATTTCTTTCTATTTTTAGTAGAGACGGGGTCTCGCTCTTGCTCAGGCTAGTCTCGAACTCCTGAGCTCAAACAATCCGCCCGCCTCGGCCTCCCAGAGTGCTAGGATTACAGGCGTGAGCCACCGCGCCCGGCTATTAGCCAGTTTTATATTAAATAGTAGTATTGAAGGTGAACATCCTTGGCTCATTTCTGATTTTAAAGGGAAAATGCATTTCAAATTTCTCTATTAGGCATTTTTGCTGTAAGATTTTGCCATATGACCTCTATCAAGTTAAGGAAATTCTCTTACTTTGTTTGCTAAGAGTTCTTTTTTAATATCATAAACAGGTACTGAACCTTATCAAATCCTTTTCTGCTTTGAGATTATCATGTAATTTTCTCCTTTATTAATGTGGTAAATTACATTCACTGATTTTCTAATTTGGATCATGTTTGCATTCCTGAGATAAACCCTGCTTGTGATTTTTAAAAAATGCACTGTTGAATTCAGGTAGCTGTTTTATTAGAATTTTTGCATTCACATTCGTAAGTGAAATGGGCCTATAACTTTTTTGTCTTCCATTTTTCCTTATCTGGTATTAGAATCAAGACTATTCTAGCCTCATCAAATAAGCTGGACAGCCTTTGCTCTTTTCCTATTTTCTGGAACAATTTGCATAAGATGAGAATTAATAGTACCTTGAAAGTTTGATAGGACTGCAATCTGCAAAACCATCTGGGTCTGAGCCCGAAGCTGTTTGTTATGAGAGGAGGTGTCTTTGACTATCATTTTTTCTTAAAACATATTGTTATGGCTGGGCG
>NW_012149596.1:1760340-1774652 GCF_000956105.1 Propithecus coquereli | reverse complement strand
TTTTTTCTATTTTCAGTTGTCCGGTTAGTTTCTTTGTATTTTCAGTAGAGACGGGGGTCTCACTGTTGCTCAGGCTGGTCTTGAACTCCTGATCTCAAGCCATCATCCTGCCTCGGCCTTCCAGTGTGCTAGGATTGCAGGCATCAGCCACCACGTCTGGCCTATGGTATGTTTTTTATTGCATTTTTTCTACCATCATAGTCACAGCTAACATCTTTTGGTGCCCTTTTTATAATCTCTAGTTCCTGTTTTATATTGTATTATTATCTCTTATTTATTAGAGTTATTTAAAATATTCATCTGTCTGTCCCAATACTACTTCTGCTTTGGACGTTATGTTACCCAGTGTGGTAGCCAGCCTCCAATATGCCCCCTAGTGACCCCTGCCTCCTGGCGTCACAGCCTGTATAGTCCCCTGCCATGGTGTAGTAGGGTTTGTCTTACGTGACCAATAAAATACAGCAGAAGCGATGATATGTCATTTCTGAGATTAAGTTATAGTAGACACTGTGGCTTCTGTGTTGGTCATGGTCTCTCACCTGCTTGCTCGGATCGCATGTTGTAAGGAGCCCCATGGAGAAGCGCAGGTGGTGAAAAACTGAAGCCTCCTGCCAACAGCCCTGTGACCAGGCCATGTTGGAGGTGGGTCCATCAGCCAAGTGAAGCCTTCAGCGGACTGCAGTCCTGGCTGACAATCTGACGGAAACCTCAGGAGAGATCCTGAGTTAAAATCACTAAGCTAAGCTGCTTCCAGATTCCTGACCCTCAGAAACTGTGATATTTTAAGTGGTTAAATTTGAGGGCAATTTGTTATACAGCAATAGATAACTAATATGTTCAGCTGATTTTCTCTGGTGGTGTCCTGTTGTCTAGCTCTGGCAGTGGACTCACATTCCCCTGATGTTATTAGCTGCCCTGGCCAGTGAAATGTACCAGGGAAAGGCTGAGGGCTAGCCTCTAGTCTGCTCAATCACCTGGAGTTTGCAGGGTAAAGGGATGTGTGAGAGATAAGGCAGAGGCCGGACAGTCCCAGGTACCACAGAAGCACATTCATCACTTCTGCTTCCTCTCACAACACCTGACCCTGTCCCCCCTGTGAGGGATTCGTCTTTAAACCCTCAGAGGAAGGCAGCTTTAAGAGGAGGCAGTCTCCCTAGGTGCAATCTACCAGCTCTGGTGTCTGGAGGGGGAGAGGTAGAGGACTGATGGCCTCTGGCTGTCTATTTCTTTCCCCATCAGGGCTCTTGCCGCCCTGATACTAGCCCGCTAGATACCTGTACCAGTGGTTTGGATCATTTCTGCAGTGAAGGGAGCAGACAGGGACCTCCCCAAGGCAATACGGGGAAGAAGTAAGAACCAGAACTTAAATCTCTTCTTCCCTTGTCTACCCTCTATCTGCTGCCTTGAACCATCTGCCCCTCAAAACACACACCAGTTAAAGACAGCCTTCCATTTCTTCATGGGTCTATCAGAGCTATGCTGCAGTTTCTGGAGCCCGTGTTTTCCTCTGTAGTTTCTCCAGGCAAGGGAATCAGCAGCTTGTGCTGTCTGTCATCTTGGCAGGAACCAGAAGTCCCAAGTATCCTAGAGGAATAATAGGTTTCTGCCCTTCAGCATATCTGAGCCTCCTATTCAGAGAAAGGACTTTTCTGGCCCTCAGAGGCCCCAAGCCACCATCCACAGAATTGACTTGTCTGGCCCTTCAAATATCTGAGCTTATTAATTATAGAATGCATCCCAGAAGATGTCAGCTGGTTACTGACAAAAGGGACATTTGAGGTCCTCAGAGGGCCAGACACCTCCATATCTTGGATGGCCCTTGGGGGAGTCTCAGCCCCTTAACCACAGAATACACTTGTGAGACCCACAGTGTTTGAGCACCCTATACACACGGTCAGCTTGCCCTCTAATACTGGGGGGTGGTGGTGGCAGGAGCCTTTTAAGGGTCATCCCTTATATGACATTCTTGGAGGACACAGATGAGAGGATGGCTGCCCTGATGCCCCCTCATCTCTGGTAGCATTGCCTATGTGCAATGACTTCTGGCCAGAACCTGACACAGTCTACAGCCATACCACCCTGAACATGCCCATCGTGTCTGATCTCAGGAGCTAAGCAAGGTTGGGCCTGGTTAGTACCTGGATGGGAGAACCTGGCGTGGCTAGGCCATGACCTGAGGACCCCACTGACCCCAGCCGCCATCTGCCAGGTCCTTTGTGGAGACTAGCACCTGGCCTGTGAGAGAATCCTACCTTCTGAGGTCAGTGGGCAAAAGGACCTTCTTTTGACCATTACCCTCCAAGTAAGTAGGTGACTTCTTTTAGGGTCTGATGTTTGTCCACATTAGTGGGATGAAGGAGGCAAATAAATGGTTAATATTGCTGAAATGGTTAAGACAGGTACCCATGAGCTGGAAACCCTCTTCAGGGACCTAGGTATGGCAAGGCCACGGACGCTCAAGCTGGCTCCAGAGCAAGTGGCATGAATAGGAACCTTAGACTCCTGCCCAGAGCTGCCAGCATTGGTGCATAAGAATCACAGAGAAGGGTCTAGATCCTAGAAATGGTGGCATGTGGTATGCCGGGGGTGGCTGGCCCAACGTTTCTAAGTGGCCTGTACTTCCCAATCTTGGTAATGAATCTTGCCCTTTTTTGAGCCAAGAACTCTCTCACTCATCTCTCATTCAGAGGCTCATCCTAAAAACATACATTCACAGCCATAAGATAGACTCTTACAGGCAGACGGAAATACCAAAAAAACAGACTCAGGCCTTCCTCAAGCAGTCCCTAACTTGGGCTCACCTTCTAGAACCGATTTTCAGTATCCACTCTCCCACCACTGGGGAAGTAGGAGCCGCTTTCCACCAAGTGAAATATTTCAGCTCCATCGGGTAAAGAGCCCTTGGGGACTCCATCTATAGCAAAAACCAGGGAGGAAGCAGAGAAATACACAGACAACAGTGGCCTTCATGTGTGCAAAGTATAGTTAAAAACAAAACAACAAAAACGGGAAAAAAAAGGCTGTGGCCTCCAGGGGGCAGTGCTGAAGCAGAACCCCACACACTCTGACCTGGGGAAAAAGGGACCCACACTCCAACAGGTCTAGGGGCTGGCAGGCAGGGAGGTGGGGTCTCGTGTGTAGGCCCTCATGGCAAAGAATGGATACCTGGTGGGGGCTGATGGTGGGCTGCAGGGAGCTTGATCAAGATGGGGCTGTGGCCTCAGCCCCCTCCTCCGAGTCCCACATCTCTGACTGCAGGTAATCAGCAAAGAGAGCCTTGGCCCTGCGCAGGACGCGCCCCAGGTGGTGTTTTCGCACGAGGCGGTCAAAGTGCATGGCCAGCTCATTGTAATCTAGCCCGTTGCGCATGATGTGGTCACGGTGCTCCAGCAGGATGGCCAGGCAGAGGAAGAGCATGAATGGGTTCCCCCGGCCAAACTCCTGGGGTGGGGGCAGGCCCACTGGGGGTGGGGGTCGCAGGGACTTCCCAGGGTCTCTTGGGGAGCCTACCTCTTGCATCAAGGGAGATCCTACAGCCATGTCGCCAGTGGGAGAGGCCTCCTGGGTGGATGGTGGAGATGAGGAGGACGGGGAATCAGGGTGGGAAAAGGAGGAGAGAAGTGGATCTGGGGAGTTCAGCAAGGGCTCAGAGAGGGACTTGGAGCTGATGAGGGCAGCTGGGTGAGGCAGCTGGACCAGAGGGTCCCTCCTGGGGCCCATGTTATCCCTGAGTTGCTGGAGGCCATCCAGGCTGGTTTGTCTCAGGAGACGCCCCCCACCACCAGGCCTCTGGCTGGGCATGGCCAAGTGGTCAACAGCATCTTCAAAGGCACTGCTTCCTCCACCAGCAGGCCTCAGCATGTGCCTCTGTCGCACAGGCCGCCCCCTGTGGCCACCAAAGCCATTGTCTGCCACTTGGCTGGGAGCTCCAACCAGCTCCACCTCATGTTCGGGAGGATCAGGGGGCAGTGAGCTCCAGGTGACCTCGAGCATGCGGAGAGCATCATCAAAGGCGAACTCACGCTTGAGCTCGAGCAGCAGCCAGCGGTAACAGAAGAAGAGGTCATCAGCACCTGCTTCTTGCAGGTACCGGTAGAAGTCGGGGTCAGCATGTCGCAGCAGCAGTTTGAGGTGAGCAAACTTGGTGGCCATGGCACGGCCGTCAGGATGGAAGTTGGCAGCCAGGCGCTTCATGATGCCACAAAAGCAGACGAAGGCATGGCCCTCATGGTCCATGACAGCGAGGATGGGTGAGGCAAGGTCACTCATGCCTTGGCAGTAGGACACCTGTGGGTGGGTAACGGCATAGGTAGTGAGCAGGTCGTGTAGTGCTCGCAGGTGTGGGCCATCCTCAGGCCCCGCGTAATAGGGGTGGGCCCGGTCAGTGCGCAGTACGTCCTTGAGGACCGTGCTTCGGATGAATTCCAGGTCTTCGGGGCTCGCTCGCTGGGCCCACTCACTCTTGAGCTGCTCGTACTCTCGACTCTTGCGTTTCATGTAGTCCATCCGCTCTCGGCCTGTCAGTCCGTCTGGGTACACATTCAGCAGGTAGCGCCACACCACCTGGCCGGAGATGAAAGGGATGAGGCTGAGGTTCTCCAGATAAGCCACCACACCCCAGTGTCAGTTAGTCACCACCTCCCAAACCCCTCTGGGCCTCTGTATTCTTTCTGACAAATCTTCCTTCTCACCTGTGACTCCTAGCTGCTCCTAAAAGATAGCTTCCTGCCCTGGAATATCTCCATCCATGACAGTGTAGTTGATATGAGCTACTAATGATCACAAGAATGATGGATCCAACGAGTGACTGCAGAAGCTCACCTTTCGCAGTGAGGGCTCCACGCCACCATGATAGATCCGCAGGCGCAACTCCTCAGGGCGGGAGAGCTGGCCCTCGTGGTTCAGGTACGTGTGAAACTCGGCATCGCTCAGGGGTGGTTTAAAGGGCTTGACATCTTCCCCATAGGACCAGCTCAGTACCTGCTGGACTTTAGACAAGGTACGGCCCACCTATGAAGGAAGCAGGGAGGGAAGCCACTGGTTAGCTGGGAAGACTAGGGGAAGATGCCAACCAGCATGCTCAGAATCAGGGTGCCAGGTAGGCCCTGCCCTCCAACCATAGCTGGGCCCCCAGGGTCCCTGAAAACACCTGAGAGAGGATGGACTGTGTAAAGGGCAAGGCAGCAGTCGTCAGCGATGACCGTTTCTCAGCCAGCAACACGTCGGAGCCAATGACATCCTTGGGGCTGATTATGTCCCAATCTTCCAGCAACGGGCCTGGGCACACAGAGTGAAGCGCTATGAGAACAGGGATGGGAACCCAGACCTCAGGGCCCAGTTCTTCTACCAAAGCCAGGCTGCCTGCAGGGCAACAAATGACTCCCACTCCGTCTTTCCATATCATCCAAATCATGTAAAAAAATCAAATCATGAACAACTCTGTAGTAAAGGTATCACAAAATGGCTGGGCAGTCTCTAATACCTGAATGATATCAAGTAATATTTACTGAGTGCTTACTATGTGCCAGGCACTAGGACAAGGGCTGAACATTACTATAAGAAATAATAATACTAGCTAACACTTCCATAGTGCTAAGTGCCAGTGTTCTGAGCCCTTTGCAAATATTAACTCATTCTTTTTTTTTTTTTTTGAGACAGCTTCTCTCTCTGTTGCCCAGGCTAGAGTGCAGTGGTGTCAGTCTAGCTCACTGCAACCTCAAACTCCTGGGCTCACGCAAACTTCCATAGTGCTAAGTGCCAGTGTTCTGAGCCCTTTGCAAATATTAACTCATTCTTTTTTTTTTTTTTTGAGACAGCGTCTTACTCTGTTGCCCAGGCTAGAGTGCAGTGGTGTCAGTCTAGCTCACAGCAACCTCAAACTCCTCGGCTCAAGCGATCCTCCTGCCTCAGCCTCCCGAGTAGCTGGGACTACAGGCGTGCGCCACCACACCTGGCTAATTTTTACCATTTTTAGTAGAGATGGGGTCTCGCTCTTGCTGAGGCTGGTCTCGAACTCCTGAGCTCAAGTGATCCTCCTGCCTCAGCCTCCCAGAGTGCTAGGATTACAGGCATGAGCCACTGCCACTGCCCCAACCATTAACTCATTTAATAGTCACATCAATCCCATCAGTTAGGTGCTACTATTTTTTTTTTTTTTTTTGAGACAGAGTCTCACTCTTTTTGCCCGGGCTAGAGTGAGTGCCGTGGCGTCAGCCTAGCTCATAGCAACCTCAAACTCCTGGGCTCAAGCGATCCTTCTGCCTCAGCCTCCTGAGTAGCTGGGACTACAGGCATGCGCCACCATGCCCAGCTAATTTTTTCTATATATTTTTAGTTGTCCAATTAATTTCTTTCTATTTTTAGTAGAGACGGGGTCTCGCTCTTGCTCAGGCTGGTTTCGAACTCCTGAGCTCAAACAATCCGCCCGCCTCGGCCTCCCAGAGTGCTAGGATTACAGGCGTGAGCCACCGCGCCCGGCCTAGGTTCTACTATTATTGCCACTCTTTACATGAGGAAACAGGCACAGTCAGGATAAGATATTTGCCCAAGTCCCCATAGCTACTAAGTGAAAGAGCCAAAATTTGAAGCCCAGGCCCAAAGCTTGAGAGCCCACACTCCTAATCTCATATTCACACTAGTCTTCCTCCTGCAAACGGTAGAGATTCTCATTTTACAGAAAATGGCAAAAAGGTATGGGACAAATAGTGAGTGACCAAGATTCTACAGTCAGGAAATGGTAGGGCTGGGATCTAAACCTCATTTACGTTACTGAAGAGCCCAGACAAATTTTAGAAAAAGTATCGTGGAACAGGTATGCCATGTATGTTAGACAAATGAGACAATGTTATGCTTGACTTTGTCTGGTTCTGGCCCTTGAAACATCAGAAATCTATCCCTTCTCTCTTTTTCACTTCCCCTTACAGCCCTTCTTCCCACCTCACATGTGATGTGGCAGCTGAAGCACCAATGGCCACCTAAAGGTAAGTTCGGGAGAGTCTTAAGAGATGTCAGCCCTGACGCCAGAGGGCTGCTAAGCCCGCGACAGCAATGTCCAGTGCTAACTTTCAAACCCCATTGTATGAAACAAGTCAACTTCTATCTGTTTAAGACACTGCCATGTACAAGCAAGTGCCATTCTGAAGCAGCATTTCCATGGAATCCACTGCACGTTTTCCCACAGAGCTGAGGGGGAAACAAACTCTAAGCCACGTCTAGATGTCACTGCTTCTCCCTGGATGTCTCACAGGGCACTGCAAACCTAAGGGGTCCAAAACGGGAGCCCAAAATCCACTCTACACATGACTTCCTCCTCTGCTCCTCATCTAAATCAAGAGCATCTCTATCTGTTCAATTGCTTAATAGGCCAGAAACCTGAGAGGCAACTTTGCCTCTTTCTCAACCCTTGGATCCAAACCATCTTGAAGCCCTGTGGCTTCTGCAGGCAAAACCTTCTTCAATTCCCCCTCTTCTCTCATTTCCACCTTGTCACCCTATCCAAGCCACCACATCTCTCACCTGAAACTGCCTCCTAACCAGTCCTCACTTCCTCTCTGTTCCTTTCCAATGTTTCCCAACAGCTGCCAGAGTAGTCTTTCTAAAACATTAATCAGATCATTAAAACACTTAACAGGTGAAATGAAGATGGTCATATTACTGAAAATCAAATGAATGGTCTGAAGGCAGGGAGCTAAGGCTTGATGATTTGAGTGAAAAAGTAGAGAGACCTGGAGGCCAAGTCCAGGAGACCTAATAAGCAAATATTAGCAAATGGAAAGGGAGAAAAGGGATTAGGTGGAGATGTTAGAATTAAACAGGTATGAAGGAAAATTTCCGAGATGAAGAAATGGCTCACCAAGTCTTAGATAGCATTAATTAACAAACAGACTTACAACAGGCCTCCCCCACTTCTATTCATAGCTGGTGAAATGCCCAAATTCTAAGAATGAAAAACACCTGTCAGCTTCCAGAGACAAAGAACAGGTTGCTTACAATGGAAAGAAGGTCAGATTGTCAGTGCACTTCTGCTCCACAATCCTGGAAGCAAGACGGTGGCTCATGGCACCTGTGGAGCACTGAGAAGGAAGGCCTGAGAGCCAAGCCAAGGGCCCCACACTCAGCCAAGACAGTACAGATCTATTCAGCTAAAGAAAAACGTTTTCTGTTTGTTGTTGTTGTTGCTGTTTTTTTAAGAGACAGGGCCTCGCCCTGTTGCCGAGGCTGGAGTGCAGTCACAGCTCACTTCAGCCTCGAACTCCTGGGCCCAAGTGATCCTCCTGCCTCAGGCTCACAGGTAGCTGGGACTATAGGTACACACCACCACACCCAGCTAGTTTTTCTATTTTTTGTAGAGACAAGGCCTCAAGCGATCCTCTTGCCTTAGCCTCCCAAAGTGCTGGGATTATAGACGTGAGACACCACACCTGGCCGAAAAACATTTCTGACCAGCAGAGTGCATCTAACTCATGTACCCTGTTGGAGGAGAACGTGGAGAGAACAAGGAAGTTCTCTAAGCAAATGACTACTGAATGACCCCAAGGGCTCAAGATAGGGGAAGGCAAAGAAACGGGAGGGTAAATGGTGGTGGGCCACAAGCTTTTGTTTTGTTTTTTTAGAGACAGGGTCTTGCTCTGTTGCCCAGGCTGGAGTGCAGTGGTGTCATCATAGCTCACTATAACCTCAAACTCTTGGGCTCAAGCGATCCTCCTGCCTCAGCCTCTCAAGTAGCTGGGACTACAGGTACATGCCACAATGCCCAGCTGATTTTAAAAAAGAATTTTTTTTGAGACGGGGTCTTGCTATGCTGCCCAGGATGGTATCAAACTCCCGGTCTCAACTGATCATCCTGACTTGGCTTCCCAAAGTGCTGGGATTACAGCCGTGAGCCACTGTGCCCAGCCTGGGTTTTTTTTTTTTTTTTTTTTTGAGACAGAGTCTCACTCTGTTGCCCGGACTAGAGTGCCGTGGCGTCGGCCTAGCTCACAGCAACCTCAAACTCCTGGGCTCAAGCAATCCTCCTGCCTCAGCCTCCCGAGTAGCTGGGACTACAGGCATGCACCACCATGCCCGGTTAATTTTTTTTCTATATATTTTTAGCTGTCCAATTAATTTCTTTCTATTTTTGTAGAGATGGGGTCTCACTCTTGCTCAGGCTGGTCTCGAACTCCTGAGCTCAAACGATCTACCCGCCTTGGCCTCCCAGAGTGCCCAGCCTGGTTTTTAATATATGTATAGTTAAACATAAAATGACAAAGATAACGTGATTGGAAGTTTGTAATATTATGTGTTATGCTACGCTTCTTGAAATGTAAGTGATTTAGTATGTCAGTCAGAAAATATAATGATAGCCTGGAATTCAAAAAGAAAAAAAAATTAAAGCTGCCTAAGCAAAACCCAGAAGTTAAGGATTAGGAATCAGAGAAAGAATGAGAATCAGAAGTGTTCTAAAGCACCATTTCAAGGGCCAGGGAGGCTGAGAGAGACTGGAGAAGAAAAAGTAGCCTAAAGATTGCACTGTCAATGGTCTAAGGAAGCATAAATGGGGTTTTTATGAGAGATATACCTAAAACTAGATGATAAAGAAAGGTTAAAAATTAAAGAAACCTAAAGGTATACCTGGAAAACACAAACAGAAAGCAACGGTAGCAATGTGAATGTCAGATAAGTACAGCTCAAAGCCAAAAGCATTATAAAAAGAGACATTACATACTGATTTTAAAAACCCACAAAAAATAAACAAAAAATCCTCAAGAACCCATTAATAAAATAAGGCAAGGATTTTTGCAAGCACGAACTCACCTAGAGGCAAAACCTGATCGGAACTGACACAAGACTATATATAGTCTATATATAACCCACTTAGTGTGAATATGCACACTTTTCCCTGAAGAAACACCCAAGTATCCCATCGTGGGCTGCTGGCCCAGACCCTGGTTGTGGTATTACATAATATAGGCGATACGCACTACATTTCCTTATCATAAAATAGTCAAACTTCCCAAACCCTAAATTAATATATGAACTCAGTGCAATGCCAGTGAGAAATCTAATGGAGTTTTTCCTGGAACTGGATAAAAGTATTTTAAGGTTTATATGGAAGAATTCACATTCAAGAGTAGCTAAGAAAAGGAACAGTTGGAGGATGGCAAAGGCTTGCCTTATTATAACTGACCACAAAACCACTGTCATAAAAATACCATGGTGTTAGCATAGCAATAGACAAATAGAGCCAAGTAGAATGCAATAGAAAGCCCAGTAATAAATCCAAGTACATATATAGGAACTCAACATACGACAAATGTGGGATTTCAAACCAGTGCAGAAAAGGTCATCATTTAATAAAGGATGCTGGCATAACTGACTATTTATCTGGAATTTTTTTTTTTTTTGAGACACAGTCTCGCTCTGTCACCCCTGCTAGAGTGCAGTGGCATTATCATAGCAACATCAAACTCCTGGGCTCAAGCAATCCTCCTGCCTCTGCCTCCAGAGAAGCTGGGACTACAGGCACATGCCACCACACCCAGCTAATTTTTCTATTTTTAGTAGAGACAGGGTCTCGCTCTTGCTCAAGCTGGTCTCCAACTCCTCAGCTCGAGTGATCCTCCCGCCTCGGCCTCCCAGAGTGCTAGGATTACAGGTGTGAGCCACCTCGCCCAGCCTGGAATTTCTTTTTTAAAAAGCTAGGTCTACTTATCACAACTGTTGACAGAGTAAAGATACATATGTAAAAAAGAGAACAGGCTGGGTGTGGTGGCTCATGCCTGTAATCCTAGCACTCTGGGAGGCCGAGGTGGGTGGATTGTTTGAGCTCAGGAGTTTCAGACCAGCCTGAGCAAGAGCGAGACCCCGTCTCTACTAAAAAAAAAAAAAAAGAAGAAATTAGCTGGACAAATAAAAATATATAGAAAAAGTTAGCCGGGCATGGTGGCACATGCCTGTAGTCCCAGCTACTTGGGAGGCTGAGGCAGAAGGATTACTGGAGCCCAGAAGTTTGAGGTTGCTGTGAGCTAGGCTGATGCCACGGCACTGTAGCCCCGGCAACAGAGTGAGACTCTGTCTCAAAAAAAGAAAAAATAAAAAAGAAAACAATAAGCATAATAGGAGAAGAAAAGGTAAAATTTTGTATAAATTTGTGGATGGGGAAGATATTCCAAAGTAAGAGGAAAAATTCAGAAATCATACAAGAAAATAGAGATATATGTATAACGGTGCATACAGATTTTAAATTTTGATATGAAAAAACAGATACCATAAACAAAGCCATAAAACAAAAGATAAACTGGAAAAAATATTTGCAGTACATATTACAGAAAGAAGATTCATATCACAAATGTACAATGGGTCAAAGGCGTAGGCTTGGTAATCTCCCAACTGTAGAGGTGACAGAAACTAGCTTATTCCCAGAAAGAGAGATTGGGCCATCCAAGTGATTTCAACATGCTTGTTGCTTTCACAGCCATAAAAATGATCACAAGAATGCCACTGATAATATTTATAATAATAGCTCCATATTTTGAATACTTATCAATGTATATATTATACCATTTATGTTAAACACATACCATTTTGTGTATATACAAACAAATCTGAATATACTCACATATATTTATACATGGATAAATTTGTGTGTATATGTGTGTGTGTGCAAATAAGTAAAGAACATGCAAGGTTACACATCATACTGTTCAAAGTGAGTCCCTCAGGGCAAAAGGGTGGGGATTGAGATTAGGCATAGTGTTCCCAGGAGACTTCGGCATTACTGAAAATATTTAATTTTTAATAAGAATTTTTACTGGGTAATTAAAAATCAGTTCCTTTTAAAATTCCAGTAAAATTCCCATCAGGATTTTGGTGGAAGAATAAGCTAATTATATTAAATGAAAACAAAGGGAAAAGATAGTGACAAAGATGGGCAGGGAGACAAAAGGAAAATACAGGTAGCCAGAGGCACAGGAGCCTCTGCCACTGAGCAACTATATGTGCTTAGGTCAAAATATTCAAGAAAATTTTTTAAAAAGGAAAACATCAAAACATATCATAAAACTATCATGATTAAAACAACATAAGCCAGACGTGGTAGTGCGTGCCTATAGTCCTAGCTACTGGGGAGGCTGAGGCGGGAGGATCACTTGAGCCCAGGAGTTAGAGGTTGCAGTGAGCTATGATTGTGCCACTGCACTCCAGCCTGGGTGACAGAACGAGACCCCACCTCTAAATGAATGAATGAATGAATGCACTCTTGGCCAGGCACCGTGGCTCACACCTGTGATCCTAGCACTCTGGGAGGCCAAGGAGGGAGGATTGCTCGAGGTCAGGAGTTCGAGACCAGCCTGAGGAAAAGTGAGACCCCGTCTCTACAAAAAATTGAAAAATTAGCTGGGCATGGTGGCATATGCCTGTAGTCCCAGCTACTTGGGAGGCTGAGGTGCAAGGATTGCTTGAGCCCAGGAGTTTGAGGTTGCAGTGAGCTACGATGCCACTGCCCTCTAGCCAGGGTGACAGAGTGACACTCTGTCTCAAAACAAAACAAACAAAAAGAAAACCCACACAACTGGCTTAGGATTTCATAAAGAGATCAGTGTAAGAGAATCAGGAATTCAAAAGCAGACTTGTATATATGCAGGAATTTGGTAAATAAGACAGACAGCTGCTGAAAACAGTAGGAAAAGAATGGACTCATCAATAACTGGAAACTTGATTCTCTTTAAAAAGATAACTTATAAAATGTATTTCTGCTAAACTGATGGGTATCTGTCTGTGTCTCTGCTTTATTGGCATTTCTCTCAGTTCTTGAGCAGTTCGGGTTTTCTCTACAGTTTATTAGCCATGCAGATTTTATTTCTGTACTGAAATAGTGCTACTGGGTCTATTTTACAGGTGAGGAAAACAAGGCCCAGGGAACTAGTTAAGTGACTGACCTAAGCACATATGGCTGCTCAGTGGCAGAGGCTCCTGTGTCTCTGGCTACCTGTATTTTCCTGTTTGTCTCCATGCCCATCTCTGTCAGAGGGAAAGATATTCCCTCTGATTCTTGTTTCTCTCTCTCTCTCCGTCTGCCTCTTTTTCTCAAGATTGCCAATCTTAACAAGCCCAAAATGTTGTAGTGTCAAATGGCTGAGAACAAGGATGCTGGAGCCAATTCAGCCACTGCCCGGGTTCAAATCCTGTTCTTCCTGCTGGGGCCAGTGGCTCACGCCTGTAATCCTAGCACTGAAAGGCCGAGGCGGGAGGATTGCTTGAGATCAGGAGTTCGAGACCAGCCTGAGCAAAAGCGAGACCCTATCTCTACTAAAAATAGAAAAAATTAGCCGGGTGTGGTGGCGAGCACATGTAGTCCCAGGTACTTGGGAGGCTGAGGCAGGAGGATCATTTGAGCCCAGGAGCTGGAGGTTGCTGTGAGCTAGGTGATGCCATAGCACTCTAGCCCGGGCAACAGAGCCAGACTCTGTCTCAAAAAAACAAACAAACAAATAAATCCTGTTCTTCCACTTACTGTCTGTATGATTTGGAGAACTCCTGTCACCTCTCTCAGCCTCAATTTCCTCATTTATAACATGGAGAAAATGATCATCCCTACCCTGTAGGATTATTTTGACAATTCGATGAAAAAAATTATGTGCACAGAATGGCCCCAAGCATTCAATACATGTTAGCTATTTATATGTTATTATGACATCAGTAAAAGTGCCTCAGTCATCCCAAATGGGCATGTGAGCTCCCTGAGGCTTAAGTGGAACCATGTCTCCTACTTCACAATTTTTATTTTAAAAAATTTCAAACCTACAACAAAGTTAAAAGAAGAATACATTGAACATCTATACATCCTTCATCTAGATCCCTTATTAACATTTTTTGCCACGTTTGCTTCATCTCATTCTCTTTGTATATAAACATACTATTTTTGCCAAATTATTTGCAGATATTGTGACACTTTACCCTTTCATACTTTACTGTGTTTTCTCCAAGAACAGTGGCATTTTCCTTCAATTGCCATGATACCATTAACACACTGCTATAGTTGGAATGTGTCCCCCAAAATTCATATGTTGAAACTTAATCACCAGTGTGATAGTATTAAGAAGTGGAGCCTCTGGAAGTGATTAAGTCATGAGGGCAGAGCCTTCATCGATGGGGTTACGGCCCTTATAAAAGGGCTTGAGGGGCCGGGCACGGTGGCTCACGCCTGTAATCCTAGCACTCTGGGAGTCCGAGGCGGGAGGATCGCTCAAGATCAGGAGTTTGAGACCAGCCTGAGCAAGAGCGAGACCCCGTCTCTACTAAAAAAAAAAAAAAGAAAGAAATTAGCTGGACAA
>NW_012149596.1:1742641-1760144 GCF_000956105.1 Propithecus coquereli | reverse complement strand
AAATAAAATAAAAAGGCTTGAGTGAATGGGTTTGCTTTATTTTGTTCTTTCACCAGGTGAGGATGAAGCAAGAAGGCCTTCATCAGACACACAACCTGCCAGTGCCTTGATCTTGGACTTCCCACTCTCCAGAACTGTGAGAAATAAATATCTATTCTTTATAAATTGCCCAGTCTGTGGTGTTCTGTTATAGCAGCACAAACAGACTAAGACATACACCCAGGAAATTTAACACTGATACAATACTATTACCTAATGTATGGTCCATAACCAAATTTTGGGGACCATGTCTTAATTTATGTGTGTGCTCATGGGGACCAGAATAGGCAAGAATGGAGGAACAAAGAGAAGAAGTGGCTGAGAGATGAAGGGAACAGATGAATGAGTGAACAACAGCACAAACAAACATGAGTATAGGATGAATGAATGAACACAATTACCATTATTATAATAAGCATTGTTATATTTAGATATTATAACTAAAATATACACTAATACAGCTATATATTACATTACATAATTATAACATATATTACTAGGTTATATGCTGTAATAGTACAATATAATGTAATTATCATTATTAGAGCCAACACTTTTTGAGCATTCACTATGCAGTCATGTACCGTTCCAGGCATTTTATGTGAACTTCCCTATTTAATCCTCACAATGAGCCTCAGATATTATTATCTCTACTTGAGATGTGAAAAAACTGAGGTGCAATGGCTGAGCCAGGATCTATACCTAGGATACCTTGCTGACAGCCCACTGTGAGGGAGTGTATTGCAAGGGGCAGAGTCACTTTACAGGGAAAAGGTGGGTCCCAGAGCAGTACCCCTGGGGCACTGGGTACTCACTGTCCTCCGAGGGCCGAATGTCTACACGCAACTGCAGGTAAGGTTTGGAGGCAGTGGCAAAGGCTGTGCTGAGGTCCCAGTCAGACAAGAGTGAGAGGTAAGCTTCCTGTCCTAGTCGGTCCCGGCCAAGGTAGCTGATGCCAAAGTTCTTCTTCCTGGACAGAAGATACCAGGGAGTTCTCAGGGCTCCCAGTTCCCTGGAGGCCTCAGGGACAGTTTCCAATACAAGGGGGATAAAAGGTGTTGAAAGCAACTGCCTACTGTGTGCTGGGTACTGTGCCAAGGATTGTGGGCAGCCTGAGGTCAGGTCGTTTATACCCACTTTGTTACACAAACACAGAAATAGATACACACCTGCTTGTATCTGGAGGGCACATTGGAAACTGGTAAAATGTTGGTCCCCTCTGGGGACAGTAACAGGATAGTTGAGGGATAGAAGTGAGAAGAAAGCAGCTTTCTTACTACATAAAAATAAAGCGAGTGTTTGTTATTTTTCACAAAAAAAATGTTTATGCAAAAAAGTCAAGTAACTAAGAATTTATTCTTCAGATATACTTGTGCAACTATGCAAAGTATGTTGTGTGATAATCACTGTAACCATGGAAACATCCCAAATACCCATCAATTTTGTACTGTTCCAATTTGTTACTATGTGCATGTATTCCTCCAAAATAACAACTACTACAAATGAACCATCACACCTGACCCCAAGAGACACACTTTTGAACTATCAGGTTGGCAAATTTTGCAATGTTATGGTAACCAGTGTTTGGGAGGGTGTAGGTGAAACAGGCATTTTATATGCTGCTGGTGAGATTGTAAATTGGTAAAACCTGTCTGGAGAGCATGTTGTAACCATCCACTGCAAGTTTAAAAAGCACACACCCTTTAACCCAGCAATATCGCTGCCAGGAATTATCTCATGACTAGAATTTCCCAAATACAGTAGTCCCCCCTTATCCACAGGGGATACATTCCAAGACCTCAGTGGTACCTGAAACCGCAGATAGTACTGAACCCTGTATACGCTATGTTTTTTTCCTATACATACATACCTATGACAAAGTTTAATTTATAAATTAGGCACAGTAAGAGATTAAAAACAATAACTAATAATAAAATAGAACAATTATAACAATACAGATGCTTCTCAACTTATGCTGGGGCTTTGTCCCGATAAGCCCACTGTAAGTTGAAAATATCATTGAGTAGAAAATGCACTTAATACACATAGCCTACCAAACATCATAGCCTAGCCTAGCCTATGTTAAACGTGCTCAGAACACTTACGTTAGCCTCCAGCTGGGCGAAAGCACTTAACACAAAGCTTATTTTATAATAAAGTATTGAATATCTCATGTAATTTACTGAATACTGTACTGAAAGTGAAAACAGAATGGTTATAAGAGTACTTGAAGTATGGTACTGAATACATATTGCTTCGAACCATTATAACGTTGAAAAATCTTAAGTTCAACTATTATAAGTTGGGGACCATCTGTATACTGTAATAAAAGTTACATGAATGTGGTCTCTCTCCCTCAAAATATCTTATTGTATGTAATATTTTCAGACCACAGTTGACTGTGGGTAACTAAAAAACGTAGAAAGTGAAACCCTGGAAAAGGCACAACTACTGTACCCCAAGATATGCATTTGTGGCTGCTCACTGTGGGATTATTTGTAACAGTAAAACAAACAAACAAAACCCCTACCAAACAAACAAACAAGGCCAGAAAACCACTGTTGCGTGGTCCACTGGCCAGTCCCCAGCATCTTCTCACTCACCCGTTCAAGTCAAAAGCTCGGATGAGGATGTGCTGTAACACGTCCAGTGAGGTGATCTGGGGGTCTACAGCAAAAGAGCGGAACTCATGTGGCAAGATGCTCTCACATTTCTGGGGACAGAAGACACAGGGTAGGCCATCAGGGGCCACATCACCACGCTGAAGAATGAATGAGATGCAGAGTGGTAGAAGGCAAGGTCAGAGAGGTGGCAGGGGCCAGATCGAGGTAGGCATTCTGGGCCACGTCGAGGACTTTGTCTTTTGCTCTGAGGGGGAGCCACAAAAGGTTTCTGAGCAGAGGCAGGACGTGGCCTGAATTAGGATTTAACAGGATCCTTCTGGCTGCTCTGCAAAGAAAGACTATGGGGCACCCGGGTAGAAGCAGGGGATCCAGTGAGGAGGAGGCTACTGCAATAGTCCAGGCCCCCAGTCCTTCTTCCATGTCCTCTCAATTATGGTTGTCAGAATCACTATGCCCAGTCTGGCTCCTATTAAATCTGTCCTGCATGCTGCAACCAATCTAACACATCTACCCACAACACCCCCTGCTTAAATCTCTTCAGTGGCAACCCTAAGGTCCCCAGCAGGTGGGCGTATAGGCCCTAGCCAGCCTCTCCAGTTTTTTTGAACTTTACACTCTGGTAGAACCAAAGTGTTGGAAGTTACCTTGAACACATCCTGACTCCAGGCCTTTGCTTGTGCACATCATCCTTCCCACTTTCTTCATCTGGCTCACTCACAGCTCAGGCATCATCTTTTTTCTGAATTCCCAAACCTCTACCTTAGAGATCAAGTGATCTGTTGACCCTCTTCTCATCAGTGCCAGTAAGTACCACCACTCTAGTCTGAGCCACCATCATTGCTTGCTGGAACTACTGCAATGGCTTACTTCCTCTGAGTACACACCAAAGCCCTTCTCCATCTGCCCCCTCTTACCTCCCTGACTCACCTCCTTCCATGCTCTCCCTCCCTCTCTCTGCTCCAGCAATATGGGAACCTACGGAGGAACATGCCAAGCTCATCCCCACCTCCCAGCCTTTGCCCCTGCTGTTCCCTCTGCCTAGAACACTCTTCCCCTGATATGCACATGACTGACTCCTTTTTATTCGGGTCTCGTCTCCTTCAGTACCCCCTCTGGAAATTTCCGGGTACAACCTTGGCTAAAGTAACTCCCTAGTTCATAACTGTTTTCGTTACTTCCTCATGGCATTCACCAGTGTCTGAAGCATCTCATTTATTTAGCTGCTTGTCTCTTCTAAGGAACATGTCAGCTCACCAATGGTGGGGAGTCGCACAACAGTGCATTCCCAACACATATGTGTTGACTGACTTCAGAGCCCCCCAGCAACAGCACAAGGCTCACTCCTCAGGGCCCCACCCTCAACTACTGCAGCCCCTCCTCCAATCCTATGGCCCCTCCCCTCTACCCATAAGCTCCACCCGTACGTTCCATAAGCCCCTGCCTATGCATTTTCATTCACACGCCCTAGGGTTTATCCCTAAGGCCCCATTCCCTCAGGCCCTCCACCCACCCCACTCTCCCACCTCCCCACCTCGCCACCATCACTCGACCCTCAAGCCTCGCCCCTCAGGTAACGCCCCAAATCTCAGGTCCCGCCCTCCATCCTATGACAGCCACAGCCTTTGCCTCCCCTGGGATGCCCTGGAGGGTTGGCCGACCGGCTGCCAGCCTCACCTTGACTCGGACCCGTACCACCTCTCGCTCCTCCTCCTCGGCTGTCGCCGCCTGGGCTCCCCCGCCGGGCGGGGGCGCTCCGGGGCCAGCCAAGTCCAAAGACCCGGAGGCTGTCGCCATCCCGCTGCTGTTCGCCTCAGGGTGACAATTGACAGTTGCCCCCTACCCCTGCGCGCACCCTACAGTGCGGGCTCCCGCAGCCCCACCTTGCGCCGGGGCGCAGGCGCAGAGGGCACTGCGCGACCCTGCCCCTCTACTGCCCCTCCCACCTGGCCCTGGCTGGAGGTCTCCTGTGCACATGCGCCTAGCGGGCTATTGGCAGGAGTCCCGCCCCCAAAAGCCGGACATTTTGCTTCATTTCAGCCAGTGTGCAGGCGCCTACTGAGGCCCCACCTCTCCTCCTCCCGTGGTTTGGCTGTTTTGGCAGTCGACTTCCGGATTCACCTAGATCTGTGTTAAACTGGTGACCCGTTGGGGCGAGAGAAGTAGGCGGGGAAAGGAAGCTGCTGCGTGATGTTGTCAAGGCTGCACGCCCCGCCCCAAGTTACCTCGCCCCTCTGGTGACAGATGATGTCATCTATTCAAATACCGGTGGCCCTCGCTTCTTATGAATCCGATGAACGGAAAAAAAAAAAAATTCTTGTTCCAGAGTGTTTTTAAAAATAGCTTACACCCTGATTAAGTAAGGTCATATAAAGAAAAAAATCAAAAAATTGTTTACATGTCAAAATTCATGGAGCTGTACATATATGATTTTTGCACTTTATGATTTTGATTTTGTACGCATGCTATACTTCATTAAATAATTTACCCCAAAAAGCGAGTTTATGCTCTCTGGCAGTCCTAGCTGTTTAAAGTTTGCTTTCGTCTTACTTAATCCTCACCACACATTGAGGTTGGTCCTGTTATTAAACAATGTGTGTCCACTAAATGTAGGCTGAATGAATGATTGAACATATCTCAAACTCCTCTGAGAAACTTTATGTATGGCAAAAGGCAAAAAGACATTCTCCCTACTTAATTGCACAAAAGCCATGTGGTTTGGACAAAATACAGGTTGCCCTTACAAATGTTATTTCTAACAAAGGAGTCTTGTAAGATACTAGGACTTCAGCTACTGTTGCAGTGTCATATGGATGCTACCTTTAAGGTTAACTTTCTAGGCAAGTCTGCAATTCTATTTTGGTATCTTTTAAAATATTGTATTGCCTTAGTATTAATATTAAATAGACATCTCTATTTTTTGGAAGGTATAAATAATGGAGCATTTTCTTTGAAAGCCAGAAGAGGGTTGTTGGCATGTCCTTTTGTCCCATGTGTATGGAGTCAAAAACACCTATTTCACTGCTGGATTTTCTGATGGAAAGGAGTTTGACAGTCTGCTTCTCATTTAAGTTATCATAGGGTGGGATGAGCAAATCATTAGCTTGGAGTTGATCCTGGGGGCATTGGAACACAGGATTTAGACAGGGGTATGATGTGGTCAGATGCCATGCTCCTGGGGAGAACCTTCTCTTTTATTTGTTTATTCATTCTTCCATTCACCAAATACAAAGTATATGCTAGACAGGCTACATATATATATTAATTCATTTAATCTGCATAAGAACCCTATGAGGCACTCTGGGAGGCCGAAGCTGGAGGATTGCTTGAGATCAGGAGTTTGAGACCAGCCTAAGCAAGAGTGAGACCCCATCTCTACTAAGAATAGAAAAAATTAGCTGGGCGTGGTGGCACACGCCTGTAGTCCCAGCTACTCAGGAGGCTGAGGTGGGAGCATTGCTTGAGCCCAGGAGTCAGTTTGCAGTGAGCTATGATGATGCTGGTGCACTCTAGTCTGGCAACAGAGTGAGACTGTCTCAAAAAAATAAACCCCCCAAAACCCTAGGGGGTAGTGTCTCAGTTCATTTTCTGTTGCTATAACCAAATACCTAAGACTGGGTAATTTATAAAGAAAAGAAATTTATTTCTTACAGTTCTGGAGGCTTGGAAGTCCAAGGTCAAGAGGCCACATCCAGTGAGGGCCTTCTTGCTAGTGGGGACTCTGAGAGTTGTGAGGTGGAACAGGGTATCACATGGCAAGGGGGCTGAGCGTGCTAGCTCAGGTCTCTCTTTCTCCTCTTATAAAGCCACTAACGCCCCACCATTATTACTCATTTAATCCTAATTACCTCCCAAAGGTCCCACCTCTCAAATACCATAGTTGGATTTCTCATCCTCTTAATACTGTTACAGTGGGGATTAAGTTTCAACTTGAGTTTCAGAGTTCAAACCATAGTATTCAAACCATAGCAAGTGAGTATTATTATTATTAGCATTTTTTTATATTCATTTTTTTTTTCGAGATGGGGTCTCGCTCTTGCTCAGGCTGGTCTCCAACTCCTGAGCTCAAACAATCCACCCGCCTCGGCCTCCCAAGAGTGCTAGGATTACAGGCGTAAGCCACCGCGCCCGGCCTTATTATTAGCATTTTACAGATGAGAGCACTGAAGGCCAGGGAGAAACAAGCTCAAGGTCAAAGGGGTAGTAAGTGGCATAGAGATTAGGCAGTGCAATGGATGGAAGTTGGGGCTATGCCTGTCATGTCCGAGGAAGAGCAAGGAGGTCAGAAAGCCTTTAAGTAGAGCAAACGATGAGGTGAGTGATGGCATATGAGATGAGAAAGTAATGAAGTGAGATCATGCATGGCTTTGACCTTAACAGTGAGGCATTTCTCCAAAGCTATACTGTAGTCTTGAGCAGAGCCAGGATTTGAACTGAAGTCCTGTTCTTCACAGGTCACCTGAAGCCAGTCTTCGGGTATCTGTAGTTTTATTATTCATTCTTTGCCATCTCTTCAAAACTCCTGAAGTACCCAATTGTTTAATGACCAAGGGTCTATGAAGTTGATGATAAAGACTGTGGTATGAGGGAGGGGCATCTGTGGGATGAATGATAGGAGGTCTGTAGGGAGAGTAATGGAATCTATGAGGTGGATGATGGATCTGTGGGTGAGCAATGGGGTATATACAGTGAATGGTGGAGGACTAGTGAGTTGAGAGATGGAACAGTGGAGTAAGTGATAAGGGGTCTGTGGGATGAGAGGTGGACTCTAGGTTGAGTGATGGTTCTGAAAGGTGAATTATGGCAAGATTATGGGGTTAGTGATGGGAGATCTGTAGGATGAGTGATTGGCGGGTCTGTGGGTTTGGTGTTGGGGTTGGTAGGGTGAGTGATGTGTAGGCTATGGGGTGAGTTATGAGGTTTTCAGAATGAGTGAAGATTCTGGGGGTAATAGTGACTTGTGGGGTGAGCGATGCAGTCTACAGTGAGCCACGAGGGTCTACGGGGTCAGTTATGGGGTTTCTTTGGGGCAAAACATGGGCAATCTATGAAACAAGTGAAAAGGTGTTTGTAGGAAGAGTGATGGGTGTCTTAGGGGTTAATGGTGGGGTATGTGGGGTGAGTGATGGGGGGACCTTGGAACTAGTGACGGAATGTCTGTGGGGTGACTTATCAGAAGCCAAAAGGCTGAGTTATGGGGGTGTGAGGTGTGTGTTGGTGGCTCTGTGAGGTGAGAGATGTGGCATCTGTAGGGTGAGTGATGGGGAGTGTTAAGAGCTGAATTGTGTCCCCCCAAATTCATATGTTGAAGCTCTAACCTCCAAGATGACTGTATTTGGGATAGGATCTTCAAGGATAATTAAGGTTAAGTAAGGTCATGAAGGTGAGGCCCTAATCCAATAGGACTGGTGTCCTTAAAAGAAGAGGAAAAGGTCAAGCACAGTGGCTCACACCTGTAGTCCCAGCTACTCAGGAGGCTGAGGCAGGAGAATCCCTTGAGCCCAGGAGTTCAAGGCTGCAGTGAGCTATGATCCTGCCACCGCACTCCAGCCTGGGTGACAGAGTGAGACCCTATCTCGGAAAAAAAAAAAAGGGTGGGGGGAAACAGAAGAGGAAGAAACACCAGGGCACGAGTGCACAGAGTAAAGGCCATGTGAGGTACACAGCAAGAAGGCAGCTATCTACAAACCAAGGAGAGAGGCCTCAGGAGAAACCAAACCTGCTGACACCTTGACCTTGCACCCTCCAGTCTCCAGAACTGTGAGAAAACAAATTTCTGTTGTTTGAGCCACCTGGTCTGTGGCATTTTGTTATGGCAGCCCGAGCTGACTTAATGCAGGCGATGGTGGGGGTCTAGGGGGTTAGTGATGAGGCCTGTGTTAGGTGTGATCAAGAGACAAGAAAATGAGTGATGGGGCCTGTAAGGTGATGAAGGTAATGAGTTAAGTGACGGGGAGTCTTTGAGGTGAATGATGGGGTCTGTAGGGTGAGTGAAGGTGTCTTTACGGTAATGCAGGATCTGTAGGTGACTGAGACAGTTCTGTGGGGTGAGTGATGTGCTGGTCTGTAAGATGAGAGATGGTGGGTTTGTGAGATGAGGGATGAGGCACCTTGGGGTGACTGATTGGAGCTCTGTAGGGTCAGTGACGAGTGAGTCTATGCAGTGAGTGATTAGGGGCCAATGAGCCAAATGATGCAGGGGTGGGGTCTATTGGCTGAGTAATGAGTGGTCTGTGGAGCAAGTGGTGTGAATATGTGGGGTTAATGATGGGGGATCTTTAGGGTTTGTGATGAGAGATCTGCACGGGGACGGTGGGGTGAATAATGTGGGGCTGTGCAGCAGCCATGGGGAGCCTGTAGGGTGAATAGTCAGGGTGTGTGATGGAGGTCTGTGCGAAGTATTGGGAAGTGAGTGGGGTGAGCGTAGAGGGAAGTTATGGACTGAACTATATCCCCCCAAAATTCATGTTGAAGCTGTAACTCCCTAGTGCCTCAGAAAGTGATGACTGTATTTGGAGATAGGGCCTTTAAAGAGGTGATTAAGTTAAAATGAGCCTGGTAGGGTGAGCTCCAATCCAATCTGTCTGGTACGCTTATAAGAAGAGATTAGGACACAGACATGTGCAGGCACAGAGGGAAGACTGTGTAAGGACACAACAAGAAGGTGGCCATATCTACAAGCCACGGAGAGAGGCCTCAGGAGAAACCAGACCTGCCAGCATTTTGAACTTGGACTTTCAACTTCCAGAACCATGAGAAAATAAATGTGTTGTTTAAGCCATCTGGTCCGTGGCATTTTCTTTTGGCAGCCCTGACAAACTAACACAGATTTCGGTACTGGGAAGTGGCGTGCTGCTGTAACAAATACCCAAAAATATGCAAGTAGCTTTGGAACTAGGTAATGGGTAGAGGCTGAGTTTTGAGGTGCATGTTAGAAAAAGCCTACATTGCTGGATGGCCTGAAATGTGTCTCCCCAAATTCATATGTTGAAATGTAATCCTCAATGTGTTATTAGGAGGTGGGGCCTTTGGCAGGAGATTAGGTCATGAGGATGGAGGCCTCATGAAAGGGATTAGTGCCCTTATAAGGGATGAAGGGACCACAGTTCTGCCCTTTCACCACGTGAGGATATAAGAAGGCACTATCTGTGAGGAAGAAGGCCTTCACCAGACACTGAATCTGCTGAAGCCACGAGTTTGGACTTCCCAGACTCTAGAACTGTGGGAAATAAATTTCTGTTGTCCATAAACCACCCAGTTTATGGTATTTTATCATGGCAGCCTGAACAGACTAAGACAATTGCCTTGAAGACTGTTGCTAGAAATATGGATGTTACATGTGCTTCTGGTGAGGCCTCAGATGGAAATGAGGAACATGTTATTGGAAACTGGAGGGAAGGCAAGGAATTTGGTTGAATTGTGTTCTAGTGTTTTGTGGAAGGTAGAACTTGTGAGTGATGAACTTGGATATTTAGCTGAGGAGATCTCTAAGGCAGTGTTGAAAATTTGGCCGGTTTCTCCTCGCTTTTTATAGTAAAATACAAGAGGAGACAGATAAATTGAAAAAGAAATTGTCAGGCAGAAAGGAACCAGAATGTGAAGATTTGGAAAATTCTTGGCCTATCCAATATTACAAAAGCTGAGAAAGTGTATTCTGGAGAGAACACTAAGGGTGTGGCTGGACAATCACTCTATAAGGAAGGTCATGGGTGTGACCCATTGATGTAATCAGTCATCTCAGTAGAAACCAGGGATAGAGATGGCATAATACCCCTACAAGCAATGAAGGAATGCTGTCAAGACTTCTGGGATTCAACAGCACAGGACAAAAAAATCTTTCTGGCTGTGAACGTGCACTATCCTTTAAGAAAAAGGAAGAGTGATCCCAAAGGGGGGACTGTCTCCTCCTCAGTTTCAGTGAGCCAGACTGCCATTCAGGGCAGAGGGAGCAACACTATCTCCCAGGAGAGCCTGGAAAGTCCACCCCACTAGGCCCAGAGGACACAGTATCTGGCTAAAGGGGATTATTTTCAAGCCTTAATAATCTAATGGAATTTGCCCTGCTACATTTCAAACTTACTTGCGACTTATGATCCCTTTCTTCTTAACAATTTCTCCTTGGAATGGGAATATCTATCTTATGCTGTCCCATCGCTGAATTTTGGAAGCAGATTGACTTATCTGGTTTCACAGCTTCACAGCTAGAGAGGAATTTTTTTTCTCTTAGGATGAATCATACCTTGAGTCTCACCCACACTCGATTCAGATGATACTTTTTTTTCTTTTTTTGAGATAGAGTCTCACTCTGTTGCCCAGGCTAGAGTGCCCTGGCGTCAGCCTAGCTCACAGCAACCTCAAACTCCCGGGCTCAAGCGATCCTCCCGCCTCAGCCTCCCAGAGTGTTAGGATTACAGGCGTGAGCAACCGAGCCATCCCAGATATTTAGATGAGACTTGGGACTTAAAAGTTAATGCTGCACTGGGTTAAAAATTTTGGGGTGCTGGGATGGGGGTGAATGTATTTTGTATATAAGGACATAGGCTGGGCACGGTGGTTCACACCTATAATCCTAGCACTCTGGGAGGCTGAAGCGGGTAGATCATTTGAACTCAGGAGATCGAGACCAGCCTGAGCAAGAGCGAGACTCCGTCTCTACTGAAAATAGAATGAAATTAGCTGGACAACTAAAAATATATATAGAAAAATTTAGCCTGGCATGGTGGTGCATGCCTGTAGTCCCAGCTACTCGAGAGGCTGAGGCAGGAGGATCGCTTGAACCCAGGAGTTTGAGGTTGCTGTGAGCTAGGCTTGATGCCACGGAACTCTAGCCTGGGCAACAGAGTGAGACTGTCTCAAAAAAAATACTAACTAACTAACTAAATAAATAAATGAAGGACATGAAGTTTTGGAGACCATAAGGCAGAATGTTATGGAATGAACTGTGTCCCCTTCAAATTCATATGTTGAAGCCCTATCCCCTAGTACCACAGAATGTGACTATACTTGGAGATAGGGCCTTTAAAGGGGTGATTAAGTTAAAATGAGCCTGGTAGGGTGGGCCCTAATCCAATCTGACTGGTGTCCTTATAAGAGGAAATTTGGATACACACAGAGATATCAGGAGCATGAATGTATAGTCTCTATCATACAGGAAACACCATGTCAGGACACGGCGAGAAGGCAGTCACCTGCCAGCCATGGAGAGAGGCCTCAGAAGAAACCAAACCTGCTGGCACCTTGATCTTGGACTTCTAGCCTCCAGAACTGTGAGAAAATACATTTCTGTTGTTTAAGTCCTCCAATCCGTGGCATTTTGTTACAGCAGCCCGAGCTAAGACAAAAGGACTGTGGGGTCAATGATAGGGTCTATGTGGTGACTTACAGCATCTATGGTTTGTGAGGTCAGAGATGCGGGTCTTTGGGTCAGTTATAGGACATCTCTGGAGTTAGTAATTAAAGATCTCTCAGTGTTAGAATCAAGATATTTTATTTCCTGATTTTAAAAATTGCCAACATCATGAACCTCCCGGCTCCTCTTATACCTTTGTGTCCCAATGTCTCCTGGCAGTAGCTTCACATAGCCCCTTTCTTCTCCATCTCTGGCCCTTTCTGTGCCCACCCATCAGCCAGAGTTTGACAGATCAATTAGCTTTGTCCCTCCAACCTGTGGAAGCAGGACCAGACTCTTCTGGCAGCTGGAGAGCTCCTGATTGGCCCGTGTTGGAGCCTGGTCCACAGCTCCTTAGTTCTGCTTGCTCTTGGCTTTTGTGGCCTTGGCGTCCAGCACACACTGGGCATGTGTGAACTGCTTCACAGAATCGAGCACAAGGAATCCAGGAATCACCAGCCACAGTGTGTTCAAGAAGACAAAGTAAAACCAGAAGTAGAGGGGGTGGCCTAGCTCCCCATGCCGGAATCCGTCGCGGTACTCCGTCAGGAAGTAGAGTACGTCCCCGTAAATCTGGCCTGTGGGAGGTTGGAGGGGAAGAAGAAGCCCCCGTGAGGAAGGGGAAGCTATCTCAAACTCTCTATTCCAAGGCATTTTCCAAGTCATCGCTCAAGGTATCAGAGCTTGGGATCCCAAATGCAGAGAGCTAACCATTCTGAAATCACAGAGCTGAAAATCTGAGAAATCAGAAAAGTGAGAATTCCAGAAATCAGAGAGCTGAGAATTTCTGAACGCAGGAGAGCTCATACCTTTAGAATTCAAGGAAGTTTAAAATCCTAGAATTCAAGATAGGCTAGGTTTCTGGGACTAAAGAGAACTCATATTTCTAGAACTACAGAAAGCTAGTAATTTAGGAACGCAAGAAGACTGACTCTCAGATAAAGGGATCTCGGATCCTGATTGTGGAGGATGCAGGGGCTTCTTGCCATCATGGGCCACCTCGTGTAACCTTTACAGGAGTCTTTGTGATGGAGGAGGAGGAGCAATGGACCTTTCCTGCTTGAGAACACAGGCAGAGAGGGGTACCAGAAGCTCAGGGAATATGTCTGACTCACCCCTGGATGGGCACAATTGAGATCCCACCTACAGGAATGCACTTGTATCTGTGGATCCCCCATCAACCCCTACAGTGCCCAGCATAGGCCCTCTCCTCACCCATAGAGACCACGAACTGCAGGACAAAGCGGAGGGGTTGGTGGCGGAGAAAGGCAATCACCACCCACAGGCTGAGTGGTCCCCACAGGAAAGCCGTGACAGTCTCCATGCATACCATGAAGTTGTCAGCCCTGCAGGAGAAAGGATGAAGGGACACTGGAGTCAGTGTACTCTGCCCACAGGGTACCCCATTAGTGCTCCCTGACCCACCACCCCCACCAAACCAACGCAGGTCTCCATTGACAGAGGCAACAAACACTTACAGGATGTATCGGCTGTCTCCCTTGGCATACTCTTTCCCTGAAGAAAACAAGAGAGATATATGAAGAATAAAGTCAGGAAAAGGAACTCACATTTGTGAGAGCTGGGGGCTCCTGTAAGAAGACAGACTTCATAACCTCCCCGTGCCTCAGTTTCCTCACCTGTGAAATGGGGTGGCAGTTAGGATTCTAGAGGTTAATACATATAAAACAAGATATTGTGTGCAAAGCCTGACAGAACAGTGTTACTGTGATTGTTTAGTACTCAAGAAATGTTTGTGGCATAAAGGAGGCAGGTGTAGATGATGGAGTGAAGTAGCCAATGAGAGAGAGTGAGAGTGAGTGCATGCAGGTGAACAGATGAGTGAATGAAAGTGTGAGCAAAGAATCAATAAAAAGATCACCCAATATAAAAATAGGCAGGAGACTTGAACAAGTTCTTTAGAGAAGAGGATTTCCAAATGGCCAATAAACGTATGAAAGGTGCTCAAACGTTCATTAGGCACTAAGGAAAACAAATTAAAATCATAATGAAATATTACTCACATCCACTAGAATGACTAAAACTGAAGAAATACCTGACCATACCAACTGTTGGTGAGGATGTGGAAGAACCAGAACTCTCCTATACTGTCGGTGGGAATGAAAGATCGTACAACTATTTTTGAAAACAGTTTGGTAGTTTTTCATAGTTATACACACACCTACCATAAGACCCAGACATTCTACTCCTACATATTTACCCAAGAATAATGAAAGCAAATGTCTACACGAAGATTTGTATTAAAATGTTCATAGCAGCTTTACTCATGAGGCCAAAAAGGAATACTGTTTACAGTAGCAGAAGATTGGGGGAAAATGCCCAGCAGTGCTAGATAAGTCAAATAATTCAGTAACATCTATGCTTTGAAAGCTCTTTATGAACTGATGGAGTGACCTCGTTAAAAAAAGCAAAGTTCCAAAGTATATACAGTATGTTACCATTTATGTAAAAAGAGAGAAATAAAAATAATGATAATGATAACAGTAAACAATTACATGACATCTACTGTTTGCCAAATTCTAAGTACCTTATGTATGCTGGGTATTACAATTATTCCCCTTTCACAATTGAGCAAACTGAGGCTTATGTGTGTAATTTTTGTGTAAAGAAATTTTGGAAGGAAACATAAACAATTATTAACAGTAGTTAATATTGTTTAGGGAAACTTGGTGGATAGAAGACAGATTTTCACTGCACATTATCTTTATTTTTTATTTATTTATCTATTTTTTGAGACAGACTCTCACTCTGTAGCCCGGGCTAGAGTGCCGTGGCGTCAGCCTAGCTCACAGCAACCTCAAACTCCTGGGCTCAAGCAATCCTTCTGCCTCAGCCTCCCAAGTAGCTGGGACTACAGGCATGCGCCACCATGCCCGGCTAATTTTTCCTATATATATTTTTAGTTGTCCAGCTAATTTCTATTTTTAGCAGAGACAGGGTCTCGCTCTTACTCAGGCTGGTCTCAAACTCTGCACATCTCTCTAAATGGTTTTTTGACCCATGTGAAATATATATGCAACAAAAAGGTTAAATGAATTTTAAAAATAAATTAATGGAAGAATTGGTAGGTGGGTAAACATCCAAGTCAATCCCCGCCCAGAAAATTCCCTCACACAGTACATGAAAGAACTCAGGACTCACAGAGCTGGGATAAAAACGCTTGGTCTCCAAGAAGGTCCTTGTGGTAGAGACTGAACCAGCCCTCAATAACCAGGTGAATGAAGCCACACACTGCAAACCAGCACAGGGACAGTCGCCGCCAAGTCCCCAGTGGGACAACTGCAGCACGACCGGACAACAGCCATGTGGTTACGACTAAGACCCCAGAGACAGAGAAGAGGCCAGCCACCAAATGCCAGCCGGAGTGTTCATTAGGCACAAAGCTGTCCAGCTTTAGGTGCCGAGGCCAGTATGGGTGCAGGGGGCCGGTGTCGGTGGTCATGTTGTTGTGGGCTGACGGCTGCGTATGGATAGGGAGGAGAAAAAAGGAACAGAAAAACCTGTACAAATATAAAGCACAGAATGAGATAATAAAATCAAATTCAAATACTTTACTACCATAAGAAATGTAAGCGGACTGAATTTACCAGTTAACAGACTGCAAGACTGGATTAAAATTAATCTAATCATATGCTGTTTTATGAACATGATGACAAATATAAGGCCACAGAAAGACTGAAAGCTTGCTCTAGCTCTGTGGGAGCCATATTATGATGTGGTAGAAACAGGAAACAGGCCTGGTCCCAGCCCTCAGGGATCATGGCATGGTGAAGGACACAGGAGAATGTGAGGCTTGATCCCAGACCTCAGAGGTCAAAGTCTGGTGAAGACCAGCCCTGCCCCATCCTTCATGGGTCACAGTCTGGTGGGAGAGACATGATCACCAAACCTGTTCCAGCACTCAGGGGTCACGGTTTGGCGGGAGACCCAAGAACCAGGTGTGGTCCCAATGCAGGGGTGTCTTGCACCTTTCAACGGACAACTATTCCCTTTCCTGTAGTCCTGAAAACTGCAGTTGGGGGACGGGGGAGAGAAGACTAAACAGAACTACAATCCTCAGGCCCAGCGTTTAGAAAACCAGAGCCTCCCCTCGATAACGTAAAATGCAGCCCACCTGCTGGAACGAGGAAGCAAGTGGAAGGCAGGTGTCTAGCTCGAGGCGCTAAAGAAGGAAAGGAGGAGCGGATACAAAGATTACCAATCAGAACTAAAACCCTACAGTCCAGCTGCCCAATGAAAAGGCGGATCTTTTGTCGTCTGGACAACTGCGTGGCAGCCGGGGGGCGGGGGCGTCTCGCGCGGACGCAAGGCGGGGTGGTGTGGGCGAGGGTCTCGCGCAGGCATGCCGACGGCTGGCCGTCTAGCCGCATAGAGCCAGGGGATGAAGGGGCGGGCCAGGCAGAGGGCACTCACTCAGTCGCGCGGTCGCAGCAGCGTCTCCCACAGGCTCCTGGCTCCCTCTAGGCTGGCTCCCCTGCTCCTTAATATGCTTAGCTCTGGCTCATCCCCTCACGGGTTCCGAGCGGGCCAATGGAGAAACAAAGGAGGCGGCCAGTGCCGCTGCCAACCAATAGGTGCTCTCTGTGTGCCCCCGGCCCCCGCCTCACGCGTGGTGCCATTTTCGCTATTGGCTGAGACCGAGCCAGAGGTGGGGATGTAGGCGGGGACTGACCAAGGTTGGGGGCGTTTTTGGCCCGTAGCCAATCGGCAAGGTTGTAGCCAATGGAGCCTCGGTTTCAATTTCCCAATACCTTTATCAGTAAGTCACAACAAGAGAATCATTAATTAAGGTCGGTACCCTCTTCACCTGATGGTGAAATCAGCATTGCATTATGCCCTCACCCAATCAATTTCCAGACCAACTTTCAAGGAAACTGTTTTTGTTTTGTTTTGTTTTGTTTTTTTGAGGCAGAGTCTTGCTCTGTTGCCCGGGCTAGAGTGCCGCGGCATCAGCCTAGCTCACAGCAACCTCAAACTCCTGGGCTCAAGCGATCCTCCCGACTTGGCCTCTCAGTGCTAGGATTACAGGCGTGAGCCACCGCGCCCTGCTGGAAACTGTTAATATTACAGGCAGATGACATCCTGTACGCTGCAAACCCTAGCCCACACCTGGCTTTTACACCCTTCAGTACTCAGAATTTCTCAGACCTGGCCGGGCGCTCCGGGCGCGGTGGCTCACGCCTGTAATCCTAGCCTGGGAGGCCGAGGCGGGAGGATCGCTTGAGCTCAAGAGTTAGAGACCAGCCTGAGCAAGAGCAAGACCCCCCCATCTCTACTAAAAGTAGAAAGAAATTGGCTGGACAACCACAACTAATAACAGAAAAAATTAGCCAGGAATGGCGGCGCGTGCCTGTAGTCCCAGCTACTCGGGAGGCTGAGGCAGTAGGATCGCTTGAGCCCAGGAGTTTGAGGTTGCTGTGAGCTAGGCTGATGCCAC
>NW_012149596.1:1717528-1742161 GCF_000956105.1 Propithecus coquereli | reverse complement strand
AATTCCAGGCCCTCAGTCCTGCTGGCCAGTTGGCATGGAGACCCTCAATCCGCGGATGCTGATCCCAAAGAGCCAACCAGAATGCCATAACCCTTAGTAAGTGGGCACCCAGACCGAGCAATCAATCAGAATCAAGATCCATCCGGGACCTCTCATCCAATTAGGACCCACAACCCTACCTCTCTGTCCCAGTCAGAGCAGCCAATCAGAATGGGATCCTTCCGTTTTCCTGCCAGTTTGTATCAGGCCTCCCCCCACCCCCATTTCCAACTATGCGATCTGTCCCAGCCCCACTCGAGTCAAGCAGGACCAGGACCCTGCCATCTTTGCGCTCATCATCCAATCATGAACAATCATAATTTAACATGAACCAATCACAATCTGCTCCCTCTTCATGGTTTCCAGCTTCCAAACCTTTATCCATGTTGTACCCCCTTCCTCACTCACTCCTATTCCCCTATGAGCAGTGAAGAAAGAGCCTATTATATATTTCCTACTTTTATTTGACAATAACAAACTGTATATAAAAAGGAAGAAGGAAGGTGGGGAGGCCCTGGCTCTCCCCCTCTCTGCTTCCCCAAGCATCCCCCACCAGGGACTACCCCTTCCCGCCTCATGGTGGGGTGGAGATTGACAGGCATGGAAATGGTGTGTGTGTGTGTGTGTGTGTGCATGTGTGTGTTGGAGTGTCAAGGATGGAGAAGGTTCAAGGAGTAGAGAGAGGGCCTTCCCTCATTCCCCCTCAGAGTTGGCACCCTGAGAGGGGTCTTGAGGGAGCTATGAGGGTCCACACATGTGCCTCACTCAGCCTATGAGACGGTAGAAGATCCAGCATCCAAACGTGACCCAGTGACTGGCCCAGCTGAGCTCTGACCACTTGTGGACAGTATATGCCATGCCGTAGCCCTGTGGGAGAGAAAGAGGTGATGGTCTTTCTCAGTAAGGAAAAAGAGGGTCTCAGGAAAACCCATCCTTTGCTCAAGGACATTTCTGTGACTGCATGGTAACCCTAGTGAGGCCCTATAGAAAGGCCTGGGTACATATGAAAGGTGACCAGATATAGTTTTTGTTTTCTTCTTTAAAAATCATTTTAAAATCAGAACAAGACAGTCCTACTCTCTGACCTATAATCTCCCTTATATATAAAGAGTTCCTAGAAATCAATTTTTTTAAAGATAAAAATTGCCAAAGGAAGCGAGTAGGCCATTCCCAGTAAAGGAAAAACAAATAGCCCTTAAACATATGAAAATAGGCTCACTGGCAATCTTCTTCTTATCGAATTGGCAAGCGTATCCAGGAAGTTTGAGAGGCACTGTGTTGGTGGGGCCACAGGCAAGTTTGCACATTGCTGGTGGGAGGGGAAAAAGGTAACTACTCCATTGAGAATTGAGACTACCAGGAATAGATCCTACAAATCTGTCTGCACCTGTGTGGATCCACATGAGTATGAGAGTTCTTGCTACAGTATCATTTGCAATAGGAAAGGATTCCACCAATAAGGGACAAATTAAACTGTGTCAGATCCTCACAGTGGAAAAAATGAATGAGGACATTTTATATATTGATGTGGAAGATTTTCAAGAATTGTAGAACGATGTCATTTGTGTGTTATTTTTAGGGTAAAATCTAGGGAGACAGATTCAAAATACATTTTTATATTTGATATGATTAAATTTTGGAAGGATGTTTTCATAAAATGAATAAAAGTGATTACCTGTAAGAGGGAAGAGGGTAGAGCATGGGTGCTCTATCCTGAATATCTCGAATACTGTTTGGTTTTTGATCATGTGATATGCATTAACTATTTAAAACTATCTTAATAAAAATAAAACAAAAACTTTATTTAAAAAGAAGCAGCCAAGCATGGTGGCTCAGGCCTGTAATCCCAGCACTTTCGGAGGGAGGTTGGGGCGGGAGGATAGCTTGAGGCCAGGAGTTCAAGACCAGCCTGGGCAACATAGTGAGACCCTGCCCCTGTCTCCACAAAACATTAAGAAAATTAGCTGGGCATGGTGGTGCATGCCTACAATCCCAGCTACTTGGGAGGCTGAGCCAGAAGGATCTCTTTTTTTTTTTTTTTTGAGACAGAGTCTCGCTCCGTTTCCCTGGGCTAGAGTGCTGTGGCCTCAGCCTTGCTCACAGCAACCTCAAACTCCTGGGCTCAAGCAATCCTCCTGCCTTAGCCTCCTGAGTAGCTGGGACTACAGGTGTGCGCCACCACGCCCAGCTAATTTTTTCTATTCTTAGTTGTCCAGCTAATTTCTTTCTATTTTTAGCAGAGACGGGGTCTCACTCTTGCTGAGGCTGGTCTTGAACTCCTGAGGATCTCTTGAGCCCAAGAGTTTAAGGTTACAGTGAGCTATTACTACACCATTGCACTCCAGCCTGGGCCAGAGTGAGACTCTCTTTTTTTTTTTTTTTTAGACAGAGCCTCCCTTTCTTGCCTGGGGCGAGTGCCGTGGCATCAGCCTAGCTCACAGCAACCTCAAACTCCTGGGCTCAAGCGATCCTCCTGCCTCAGCCTCCCCGAGTAGCTGGGACTACAGGCGCTCGCCACAATGCCTCGCTAATTTTTTTTTGATTTTTAGTAGAGACAAGGGTCTCGCTCTTGCTCAGGCTGGTCTCGAACTCCTGAGCTCAAGTGATCCTCCCGCCTCGGCCTCCCAGAGGGCTAAGATTACAGGCGTGAGCCACCGCGCCCGGCTGAGACTCTCTCTCTAAAAACAACAACAACAACAAAACCAAGCAAAACCCTGAATTTTGCCCACTCAAACTGAATAAAAATTAAAAATTGCTTTTAATGTCAAAAACACAAAGTTTTGTTTTTAATTGAAAATGAAAAACCTAACTAAAAGAAGCAAAAACTTGGATTCTCAACCCCCCACTGCTAAATTTGGCTTAAAAAAAAAAAAAACCTTGGATTCTGCAAGAGCCATAGGAATAAACGTCATTTAAAAAATTGTTCTTAATTTAAGAAGGAGTAAAATCTGGAATCTGCATACTTAACATGAACGAAAATAGCATATAACATTTAAAATAAAATTTTAAAGTAGCAGGATCCAGAGTTTGCATACTTATCCTGAGCAAAATAAAATATGTTTAAAAAATTAAATGAGAAATCTTGCAAATTCTACCTAAACAAAAATGAAGTGAAATAATTAATTAACAAAAAGTAAAACCTGGATTTTGTACTCTATCTCTACAAAATGCATTTCATAAGTAAACTAAGTAAAGAGATTTTGCACACTTCACCCAAATAAAAAACCCACCGGTGTGACTCAACTAAAGGGACAATGGGAAAGGACCAAGGAGCACTGGCTGCACAAGCTAAGAAACACAATAGGAGGAGCTCATGCCTTGGCCTCCCTGCCTTTGTCCTCATGGTTCCTACAAGCAGGTAGCACCATACGTGCTTAAACCCCCAGCCCAGGGCCCCACCTCACCTGCTCCTCTGTGGTGTCGTCCACATCGACATCAAACAGGGAGCCCAGGTAGGCCAGGTGGAAGATGGCCAGGGCCCCAAAGAGCAAGTTTAAGGTTCGCACCCCCAGGCCCTGTGGGGGACAGATGGATACACTTGGCAGCTGGACCTATTCACTGTCCTCCGCCCGCACAGGGGGAGGGGGGACACACAAGGCACAGTGCGTCCCAGGATTGAAGATGCCGAAGTTATCCCCCTGAGACAGGAAGAGATGGTTCAGGGAGCCTCTTATGGGAGCTCAGAGGTATCCAAGGGTGAGGGTGCCATTCACAATGAGGGCATCCACGTTGGGGGGGATGCAATCTTCAGGCAGAGGAGGAAGAATGGTGGGGCTTTGAGTCGGGGGGCTTTATGGTGACAAACATTGGTGTCGGGTGGGAGACAAATATGAGGTTGTCTGTACTCGTTATTGCAAACATAATAAAAAACATAAAACAAAACAAAACCAAATTCCCACCATGATCTAGAAGGCCCATACCCCCCACCAGTCTCCCCCTCACTCCCTCTGCTCAAGCCACACTGGCCTCCTTGCTGTTCCCCAAAGATTCCAGGCCTGCTGCCATCTAAGGGCCTTTACACTGGGTGTCCTTTGGCTGGAATGCTTCTCTCCCTCACCTCCTTCAGTTAAAGGACTCAAAAGTCACCTCACCAGGGACGCTTCCCTGACCTCCCTATTTAAAACAGAAAACACCCTCCCCCATAATTCCCATCCCTTTTCCCTTATGTATTTTTTCCTTAGCACCACTGACAATCTACCAAACTATTATTAGACTTTACTGACTTATTTCTTAATATTTACTGGCTCCCTGATTAAAATGTCCCACAGGGCTGGGACTTTGGCCTGTTTTGTTCACCACTGTGTCTCTAGCACTTAGAACAGTGCTTGGTACCAGCAGGTGCTCGATAAATGTTCATTGGGGGAAATGAATGCCAGGTGTGTATACAGCAGGTGCTTGATAAATGTCTGTTAGAGAGTCAGATGCCAGTGAATAGAGGTGAGGTTTTGGCGATGGCTCGGGCACCAGAAGAGGAAGCCGGGCGCCCTGAGAGAGACACAAGGTAGAGACAGAAGGAATATTTTTGAGGGGGAATGTGGGGCACAAGGTTGCCCAGGCTGAACCCTCACCAAGCGATGCCGGTGTGAACAGTCTGGCGGGCACGGCTTTGACAAGACACAGGCACTGAGGATCCGAGCCAGGCGCTTCCGGAGGACTGGGGTGGTGGGGAGACGTAAGGGGGACAGGTTAGTCTCAGGGGCCGCTCACCAACCTTCCAACCATCTGCTGGGCTGGGCCCTGCACTCACCATGCTCCACGTAAGTGATAAACGCCAGGGAGAGCAGGACGGCAGCCAGATGGAAGCTGAAGCCCTGGGGGCCCGGGGACAAGGACACGAGTGAGGAGGAGGCCCTGCCACCCCTGCCCGCCCTCCTCCCTGCTCTGCCTTGCTCACGTGCAGGAGGGCGCTGGCTACATAAGTGACCAGCACGGCTGAGAAGGTCCCCAGGCGGAGTGCATTCTTGAAAACATCTGGAGGGGGAGAAGACACAAGTCAAGATTCTTCAGAGATTCCTATTGTCCTTCCTGGAGGGCCTTAGGCAGGATGAGGGCACCCACAACCTGTTGGAGCCTCCGGGATAAAGTCCTAATGATGGCTTCAAACTTCACCTGCCTGAAGCGTATCTCCGATCTTTCCTCTCAGCCTGCTCCTCTGGCAGTCCTCAAGTTCAGTCAATGTCAACCCCACCCTTCCAGTTCCTCAGGGCAAACACCTTGGAATCACCCCAGATCAGCTCTCCTCGCATTCCTACATCCAAGCGCAGCAAATCCCATCAGTTCCACCTTCAGAATACACCCAAATCCCACCTCTTCTCTCCACGTCCACTGCCGCCGCCACCGTCGCTGGCCTGGACTACTGCGGCGGCCTCCTCACTGCTTCTCTCCTCACCCCTGCCCTCAGTCTGTCCTCACAGCAGCCGGAGGCATCCTCTTACAACCCAAGTCAGCGCATGGCCCTCCTGTGCTTGGACCCTTGTTGTCGCTCCCATTTCTCTCAGAGAAAAAGTCAAAGTCCTCTCTGTGGCCCAGGAGGCCCTACAGGACCTCTCTGAGCTCACCTCCTCCTACCAGCGGCCCCTCGGCCACTCTGTTCCTACCCCACTGACCTGGCTGCTGCTCACACACACCACGCAAGTGCCCACCTCAGGGCCTTTGCACCTGCTGTTCCCTCCATCTGCACCTGCTGTTCCCTCCTGCTCCCTCACTTTCTTCGGGTCTTTGTGCAAATGTCACCTCCTCGGTGACACTTGCCCTGGCTAATTTATTTAAAATTGCAACACCCCCTCCTCCTGCCAACATTCCTGGATGACCATTACCTGCCGTGTCATTTTTTTTTATAGCACCTGAGCTATTGTGTATTTTTTTCCCCTCTCATTTATCATCTGCTCCCCCTACAGAATTGCAGCTCCATGGGGTAGCATTTTTTTTTTTTATCCCTGATGTATCTTCAATGCCTAGCACATAGAAGGTGCTGAGTAAATGTTTGTTGTATGAATGTGTGAAAGAGCCTGGTTTACCAACTCCACTGGAGCGAGGACTTGACAACTCACAGTTATTTAGCCAATAAGACATGGGCAGGTTCCAGCTTGTGACAACTTCCACCATTGACCGGGGCAGCTCCACGTTCAGTGGCTTGGACACTGTCAGGTCCCTGTGGGCAGAAGAGACATGTGAATCCAGTTGGGATCTCAACACATCTGACTGCCACACTTTTGTCTTGGCCGTTCCCTCCCCTGGGAGTGCCCTCCCTCCTCCCTGTGGTTTCTATAGGCAATACACTGTGGGAGAGGGGGCCCCAAGCCCTCCCCACCATTCCAAGTGATCCTTCTCCTCGGTGAAGCCAGCTCCTGCCAACGTGGCTGTGGCCTCGGACAGAAAGCCCACAAAATAGTTGCTGAAGTGGAAGGAGACAGCACTCTCGTAGGCTCGCAGCCACCTGGGGAAGAAGCAGCAAGGGAGAGAGGCATCGTGCGCAGGCTCCGGCATGATATCCCACCACGTGTCAGCATCCCCAGCCCCATTCTGTAGACTCACCTTACCATGGTGCCCCTAGGGCCCCAGGGGTCAGGAAGGCAGCAGAGGAAAAAGAAAAGAGAGTCAGGGAGGCCTCGGTGGCTGGCCTGAGTTGTTCCCAGACAAGACAGACAGAAATGCAGTGGCAAAAGAGGTGGACTGTGACAGCCACATATGGACATCCACCATCAGGTAGTTAGTTTCATGTGGCTCAAATGGATGCATGAGCTGTCTTATAACATGGCATGGCCCTGCAGCCTCACATGGCCAGACCATCAGACTCAGCCACCATCAGAGGGCTGGCCTCGCAGCCCTGTACCCTCAAACAGCCACACCCCCAGACACAAATACTATCAGACTCCTAGCCTTGCAGCCCTCTAACCTGACTCAGCCACCAGAAGACAGCTGAAAACCTTTGAACTAGGCATGAAGACTGTCAAACGCCCTGCCATGCACACAGGCACATCCTGCCAGCTGTCAAGCAGACATGGGCAAAAACAGGGAGCATCATGTACTGGAAAAAGCATAGTTTCTGAGGTTAGGCACAGGATCAATGCCTGGCTGCTTAGCTGGGTGACACTGGTCAAGTCCTTTGACTTTTGGAGACTCATTTAGCATCAGAGCTAGTCAGCAGCTGGGGAGTGGGGGAGCGGCCATACACCCAGACAGCCAGATCCAACCCTGCAGTCAAAGCAGAGGCGGACTGTCAGTCCTGCAGACAGGCACAGGCACATGGTTGGTCACGATCCGTCAGCTAGAGGACACCAAGCAGTCAGAGAGGGTAGATACACAGGCAGAATCAGTCACAGAGAGACACACGACATGCTACAGTCACACTCATTCCTGGCCAAAGTTGTGGATAAGCCAGAATCATCAACATCCAGTGACAGCCACATACCCCATCATTGACAATGGCACAGCCAGACAGCCAGAATTCACAGTCCCACATTCAGGGAGTCAGTGGCCAACAGCTGAACAACCTGTACATAACCCTAGCCAGGGTCACAGACAGGCTAGAGTCACCAACCAACACTCACATGTCAGTCACTCTCCATTCCGGTCATGTAACTTGTTTCTAACGGTGAGACAGGTGAACACATGGACAGCCAGACACACGGTATGTGTTGTAGTGTCAGTCATACACACAGTCACCGAGCCAAGCTTGGTCAAACAGACAGCACAGTCTCTGTCTAGCCACGGAGTGGACGAGCAGACAGACTCAGACTCACAGAACCCGTGCCCCCTTCCCCCATCGTCTCCACTCCACTCGCCCTCAGCACCTGCCCTCATTTACCTGGCTTTGCGTTTCTTGCTGTAGTAACAGAAGACAGACAGAAGCATTAAGAGACAGGCTCAGAGTTGGGGAGACCCCAGGTCCCTACCCAACCCCCTCACTGTTGGGCAGGGGCCTCGAAGGCTGTGCTCACTTGCGAAGGAGTCGGTCACCATCGAGGGGGATGAAGTATGGGAAGAGGTAGGGGCCCACGCAAGTGGACAGCACAAGGCACAACAGGGCCAGCACCAGGCTCCGGGCCACCTTCTGCAGCCATTGGCGGCTCTGTGGGGATCAAGGCTCCATGAGCACTGCCCCATGGCAGCTCCCACTGTCCCTACCCACCCCCCCCCCGTCCACCCAGGACCTCACCAGTGGGCGGCCTTGGACAGCCTGTAGGTAGCTGTGGAAGGATATCCAGGGCCCAAAGACGATGGTGCCCACGAAGTAGAGGTAGCCCATGAACTCCACAGGTGAGGGCACTGCGCCCACTTCGCCCCGGTCCAGGTCGAAGCCCAGGGACACCGCCTTCATGGCCACGATCATCTGGGCCCCTATGTGTGGTGCCCATGGTCAAGTGGACCGGCAGAAAGCAGGTCAGCATGTGGGGGAGGGGGCATACCAGGTGACAGGTGGTAGGAAAAGGGGGTACAAGGATGGATAGGTGGGCACGAGGTCAGATAGGCAGGTGGGCAAGTGAGCCCAGGACAGACAGACGCCCTTACTTAAGAGAGCCAGGCACATACGTGAGATGGGACAGATAGGCTTGGGGAAAAATGCATGGTGGAAAGGCATACAGACTCAAGGGGAATGGGAGGCCTGCGAGTCCACTGGGGTGGGCTAATGAGGGAGAGAACTGGGGTGGGGGGAAGACACAGGGTGGGGGCAGTTAGGAGGTGTGGAGTGGGGCAGGAAGGCTGTGGCAGGTGAGAGGGGCAGGGCTACCTACCTCGCATCTTGTGCCACGTCACGGTGTCCACCATGTGCATCTCACTGAGGAAAGAAGGTGCTGGTCTTGGCCCCATGATCCCCATGGCCTCTGAGACCACAGAAGGGGTATATCCACGTGCCAAGAGGGCTCTGCCTTCCCCTGTCCTCCACAACCTCATGGAGGAATAATTCTCCCAGGCTTTCCCCTCCAGGGGGAGCCCATGCCCAACTTGTCCAGTACAGTCTTTTGAAAGCATGAGTCTCCTGGATTCTCTTCTCCAGGAACACTCGGCACCCTCCCCGTTCTGTGCCTCCTCACAGGGGAATGGTTTCCCCAGACTCCCTTCTTTCTCCTGGGAATCTTACACCCTCCTTGTCTTGGACAAGCTCATCAGAGACATGGGGACGCCCCCCTCCCGCCCTTCCACCAACAGTGCGAGGATGAGGACACACACTCATACCCCATGAGTAGGTAGATGAGGATGGTGACGGAGAGGAAGACGCCACGATGGGAGGAATGTCGGCAGAGGAACAGCACGAGGTAGCACAGGAGGCTGAGCAGCACGACCCAAACCATGTGCAGCTGGAAGAAGTGGTAGAGGCTGAAGAACCCGCCTGCCACGGTGCTTGCATGCTTCAGGTAGGATGGTAACCCTTTGGGTGAGAGGAAGAGAGAAAGAGAAAGAGAGAAAGAGAGACAGAGAGAGAGAGAAAGGGGGAGAAGAGAGAAAAAGAGAGAGAGAACAAGAAAGGGAAGGTTGGTGGGCTGGTAGGAAGGGGAGGACGACCTGGGCAGAGGACATTGCCTGGGCAAAGGAATGTGGTAGGATTGCAGGGGGCCCAAAGCACGTGTTAGGGAGCTGGAGAGGGTGGCACAGCCTGGGTTTAAGGAAAAGAAACATCTATAAAGGACATTTGGGGGACCCTGGAAGAAATTCAAACATCAATTTATGTTGGATAATATTATCGCATCCAGATCCAATTTCTTGGGGGGGGGTGATGGTTGTGGGGGAGGATGTCCTTGTTCTTGGGAGCCACGCACTGAAAGATTTGGGATGAAGTGTCATGATGTCAGCAGGTTATTCAAGTGATTCAGGAAGATGATAGATAGATAGGAAGATAGATAGGTAGAGCTAATGTGGCAAGATGTTGACAGTTGAAGAATCTGTTGATGCATATATATGGGTGTTTATTGTACTATTCTTTCAACTTTTCAGTAGCTTTGAAAAATTTCAAAATAATAAACCTGGGAAGAAATAAAACATCCATTTAAAATAAACGAAAAAGAAAAAAGAAAGTGTAGAACCTTTGAATCTCGGATTTCCAGAAATCTCAGCATCCTATCGAAACCTCGGAGACTTGGAATCTTATCAGTTAGATACAAGCCTGCAGTGATTGTGGAAACATTCCAGAATCCTAGAATCCAGAAATCTCACCATGACCTGATTATAGAAATCCAGAATGCCAACACTTTGGAAGCCTAGAATGTGAGATTTTCAACTCATCAGAATCTCCAAACCCTGTAACCCGTGGTACTTTGGGATTTCATAACCCTGTGACATCAGCTTTCCAAAGTCTTATAACCGCAGGATATATAAACATTTCAGGATCTCAAGATCCAAGAACTTCAGCTTTTCCGAATCCCAGAACAGAGGGATACTGAAGGGGATGGTTGGCAGGATGTGGCTTGGTGTGGGCGGCCAGGCATGGTAGGATGTGGTGTGGCGGAATGGGTCTCAGCCTGGTGGGATGTGGTGGGGCTGGACATGTTCAGGCTTGGCTTGGCATGGCAGGATGTGGCAGGGTGAGGTGTGGCTTGGTATGGATAAACGTGGCAGATATGATATGGCCTTGCTTGGGGGCACGTATGTGACAGGCACTTACCAAGCCTCCAGAGGAGGCGGCAGGCGAGGCAGATGGCAAGGAGCAGCCAGATCTGGTCGAGGCCCTGCTGGGCAGTAGGCAGAAGACAGCCCTGCAGTAGCTGCTGGAAAAATTCCTGGCGGCTGAAGGTGGCCATTGTGGACCCCCACGGATGGATGGACAGATGGATAGATCTGCCAAAGAGGGGACACAGAGAGAGCAGGTGTCCATGGGGAAGACTATGATCAAGGGACGGACTTGAGTACTCGGATTTCACTTTGGGGCTTGCCTAACCCTTGTAGAGCCATGGTACTGGGGCCCTGGGGGAGGGTGTGAGCGTCAGGTACATCAGACTGAGCCGCCGACGGTGTGTGTGTGGGGGGTTATGTATGCACACACACACAGCCTGTGACCTGCAGTGAATGAAGGACCTCTATCTCTTGAATGCTGTGAACAGTCCGGTCCGATGGTGGTCGAATGGTAATACATTCTAGACTCCTATATCAAATGGAGCGGGGAGGGGGTGGGGTGTGGGGGCAGATCCATGGTTTCCAAGGTAGAGTCGCCCCATGTGGAGGGCAGAGAGGGGGATTCTGTGACACTTGGGGGCCGTGTGCATCTCTCCTTCTATGGATGTGGAGGGTGTCCTGTATCCTCCGCGCGCCCCATCTCACCCCCACCCTGCGAGAGGCCGCCAACAAAGTCCTGCCCAGGTCCGGGGGGCTGCAGGGAGATGGAGGTGGTGGTGGGAGACATAGCAGGAAGGAGCGTCCGAAAGGTGATGGGGAGGGGGGGTCCCAGGACCCGCGCTACAGATCCGCTCCAGGAGGCCGGCTCAGAGATGGGAGCTGGGGAGCCGTGCGCGCACTACTGGCGACTTACCTGGCAGGAAGGAAGCCGTGGTTCTGGGGACCGGGGACGCGCTGCCGCCGCCACCGTCGCCGCCTCCTCCCGGCAGCCTCCCCCGCAGGCCGCAAGGCCGGGACCTGCAGCGGCTCCCAGGGCGGCGCGGCGCGAGCGGGCCCTTTAAATCCCGGGGAGGCCCGGCAGCCGGTTTGGCCAATGGGAGAGCGGGAGGGGGCGGGGACCGGGAGGAGGGGAGCGGGAGGATCGAGGGAAGGAGGAGCGGCGGGCTTGAGGGGAGCGAGGCGCGGGAGGACGTTGCGCGCGGAACGTTCGCGCCCGCACCTTTCCGGCTTGAGGCCGTTCCAGCCTCGGAACGTTAGCGTCTGGAGGCTTTTTGGACGTCCAAGAAAAAAGTTCCTAATCGCTGGGAGCTGAGATGGGAAAGATAGGGGAGTGAGGAGGGAAAGCCCTTGCTCCCCCACATGCTCACCCGCGCACGTCCTCTCGAGGTGTAGTGTCCCGATCTCACAGATGGGAAAACAAACCTAGGTCTCTCCTTCCCCATCCTTTGAGGGAACTGAAGGAATTTCCAAGCCTCCCCACCCCCGGGACCAGCCGGGAACATTTATAAGTAATGACTGTGTCACCTAGGAGCACGAATTAGGCGCCTGTGCTTCCCCCTAGGGACTAGCCGTGAGCACTTGGCTTGTGGTTGAGAACTCATTTGCCTGCTTAATTCCCCGCCGGCCTCGACCTTGCATTGAAGGTGACCCCAGCGACTAGTCAATGGTCCCTGTGAGTCAAAAGGAGGCTGATACGGAGCACTTATAAAAGGAGCATTTATAAAGCACTTACGGTGGCCCCAACAAAGATCCATATTAGACTCTAATCGCATCAACACTAAGCATATATGCAGTACCTGCTGCTGCCTACCTACCCTACCCTGCGGTTTCTGGGCATTCCACTTTGTCCCTAGGCTAAAGAAGGGTCTATTTTTCCAAAGGAGTGTTTATTGGGTACTTACTGCATGCTTAGCTATGATGTGTTAGGGAGAAGGAAGCCCAGGTCAAGTTGGACCCCACCCTGACCTGGCCAGCCAAGGAAAACAGGTTCTAATCAGATTAATGCCTGCTTGTATGGAGCCGGGCAAGTCATGTTCACTCATCCATTTCCATGTCCCTTTCTGTTAAACAAAAGAGTGGGATTAGCAGTTCTTTGCTTGGAAACACCAATGGTAATTGAAGAGAAATGTATAAGTCTCCTCTCTCTCTCTCTTTTTTTTTTCGTTTTCGTTTTTGTTTTTGAGACAGGGTCTTGCACTGTCTCCCGGGCTGGAATGCAGTGGCATCATAATAGCTCACTGCAACCTCAAACTCCTGGGCTCAAGTGATCCTCCTGTCTCAGCCTCCAGAGTAACTGGGACTACAGGTGCCTGTCACCACGCCCAGCTAATTTTTCTATTTTTTTTTTGTAGAGACAGGGTCTTGCTGTTACTCAGGCTGGTCTTGAACTCCTGACCTCAAGCAATGCTCCCACCTTGGCCTCTCAAAGTGCTAGGATTACAGGTGTGAGCCACCGCACCCAGCCTTCTCCTCTCTTTTTAAAACAAATTTTAACATGAAGTTAAATGGAGTTCTAGCTCATAAATTTATATTCATGTATTACAAATGAAAAATATTTAACAACGTAAGAATATATATATTTATAAAATGAATAATTACATAGGCCAGATGCACAAATATCAATTCCTTTCCTTAATAGCAGAATACAGGCCATACATTTTATGAATTAAATTTCATTTTAATTTTTTTCTGAGTTGTCAAACACACTCAAGTAGAGTCAACAACGACCCACAGCACCTGACAGAAATAATTCCCTTGGTTGTAAGACCTGGCATTTAAAACTGGAAGATCCTTACTATGTGTGCCCCTGAGCTTCACGGACCTGATTATTTCCACCTAGGCTTTCGATGTCCATGACAAAGAACTAGTATCTAGATTCTAGGACATATAAAGAACATCAACAAATCAATAAGAAGAGGATAAACAATACACTAGACAATGGACAGAGGATATGATATAGATAGGTAATTCACAGAAGACACCTGAAATGGCCAATATGTACAATATATGAAAAAATAATCTGATCTCTTTAGTTATCAGGAAAATGCAAAATTAAAACAGTAGTGAGATACCATTTCACATCTACAAGATGTGGTGTTTTGTATTTTTATCACTGGAGCTTAGTAGCGAGCGGGCCCTCAGGAAACATCAAATTTTATAGCCTTCGTGGTCATTCTGGATTATGGTTTCCGGGGCATTTTAAATGGCCTCTACATAATTAAAGAGATGCAAGTTAAAACAACGAGATCCTCTTTTTCACTTATGAGGCCGGCAAAGAGATGCCAAGCCTTAAAATAATAGCATATTTACTCTCTTTTGGTGTCTCTGTATGTCTGACTCTGTCTATATATACACATATATATAATTTATATATGTATAAAATTTGAACTACACACAGTAATTTCTTTCTGAACTATTTTATAGTGGTTAAAGATATGATGCCCTTTTAACGAAATATTTCAGTATGAATTTCCTAAGAACAAGGATTTTTTTTTTTTTTACATTGCTACCAGCAGAGTATGAGGGTCCCATTTCTCCACATTCTCACCAATCCTTGTTATCTGACATTTTGGTTCTAGCCATCCTAGTGAGCATGCCGAGAGTGTCTTTCTATAGGAAAAGGGAATCCTAGGTCATGATATACATTCTTTTATCAGGTCTTTTTTTTTTCTTGAGACAGAATTCTGTCACCCCGGCTAAAGTGTTAGCTCACAGCAACCTCAAACTCCTGGGGTCAAGTGATCCTCCTGCTTCAGCCTCCCAAGTAGCTGAGACTATAGGCGCGCCACCACACCCGGCTAATGTCTTGTATTTTTAGTAAAGACGGGGTCGCGATCTTGCTCAGGCTGGTCTTGAACATCTGAGCTCAAGTGATTCTCCTGCCTCGGCCGCCCAGAGTGCTAGGATTATAGGCGTGAGCCACTGTGCCTGGCCAGCTTTTGTGATCTTAATGTTTTTGAAGTGCACAGGCCAGTTCTTTGGAAGAATGTCCTTCAATTTGGGTTTATCTGATGTCTCCTTGTGATTACATTTGGATTCTGCATTTTTGGCAGGAATTCCACAGAAGTGACGCTGTGTTCTCAGTGCATCAGGAGGCTCAAGATATCGGTTAGTTTCTAAATTGTTGGTCTTAGCACTGATCTTTTGGTTAAGGTTGGTGTCTTACAGCTTTCAACACTGTAGATTTACCGTTTTCCCTTAGTAATTAAGCAATAGCTTGCAGGGAGATACTTTGAGACTATGTAACTCTCTATTTTTTTCTCAAACTTTTACTGGCTAGTTTAGCTTTCATTGGTGATTCTTGCCTGAAGTAATTACTACTCTGATGGTGGCCAAATGATTATTTTCTTTTACATGCATAGCTGGGATTTTACCATTAAGGGATAGCTTTCACTTTCTCTCTCTCTCTCTCTCTCTCTCTCTCTCTCTCTCTCTCTTTCTTTTTTTCTGGGACTCATGGATTCTTATTTTAATTTACAGGTTAAAATCAGTTGCTATAGTTATTATTTATTTATTTTCAAAAATAGCTTAATTGAGATGTAACTTACATACCATAAAATTAACCCGTGTTAGGTGCACAATGCAATGGTATATATTTGCAATGGTATATATTTGTGTAAAAATCACCACAATCTAATTTTAGGACATTTCAGTCACCCCAAAAAGAAACCTTGTGCCCATTAGCAGTCAATCTCTCTCTCTCCCTGGCAGCCCTAGGCAACTTCTAATCACTTTCTGTCTCTATAGATTTGCTCATTCTGGACATTTCATATAAATGGAATCATACAATATGTGATCTTTTGTGTCTTGTTTCTTTCACTGAGCATAATGTTTTTTTAATTGTGGTAGAGTACTCATAAAATTTACCATCTTAACTATTTTTAAGTGTACACTTCAATGGCATCAAGCACATTCACATTGTTGTGCAACCAACATCACCATCTACCTCCAGAACTTTTTCATCTTCCCAAACTGAAACTCCATAGCTGTTAAACACCAATTCCCCATTGTCCCCTCCCCCTAGTCCCTGGCAGCCATCATTCTACTTTCTCCACAAATTTGATTGCTAAGTACTCCATATAAGTGAAATTATGTAGTATCTGCCCTTTTGTGACTGGCTTATTTTACTTAGCATGATGTCCTCAAGGTTCATCCATGGTATAGCATGTGTCTTTCCTTTTTAAGGCTGAATAATATTCCATTGTATGTGCAGTCGTCCCTCGGTATCCATGGGGAATTGGTACCAGGACCCCCCTCAGATACCAAAATCCATGGATGCTCAAGTCCCTGATATACAATGGCATAGTGTTATATTTGCACTTAACCTATGCACGTCCTCTGGTACACTTTAAATCATCTCTAGATTACTTATAATACATAATACATAATACAATGTAAATGTTATGTAAATAGTTGTTATGCTGTATTATTTAGGGAATAATAACAAGAAAAAATGTCTATACATGTTCAGTACAAACACACTTCCTTCCTTGAATATTTTCCATCTCTGGCTGGTTGATTCCATGGGTGCAGAACCCACAGACGTGGAGGGCTGACTGTATATACCACTTTTGGCTTATCTGTTCATCTGTCGTTGGACACTTGGGTTGCTTCCACCTTTTGGCTATTGTGAATAATGCTGCTATGAAAACGGCTGTGCAAATATCTCTTTGAGACCCACTTTCAATTCTTTTAGATATATATATCCAGAAGTGGGATTGCTGGATCATACGGTAGTTCTATTTTTAATTTTTTTTTTTTTTTGAGACAGGATCTTGCTCTGTCACCCAGGCTAGAGTGCAGTGGCATCATCATAGCTCACTGCAACCTCCAACTCCTGGGCTCAAGAGATCCTCCTGGTTCAGCCTCCTGAGTAGTTGGAACTATGGGTGCGTGCCACCACACCCAGCTAATTTTTCTATTTTTGGTAGAGATGGGATCTCACCCTTGCTCAGGCCGGTCTCAAACTCCTGGCCTCAAGTAAGCCTCCTGCCTCAGCCTCCTGAGTAGCTCAGCCTATTTTAATTTGTTGAGGAACTTCCCTTCATACTGTTTTCCACAGCTGCTGCACCATTTTAGCTTCTCACTAACAGTAATTTCCCCCATCCTTGTTAATTTCATTTATTTGTAAAGTATATGAAACACTAAGATGGCTTCAAAAGTCAGAATGAGACCAAAAGGTATACTTGGAGAAGTGTCACTTCTCTGTCCTCCTCCTTCCATCCCATTCCTACCCACTCCTTCTAGGCAACCAGTCTCAATAGTTTCTGCTTTATCCTTCCAGTGTTTATTTTTGTAAAGATAAGCAAATACGCATATGTTTTCTTATATCATCTTGTTTCTTACATGAAGGCTTGCATACTATACATACTTTTTTTGCACTTTTTCCACTTAACAGTATCGCCTGGAAATCACTCCTCATCAGTTCATAGATTTTTTTCCTCAATCATTTTGCAGCTGCATAGAACTCCATCGTGTGACTGTACCACAGTTTATTTAAATCACTGCCTATGTATAGGAACTGATATTGTTTCCAATATTTCACAATTATGAACCATGCTGCAATGAATACCCTTGTGTATTTGTATTTTCACATTGCTGGAGGTGTATCTTCAGGGTAAATTGCCGGAAGTGGAATTGCTGGGGCGAAAGAGAAACACATGCATTTTTGTTAGATGCCAAATTCCCCTCCATTGGGGTTGTAAAAAGGACTTTTAAAAAAGCACAAAGAAGAAAAGCTGGTCTTTACAAAAGAAACCAAACAGTCTTTCTTGCTGACATCCAATAGTCCATGGTGGTTTTAAGGTTGAGGGATTTAATTTCACAAAGACTGGTTTTTACAGAGTGATTTACTTTCACCATTGTCAGAGCCTCTGCTAGTGGCTACCCACTCCCACACACGATCTCACACTGCCATAGGAACTGCCCATTTTGGAGAGGCAGCAACTGAGGCTCAGATGTGATAAGCAACCTGGGGGGCCAACTATGGGCAGGTATCTGTGACTGAAAGTCTATCTGGGCTACAGATGGTTTTAGAGATTAAGCATGTTTCTCTGTGGGATTCTGAATCTCCCGGAACATCTGATTAAAGCCAACAGTCCTCTCCTTGAGAGCACACTGAGAAAGAGAAAAACAGCCCTTGCTATCTGGGAGCTGGTCTGGCACCCATAGCTAGGGCTTGATGTCCTCTTGCTGAACATGAACAATTTCACAAAACATCAATATCAGACAAGGCTGCTCTGTGATCATGATGGATCAAGACAAAATTAAGACCAGTCTGTAATCTTGTCTGAGCACAGATACATGAACTTTGTCCAAACCACAGAAATGACCAAATGTCCCTCTGGCCTAGTTACTATGCTGCTTCTTTACCAAGTACAGCTTCAGCCTCCACTCTAGCTAGTCTGCCCTCCTTCTAGATAAGATTTATTAAGCTGCCCGATTATAGAATTGCCTCCACTTCCTATCTAGAGCAAAGCCCTGCTTCCTTAAACCCACCCCCAAGTCACCTAACACAAGCCCCAATCCTATTTTGAACTCCCTTTTACTGAGACACCCCACGGCTGCCGACAGTGTGTGGTCTCCCTTGTTGCAATGAGAAATAAACCTCACTGGTTCAACCACACATGTTCCTGGGAGTCTTTGGCTGGAGGGCTTTGACAGCACTTACAGAGTTGGCTGCAAGTTCAAGGGCTCTTTGGAACCCCACCTATGCATGCCCCTCATCCACAGACTCCTAATTAAGTGGCCTTGAGCCTAGAGCATCAGTAATACTATTAAACCAGATGGAAAAACTGACGTCTAGGCAGATTCAGTGACTTCTTCAAAGTCTCGTTGTCAGCTAGTAACTGGGTAGGACCTGGAAACTGTGGCTGCTGTCCAGTAGACATGGAACCCATCCCCAAGCCCATCCTGGCCACAACAGTGTCCTCCCTGCATTGGCCACCGAACTACCTCGCAGGACACACATGTGCTCATCTCTGAAGGATGCCTTTGTTCCCGCCCTACCCTAGCTTTCTTTCTGTAGAATGGGGCAGTGGGATTCTAGGTTAAGGTGAGGGGTAAGGGAACCCCCACACCGGGGCTGTTCTCAAGGAGGGTCAGGCAGTGAGGTCTCAGTCAGAGGAGCCTCATCTTCCCTGTCTGCCTGCACTGTGTCCTGGAGTCTGTACCTCACAGACCCTATCACTAGGAGCACACCTTGTTCCCATCTCTCACTCTCCCTTTGCATATCTCGCTGCCTTTACCTGTGCCATGCCCTCTGCCTGGAACGCCCTCCCTTCCCTTCTCATCCTTGAGTGCTCCTAGTTTCCCTTCAAGATCCAGGAGCTCAATGTCACCTCCGAGGTGGGGGAGACCTTTCCCACCTCTCACCTCTGGGACTCCCACGCCCTGGGCAGACACTCTCTCCGTAAGCCTACCACACAGAAGTGTCTGGCTGTCTCCCCACTAGGCAGTGCCCCGTCTCTGTCCTGTCTGGACCTCCCAGTGCCTGCACTGGGCTTGTTGTCCAGGCGATGCCTGGCAATGTTGACTACAGGACTCCATCACCCAGCAAATAGCAGGGCTGAGGAAGGGGTAGCTGCTACTGGCCTCTTTGTGCCTGGAGAGCGCTTGGAATGGGGCTGCCACAGGACTCTTGGGCTTTAGGTGGGAGGCTGAGGTCCCTCCTCACCCTGGAGACCCATTGCCCTTGGCCTTCTGCCCCACCCCACTTGCAGGCTGCTGTTCCCCTTCCTTCCAGAGCCAGCTGAGGTCTCACCACTGCTCCTGGAACCCCAGGGCCTCCCTGCACATCATCCCCTAACCTAGGTCCCTCTGGCACCCCACGATCTGACTGCACCACTCTCATGTCAAGCTGTCAAGGTTGAGGGACTTTTCTGACCTGACACCTAGCAGGCTGGCAGCACCGTGCAGGTGGTTTGGTTCAGCATTGAGCCCCATGCCCTGCCCGGGGTGTCATTCCTAGAACATATCTTTGACTGTCCTGGCTCTTGCTTCCTGTGAAAGACAACTGCATTCGACAGAGCCAGTAGCACCCAGTGCTCCTGAAGAGGCCTCTAATGGTTTCTTAGAATAAAAATTCAGCTACACTCAGAAAAATTCAGAAGCCACTGCCCTTGGGGAAATTCTTAGAGTCTCAGCTGGGAGTGGCCTTGACCTTCTGGCCCTCTTTCCTCGGCAACATGGCCGTGCATCCTGTGAACCCTCCAAGCCCCACAGAGCCAGGTACATTGGGGTGCACGTGCTGGATGCCCCTGACCACAGTGGGTCCCTGGCATGTGTTTTTGGAGTGTGCGGTATGGACCAGAGTTCCTGATTGCATCTGCACACACACACATCGTCTAAGCATCCATCCGTCCATCTGTCCATTCATCTTGGGGACAGTTCCTATAAATGGTGTTCTTCCTGAGGTTTAGTGTCTCTTTGTTTCTTTGAATTGCAGGCTGGAGGTTGGCACATGTGTCTCCTCGAGGCCTGGACAAGAGCAGGCCAGCCACCCCGGGCTTTTGGCCGCACTCTCTGGGTGCTGGCTCTTTTGCTGGAAAGCCACCCCTGACTCCCCAGGGCCAGAAATTAAAGGCCGCTGCTCCGCTGCCCTGTGCCAACTTCTGCCTTGGCACCCCATCCACCCTGTGCTTCAACCGCACTCATTCTCTCTTACACCTCCCAGGGTCTACCTACTGCCCTCACTTCCAGGAACGCCCTTCCTCCTCCTCTTTCCTGGCAAACGCCGACAGATCTGTGAGCACTCAGCTAAAATGCCACTGTCATAATCAAATGCTCCTTGGGAGGTATCCGCAGCACTGATCACAGAATCATGCAGTGAGATACACCTGTGGATGTCCCTCCAGTTAGACCGGGGGCGCTGAAAGGGCAGGGGGTGGATATGACTCGTCTCTGTGCTCCCAATGCACGGCACCAGGCTGGATCCACAACAGTTGCCAGTTACATGGTGCGTGGGTGGGTGGCTAGATAAATAGATGAATGAACACGTGGGTAGGTGGGTGAATTATGAGTGGATACATGGGCGCAAGTCTAGGTGAGTGGTTGGGTAGATGACTTGTGGGTGGATGGAAGAGCAGGTTGATGACAATTCTAATGTTCTAAACCCATCCCATCTGCTTCCCGCCCCTCCCCTCTGACCCTCTCACACAGAACTCATCCTTAATGGTCCAGAAGAACAAACCTCCCTCTTCCAAAAAATCAGTGTTAGAAACTGATGCTTGATGAATACACACCTACACAACAGCTTTGGACCAGAGCCGAACTGACAGGCTGAAGGCTGAACAGACAGATCCCTCAGAGGAAGGGGACAAAAGAGCCTGGAGCTCAGATGTGCCTGGGAGGGCCATCTGCTCCGAATGGTGACAGAAGGTGGGAGGGAGGCTGCTCTCTCCCCCTGGGCTGCTTTTGAGCTGCCAGGCCCATGGAGTACTTGGCAGTCTCTCCGAGAGCTCCCCATCCTTCTGCCACACTGCCCTAAATCCCACCAGAAGATTAAGGCACGCCCAGAGAGGCTTTGCCTTCTTCAGACAGCCTCTGCCACAAACATGTTTAATGGCTTCTGGTAGTCACTTGCATTTTAGTATAAATTACCTTTTAATCTGTCATGGAAAGCAGAATTTCTGGTGGCTAAGAGAGATGGGGTAACTTTATGGCATAAAACTGAGGACGTCCACGTGGTGGGCAGAGAGAGACCAAGGCTGCCAGTGCTTTTACTTAAGGATGGTATGCCAGTGGCCTGCCATAGTAGGCAGGCATTCCTTTTGCCAGCTCAGCACCTCTTCCCTCTTCTATTAAATGCCATTCTCCACTTTCTTTTGATGACACACCTCACCTCACTCCAGTACATGTTGTCCTTGTGGGGCTGACTTCCCTCACCCCCAGCTCCCAACCCATATCTTCAGGAGTGGACCTGTAACTAGTCTGGCCCATCAGAGCAATCTGTCATCTGGACCACAGGGTCAGGAATGGTGTGTGACCCAAGCCAGGCCACATGACCTAAAACTGGAACTGAAGGGAAAGAGGCTTCTCTGTCCGTGGGGTCTCCTTGCTCTTTGGGGATAGGTGAGGCAGCCAGCATGTGGGAGAGCTTGCTGAGGGCCAAGCTCTCAAAGAGAAAGCAGATCTCCCTTCCGGAGATTCCTGCGCTGTGGTGTGCAGGCCCAAAGCTCACTCTGCTCCAGATCTGTTCCATTACTCGAGTAAATTCCCCCTTACCTTAAGCTGGTTTGACTTGAGTTTCTGTCACTTACAACCCACAGATCCCTGAAGAATACATCTACCTTCTTACCCTCTCAGCCCACATGGGGTTATCTTCCCATTTTGCAGATTGGTCCTCTGAGGTCGGGGCATGCCAATGCCACAGAGAGGAGCCTGGACTGGAAGGAACTCCTCAGGCCACTGAGTCCATCCCCTGTCCCCAAGTCCCCCAGGCAGGCCTCAGGATTGGCCTGAACCCAAAGTTCCTCCTCACTAGTCAAGAAACTTGGGAAACTGGGCTCTGAATTTGCTGGGCAACCTCCCATGCCGTGGAGGGGCGGGGGTCTGTGTGCTTTGTCTCCAAGGGCAGGGCCTGGGCTGGGGGAGCTTCGACTTCCAGCTGTTGTGCTCTTGCAGACCATCTGTTCTTCCCCAAAAGGTAGCTGCAAAAGTCTTCAGCAATTCACAGCTCCAAAGTGCTCATTGTGCAGATGGGGAAACCAAGAGGTGACCTCCCCCGGAGCCCCCACTGTTACCTGTAGGGAATTAGCCTCTCCTTGTGCTGTACTCACTTTCTCCCCTGGGCCCCAGGATCCCTTGGATGGCAGCACAGGGGTTCCAGAGAGAAAGCCAGGCATGTCCTCCCTGGCCAGAGGTCTGACCTCCCTGATCCAGGGAGTTGGGTGTTTTATCCAAGGATAGAGCAGCTGGTCTTGCCAGGCCAACATCTGGAAGGGGTCCCAAGGATCCCTTCAAAGAGCCTGCCACTGGAAGTTCTGCAAAGCAACCAGACCTAATGACTAACAGCTGATATATACTGAGTGCTTACTCTGTAGGCGATTGGAAGAGCTTTGTGTGCATTATCTCATTTAATCTTCTCCCTACCACCATAAGGCAGGAACTGTAATTATCTGCATTTTATAGATAAGAAAGCTGAGGCATGACAGTTGAAATAGCCTGCCTGAGAATAAAGCCCTTCCTACATGTGTCACCAGCACAGCAGCCCAGGATGGGGGCATTTCAGCACGTCCCCTAGCCAGGACAGCCTAGGGGAGGGCTTGGGGGCTGGTTATGTCTTGGATCTGAATCAGGGTGCAGCACAGAGGCTGGGAACTGACAGGAGGGCCCCTCATCCCAGACGGTCATTCCACATCCCCACGGTGGAGGTGTATCACAGGCCCCCATTCCACACCCTGGACAAAGCAGGGCAGAGCCCACAACAGCCTGGGTTCAGCCCTGCCTCGAGTCTCAGCCCCTGAGGGTCATTTCAAGCCAGTCCCTCCCCTTCCCCCTTGGTGATGTCATCTGGACTATGAGCTGGTAGACGCACTTAAAGGATCATTTCCAAAACGGTAACAACACAACTTGTACAAATATAAGCGAACCCGTGTCAAAGATTTTATTTAGATCATTTATTAATGAGGGAACTGGTAAGATGTTACAATGGGCTCAAAGAACAATCTGAAGAACAGAAATCTAGGCTCCCAGGGACACCAAAATGAATTTGCCAATAGATGCAATATATTTGGAATCATCTTTTTCTACAGGGTAGAAATCAGTTGTGTCTTTGATATGGGACAAAATTCATTTGCATTTTTATGAATGGGAATCGGCCCTGCACAGCTTAACTTCTACCTCTACAGAGTTCAAAAGGGCCCAGCCAAAGACAGAGGTGCAGCCTCCTATAGAATCAGATAAGCCTTAAGGGTCTGCCAGACAATGCCTAGCATGTCATTGAAAGGACGCCTGGGAATAGTCCTGTCTGTTTAAAAGCTTTTTACAAGTTTTCCGGATCAGTGCACTAGACAATGGCCCAGAACTTTTGCAGCTCAGAGACATCCCCAGGCTAAGGCCTGCGCAGCCCTCGGGGCTATGTCTACTTTCTGCAACCTCTCCAGTCTTCCTTAGCCTTTAAAGACCTGGACACTGAGGGGTGTCACCAGCTCACACGGTGCCTTTGTGAACTTTAGAAAAGGACGCCCCTTCCTCCTGACAGACACAGCCCCAAGGCAGGCCCTAGGAATGCTAGAGGAGACCAGGCTGCATTTCTGTCCCCTCTTTCCTCCTTGGCCGGGTGTCCTTTGTCAGGGCACAGCCCGAACGACTGTGCACAGTGGCCCACTGCTGCCTGATACTCCGCAGTCAGTATTGTTGACCCCATGGGGATCTAAAGGAAAGCTATTAGCTTAGGGTAAGAGCACAGGAAGGTCTTCACCCTGCACCTGAGAGCTTTTTGGGGTGAAGCTGGGCAGGGCTGGGGTGCCAAGGCTGGAAGGGGAGATCTCTCTGGCCTCTCCGAACCTGCTCCACATGTGGGCCGGACTTGGAGTTCAGGAGCAGCATCACCCTTCTCCAACCAGGGCTGGGTGGAGGGTTGCGGGTCCCTGTGCCTCCTACTGCCCCTGGGCCCCCCGCCATGCCTGGGTGGGCTGGTGGGTGACCAGGGTTAGCAGTGGAGGTGTCCCCTCCTGGCCCAGGGTTGCAGCCCCACCAGGCCTGGCTTCCCCCATGCTGATAGGCCTGTGGGCATGGTTCTTCCAGCCCGCATCCGAGCTTTGACCCTGGGGCTAGGTGTTAGGACCCAGAAGTGTCAGAGGAGAGGAAGATGGCCCAATCGTGGGGAGTGGCCACCTGCCCGCTCACTGCCCGCAGGCTGCTCTTTCAGACTAAAGGCTTCCTTGGGCCTGGGCTGCAGACAGGGGCGAATACCAGAGGCCCAGGAAGAGCAGGCGGCTTACTCGGGGCCCCAGGGGCTTGTGGAATCCGGGACGGCTCTTTAAGCCCAAGCTACCTGTTTCAGGAACAGAAAGAACCCTCACACACGCCCCCTCACATACACAC
>NW_012149596.1:1682111-1716414 GCF_000956105.1 Propithecus coquereli | reverse complement strand
GAGTGGGACAGCCAGACACAGCTTCCTGGCTCAACAGACACTGCTTCCCCATTCCCAGGCCCTTGCTTCTGAGTGTCCCTTGTTTGCCATCTGTCCTCCTACCCGACCCCTGCAGGTCCAGGTCCTTCCCAGTGCCATGCCCTTCACTGCATCTTCCTACCTCACCCTCTAGGAAGCCTCCCCTGAGTCTCCAGGCACAAGTCTCTCTTCCCTGCTCCCAGTGGCTTCCTGTCATGGTGGCTTACAAGCATTGCTCATCTTCCCGGCCCTCTGGAGTCTGGCCACATTGTCTCTGGGTTGCTACAGAGCTCAGCACAGAGCTCAACTCACGGGGAGGGGTTTGAAGGAAGGAAGGGGTATTTTCAAAGCTCTAGCTTTGTCCCAAGTGACAAGGTTTGAGACAAGTAAAACGGTCCCGAATTTCACTCCCTTGGCTCCACCCAAACCTGGATTCCTAGAGGAAGCACATTCCTTGGTTTCCCTTATAATCCCCAGCCAGGTGTAGGTGGAGGTGAATCTGCACACCCATGCCCCACACAGGGTCACATATTCATGCACAAATCCCATAGTGGTCCCCCAAGGGTACACATATATAGACACCAAGGCCCAAGCCCATTGGCACAGCTGAACACATTAGCATACCCATGCATGGGCTCCTGCGGACATGTACACGCATGCCCAGACCCACCTGAAACCATGTACACACACATGAATGGGCACCCAGAGGTACCCATGCATAGATACTGAGGCGTGTCTGTGGGCCCACCTGATCACATCCACACAGACACAGGGTATATGTGCACAAATACCCAGATCCAGGCCCATGGACAAATATGCATCCATGCACATACACACATCTGTGGGCACGCAGGGGTACATGTACACAGACACCCGGGGCCAAGTCCATGGGCACACCTGCACTCGTGCACGCACACATGGTGCCCAGAGGTCTAGGCTCCTGGCCACTTGTACACACACACGTGCATTCATGGGTGCCCAGGCCAATGGAAATTCCTGAAGCAATGCACACGTGTGTATGGACATCCAGGCCCAGGCTCATGTGTGCACCTGTTCACTCACACTTGCATATGCACAGGCACCCGGGGGTATGCATGCATAGACACTAGACACGCTAGTCTGTGCCAGTGGGCTCCCCTGTACCTATGCACTCACAAACAGCCATGTATGTGGCATACACATGTACAGGCATGTACACACAGACACAAACACTCAGGCTAACACCCATGGCCATAGGGGTTTGCACATGGAATCTTACACATGAGCACATCCTCATGCACATGTACAATTGCTTTTCACAAATACTCTTGTCAGGGTACAGGTCCCCACATACCTGCTGCACCCTAGCATCTCCATAAGTGTGCACACTTGAACTTGTGTTGCACACATGTGCTTATCACACCAACATTCAAAACAGCAAAGCATGAATACACACACATGTAGCATGTATGCATGCATGCAAAAAAGCATTGTAAATGTGCACACACAGGCATAAGCACACCATGCATGCATGCACATAACTTCATATATGCTGGTATGTGTGCACACCTGTGTGCAGGCATGCACGCCCAGTTATCCTTTGAGGATTTTATCCGCCAACCCTGCCTGGCTGGTAATGGCTCCCAGCCCCTGCATCTGGCAGAACTTTCTTGTGAGTCATGGGCTGTGACCCATGATTCATTCCAGCTTTCCCCAGCCCCTGTGTCACCTAGAGAGACTTAGACACTTGCCCCTTCCCTTGGGCTGCCACTAGCCTGAAATTACACCATTACACTTATTCTTCTGAACCAAGGCATCAATGGCTCTGAACCTGCATATGTGTTCTGTGGGAGAACAACCTTACACGAACCAGGTGTGGGTAGAGCATTAGAGGAAGACTTGAGGCATTTCTGGAAAGCTTCCCAAGTAATTATTACTCATCTTGCAATGTGGCTGAGAATGTTCCATGGACACAGTTCCCAGAACCTGCAGGAGTGCTGTGGCTCTCATCCCTGGCTTTTTCTGGGCCACTCACCCCTCCCTTGGCTCCAGAGCCCTCTTCAATTAGACAAGCAGGATGTGCCAAATTCTCCTTCCTTCACTTGAGCACCTGGTCTCCTCATACGTGGTCAAGATGAGTCTCCTGAAATCAGCCCTGAACCTGAGAGGCAATGTATTAGTTGGTTGGGCTGCCATAACAAAATACCACAGACTGGGGGGCTTAAACAACAGACGTTTATTTCCTCACAGTTCTGGAGGCTGGAAGTCCAAGGTCAAGGTGCTGGTAGGGTTGGTTTCTCATGAAACCTCTCTTCCTGGCTTGTAGACGGCCACCTTCTTTCTGCGTCCTCACATGGCCTTTCCTCCACGTGTGCATGAGGGGAGAGAGAGGGAGCTCTGGTGTCTCTTCCTCCTTTTATGTTGACACCAGTCCTGTTGGATTAGGGCCTCACCCTTATGGCCTCATTTAACCTTAATTACCTCCTTAAAGGCCCTATCTCTAAATACAGTCACATTGGGGGCTAGGGCTTCAACATATGAATTTGTTGAATTCACAGTTCAGTCCATAGCAGACAACAAACGAAGCGCTACCTTGAGCAGCTGCAGAAGGCCACAGCTCCTCCTTCTCTTCAGGTGCATTCCTGAGACATGTCTGTGCAGAAAGCATGTGGAGAGGAGGAGTAACAACAGGCACAACCGCAACCTCTCTTGTAGACATAGAATTCTTTATTGCTTGAAAATCATTGCACATTTCTTTTATTTCAGCATATTATGGGGGTACAGATGTTTAGGTTACGTATGTTGCCCTTGCCCCACCCCTCCCCCGCTAAGTCCGAGTTTCAAATATGTCCATTCTTCGGGAGGTGCGCATTGCACTCTTTGTGTATGCATCATTGCACTTTTTTGGGAGACAGAGTCTTGCTCTGTTGCCTGGGCAAGAGTGCCGTGGTGTCAGCCTAGCTCACAGCAAACTCAAACTCCTGGGATCAAGCGATCCTCCTGCCTCAGCCTCCCGAGTAGCTGGGACTAATGGGACCCACCATGCCCAGCTATTTTGTTCTATTTTTAGTAGAAATGGGGGTCTCGCTCTTGCTCAGGCTGGTCTCGAACTCCTGAGCTCTAGTGATCCACCAGCCTCAGTCTCCCAGAATGCTGGGATTACACGTGTGAGCCACCATGCCCAAAGTATTGCACTTTTTAAAAAAGTTATGATTTAAATACAAAAAGAGTTACAAAAGAGAACATACAGTAATGTTCACCCTTTTAGTGTTCTCTGAGTTTTCACAAATAAAAACATTTGGGTAACCACGCCACAGTAGCCAGAGGGATCCTCTTACAACCCAAGTCAGCCCATGGCCCTCCTGCACTTGGAGCCCTGCTGTGGCCCCCATCTCTCTCTGACAAAAAGCCAAAGTCCTCTCCTGGCCCACAATGCCCTATAGGACTTCTCTGACATCACCTCCTACCAGTGGCCTGTTGGCTACTCTGCTCCTGCCCCACTGGTCTCCTCACTGTCCCTCAAATGTGCCAGACATGCTCTTGCCTCAGGGCCTTTGCGCAGGCTTTCCCCTTTGCCCGGGTCACTGTTCCTCTAGACACACCCCTCCTGAGGTCACACTGACTGGGAACAGTACACTCCTGGGTTCACACCAACTGGTGTATGGACCCTCCCAGGGTCGCACAGTCTCAGGTGCGGACCCTCCCGGGACCACACAGATGAGGGTGTAGACACTCATGATGTCACTAGATTTGGGAGTAAGAAATCCCGGGGTCATGCTGATTGTGAAGTAGATACTCCTGGGGTCGCACGTTACGGTGGAGACTCTAGGGGGTCACACAGACTGGGATGTGGTCGTGCGGTGGGTCACACAGATTCAGATGTGGACGTGGCTGAGGTCACGCAGACCCAGCTGTGGATATTCTTTGGGCCACACAGATTGGGGGACAAATGCTCTTTGAGTCACAAAGATTATGGAAGAGACATCCCTGGGTCCCAGAGACTCAGTGTAGACACTTTTAGACTCACACTCACTGGGTCAGGGACATTTCTGGAGTCCAGGAAACTGCTTTGTGGACACTGTTGGGGTCACACCCACTGGGGTATAGACACCTCTCAGGACATGTCAATAGGTGTGGGCACTCCTCTGGTCACACTGACTAGGGAATTGACTCCCCCGTGGTCACAGACACTGGGGTGTGGAGACCCTTTTGGTCACACAGATGGGGATGTGTCCTCCCCTGGGTCACTCAGACTGGAATCTGGACCCACCAGCGGTCACAGGCACTGGAGTTTCACACTCCTGTGGGCACACTGACAGGGGAGTAGATAGTCTCCTGGTCACAGATATACCCTCCTGAGGCCATCAAGATGGGTGTAGACACATCCATGGCCAGAGACTGGGGTTTGGACATCGCCAGGGTCACATACACTGGGAACTGGACATTACTTCTGTTGCAAAAACTTGGGTATGGACACTCCTGGGGTCACAGAGATTGGGGAGTGGATGTTCTTGAGGTTGCTGGACTGGGGCAGAACCACTCCCAGAACACCAAACTGAGCTGTGGACACCCGTGGGGTCACCCGGACTGGAGTTTGGACACCCCCGTGGTCACACAGTTTGAGGGTGTGCACGCTCATGGCACCACTAAGACTGGGCTGTGGAAACTCCTGTGGTCTCACAGACCAAGCCATTGCCACTGCTGGACTCACAGAGCCTGGGGTCATAGATTCTTCCATGAGTCAACACTGCTGGATCTGCACTGTAATGGGCGTGGATGCATCTGCAATCACACAGCCTTTTGTGCAGACACTCTGCCAAACATTCCTGGGGCCACGCACACTGGGGTATGGACATTCCTGTGGTCATACTGGCTTAGGTGAGAAGACCCCTGGGTTAAATCACTGTGGTGTGGACACTCTGAGACTCACATAGAGTGGGGTTTGGGCATTCCTGGAGTCACACAGATTGGGGTGTGGTTATTCTTGTGGTCAGAGATTGGAGTGTAGACACACCTATAAACACACTCCAGTGTTTAAACACCACTTTTTTTTTTTTTTTGGAGACAGAGTCTCACTTTGTTGCCCTGGCTAGAGTGAGTGCTGTGGCGTCAGCCTAGCTCACAGCAACCTCAAACTCCTAGGCTCAAGCGATCCTCCTGCCTCAGCCTCCCGAGTAGCTGGGACTACAGGCATGCACCACCATGCCCGGCTAATTTTTTCTATATATTTTTAGCTGTCCAACTAATTTCTTTCTATTTTTGGTAGAGACGGGGTCTCGCTCTTGCTCAGGCTGGTCTCGAACTCCTGAGCTCAAACAATCCGCCCGCCTCGGCCTCCCAGAGTGCTAGGATTACAGGCGTGAACCACCGCGCCCGGCCTAAACACCACTTCTGACTGGGGATTGGACACTGTTTGTCACAGACTTGAGTGTGTACACTCCTGGGGTCACACAGACTAGAGTGTGGCAACTCCTGAGGTCACTGGACTGGGGTATGGGTAGTCTTTGGGTCACAGAGAAAGTGAGATTCTAAAGACATGGAATTAAGCTGCAGAAAAGTTCTGTATAGATGGGGATTTTTTATCATCTCCTGTTTGCTAGTTGTAGAAATTCAGGACTGCAGTCAATGCAGACTTGCTGACATTTCTTTTTTCTTTTGAGACAGGGTCTTGCTCTACTGCCCAGGCTAGAGTACAGTGGCATCATCATAGCTCACTGTAGCCTCCAATGGGCTTAAGTGATCCTCCTGCCTCAGCCTCCGGAGTAGCTAGGACTGCAGGTGTACACCACCATGCCTGGCTAATTTTTAATATATATATATTTAGATAGATAGATAGATACACATATATTTAGAGATGGGGTCTTGCTATGCTGCCCAGGCTGGTCTTTAACTCCTGGCCTCAAGTGATCTTTCCACCTCAGCTTCCCAAGGTGTTGGGATTATAGGTGTGAGCCACTATGCCTCGCCCACTGACATTTCTTTAGGAGAGGGATTCTTAACCTAAACAATTTGTTCTGGGGAACACTTTGGCATCTGGTTAGACCTGTGGACCCCTTGTCAGAATATTTTAAAAGCACACGTGCACGCACACACACAAATACACAGGATTGCAATGGAGCCAATTACACTGAAATGCAGTTATCACCATATATTAAACTGAAACGAAACTGAGACGCAGTAATATATGGGCTATTTTATTAGTACACCAAATGATAAGATCTGCTATCATTCCAAGTGGTGATGAATGTGAACAATATTTCAAGATGCCTGCAACAACTGTAATGTCACATAAAAAGTAACAGACCTGTATTGGTGGGAAAATCGCAGGTACTGCTTTTACCATTGCCATCTGTTGCCAGCACTCGCACCTGGGAGTAAGGCTACATTCCCGGTACATTAGTGAAAATAAAGACGTAACATTTTCCTCCATCAAGTTCATGGATACCCCTGACTTCTATCCAGGTAAGAACCTCCGCTTTCAGAGGAAATTCTAGATGTAATCAGGACATCCCTGAGGAGGTTTAGAGAAGAGACCTCACTCAAGAATTCCCATTGCAGCACAGACAGACTTCTGCAGTGTTTCCTTCCTTGTCTTCGTGCTGGTTGTTGCAGATTCCTACTCAGGGCTTGTTCATTCAGGCCCCGTTGATGAGATATTTGAAAACAAGTTCATCAACCCACGTTCCGGTTTTCCTGATAGCAGGCATTTTCTGAGTTTTATTGGCATGCCAGCTAACCAAAAGATCAAAGGAAAAGGAAGTTTTAAACAAAAAACATGTGTTCCAGATTTCTTCTACTATAATCACTGTTCACTAAGCTGCTAACATTTTTGTGACTTTCCCCCCTTTTATCATGAACCATAACACATAGAAAAATGCATAAAACATATATGATGTTCAGCTTAATAACTACAAGGTGTTATCTTGTATAAGTATAGGATGTCCATTCTCATTGCTGTGTAGCTCTCCACTGCCAATATGCCATGATTTAACGGAGGTACTACAAATAGTGCTGCCAGGAACATTCTAGGACTCACCTCTTAGGAGTAGATCTGGCATACATGCAGCTTTAGTAGACAATGCCTGCTAGTTTTTGACAGTGGCCGCACCATTTTATGCTCCTAGCAGCAGGTACAATGGTTCCAATTGTTGCAGGTCCTTCCAAATACTTAGTGTTGTCAATCTTTTCAGTTTTAGCTTGCATTTCCCTGGTGAAAGCAGCTTTTCATGCGCTTATTGGCCATTCTCATGTTTTTTCTTATGATTTATAGGACCTTTTTTTTTTTTTGGAGACATTGAGTCTCACTCTGTTGCCCAGGCTAGAGTGCTGTGGCGTCAGCCTAGCTCACAGCAACCTCAAACTCCTGGGCTCAAGCGATCCTCCTGCCTCAGCCTCCCAAGTAGCTGGGAGTACAGGCACGTGCCACCATGTCTGGCTAATTTTCTCTATATATTTATAGTTGTTTGCCTAATTTCTTTCTATTTTTAGTAGAGAGAGGTCTCACTCTTGCTCAGGCTGGTCTCGAACTCCTGACATCAAGCGATCCTCCCGCCTCGGCCTCCCAGAGTGCTGGGATTATAGGTGTGAGCCACCACGTCCGGCCCTATAGGACCTTTTTTAATATTAAAGATATGACATATAGGGATTGTAAATATCTTTTCCCACTGTGATTTGCTGTTTCAATTTTTTTTAAGGTATCTTTTTAAATGGAAGACTTAAGTCTCAATAACTTACTTGGCCGTTGTCAGAAAGGGCCGTCCTCTAACATCGGTTTTAGCCCATTTGGCTACATTAAACTGGCCCCCTTGCTGTTTCTTCCCGCACCAGGTACGGTTCCACCTTTGGGACTCTGCTGTGTCCCCTATCTAAAATGCTCTCCCCCTGGATAAACACACGGATTCCCACCCTCAGCACCTTCAGGTCTTTGCTCAAACGTTACCTTAGTGAGGCCGTTCGTGACAACCCTTTTAAAAAGCGCAAACTGCCATGCCTAGAATTCCTGGTACTCTTCACCCTGCTTTATTTTTTCTGTTTCATCCCCTGTATCGCTGTGACGTATTTAATAGTGTGCATGTGTAGAGAAACTTCTGCACTCACGGACCTGTCATGAGTCTATGACTTTGTCTCTTTCCCCAAACTGGAAGCTCTGAGAGGGCCGAGACACTTGTCTGTTTGGTCCCTGCTCTAGCTCCAGACCTGAAACAGTGCCTGGCATACAAACCCTCAGACAAAAAGGCAACCTTACCTTAATGGGTTAAGGTGAACAATTCATTTCATTGTCTTCCATCTACCCAAGAAAAAAAAAAGGGGGGATTCAGATATTTTGCTGAACTTTTCCATTCATTATGCTTGGTTTTACCCATTGATTTTTATAGCTATTGGGAGGCAGGGAAGAGAATTTTGGCCCCAGAAACCATGTGATTTGGGAGGCAAACTGGGAAGGGGTCAAATGTGAGCTCAGAGCCATGTTTCCAGACCTCAGGGGCCAGCAGGGTGTGGGGCTGAGGGGTAGCCAGGGGCTGGGGCAAGGTGTCCACTCTGCGGATGGGGCAGTCCTGGGGGTGGATCTCCTTGGCCAGCCTCCCACTCTTCTTCAATGTGCAAGCCTCCTGGTATGGTGGAGAGATGGGGAGCTGTGTGGGCAGGGTATACTTGTACTCTGAGCCATCCTCTAGCTACAGGGACACAAGAGGTGAGAGGTGAGGAGATGGCAAGATCTGGGAACCCAGGACAGCCTCCCCGCACTGTCCACCTAACTGTTGGTCAGGCACTCACATCCACTGGGTAACTTCGGTCCGAATCATAGGAGCTCAGGTCCCCACAGGTCACAAAAGGCACAATGATGCGGGTGGGACCATCTAGCTGGTTGACATCTGAGTCTTAGAAAAAGGGCAAGACAAGACTGAGGACAAGGCTGAGACGCCTGCGGCCAGTCATGACGCAGGCTGCAAGGTGCCAGGTCCTCCCCACAGATCCACCAGCTAGTCTCTCATGCCTCCAACAGAAATCTGTCATTTGGTTCCGATCACCTCCTCAGGGAGGCCCTCCATAATCACCCCTTCTAAAACCCCCTGTTCTGACATTCTAATCCATGTTGCCTCCTTCGAATGTGTCTCCACAAGGGCAGGTTCTTCCCCTCTCCATCAATTCCTACTAGGGGCGAGGCTAAAAACCCTCTCGGGGCAGAGGTTCCACACAGGGTGAAGTTTCCACTGGGGGCATGACTGACAGTCTTCCCAGGGCAGAATTTCCTTAGGCAGGTGGAGCGTCCACTGGGGCAAGGCTTAGCATCCTCCTGGGACAAAACATCCACGAGGAGGTGGATTTCCACCAGAGGGTGGGGTGGAGGATCCTCTTGGGGAAGAATTCCCACCAGGGGCTGAGGCTACCGGCCCTCTCAGGACATAAATTGTATAAGGGGGGCAGAGTTTCCCCAAGGACGGGCCCACGCTCTTGTTCTCACCGTATGAGTGGCCCAGCAGGGGTTTGGTCAGGTCTGCCGTGAAGCCCTCAGGAGGGTCATACCCCCGACAGACAGCAAAGGCCTCTGTGGGAGGAATCTGGAGTGAGCGGTGACTACCACTTCCACCCTCTGCAGGCTGTGTCCCTGAGATCCCCCTCTGCCTGCCTGGCCTCTCCACCCCACTGACCGATGCTGGAGTTCCGGCTGCTCCTGGGCTTGGCGCAGAGCACGCTGGGGAAGAAGACACGCAGCTGGCTGTAGAGGAGCGTCACATCCCGGCCTCGGAATATCTGCAGAGTAGGGAGGTAAAGATCAAGGGGTGAGGGCGGCCCTCAGGGACTTCTCTCTACACGCCACCAGGTCCCCCAAGGCTTACCTTGGCCACAAAGCAGCCCCCTGGCTTCAAGACATGTGTAGCAATGTTCAGAGCCTGTGGGCAGGACGGATGGCTAAGGCTGCGATGGGGACAGCCAGGAGGTGGGCAGGGTAGGTCAGGGGAGGCCAGGGTCACTCACGGCTAGGAGGAGCTGGGCCTGCATATACTCATCGACATCATGGAGGCCAGTTACTGCGTCGAGAGGAACAGCGTTATGGGGTCCCATCTGATTCTATGCATCTTCTTGTACCAGAAGACATGAGAAGCTTACAAACATTTCCCAGGCTCTGTTACTGCTAAGTTTCTGGATGCAAATCATTCTCTGCCATCTGGATGCACATTCTGAGCTCCTAATCCTTAGGAACTTATTTTAATTCTCAAACCACCACAAGCACAAGCATCATTAACATTCCCGCCTCCAGCCCAGACTGCTCCTCTGAACTCCAGGTTCACAGATCACACTCCGTATCTTCAACACATCCAGACCAAACTCCTGACCCTCCTTCCTTCCTGCTCCTCCCACGAGTTTCCCCATCTCATCTGATGCTTCTAGTTGTTCAGGCCCAAAACCTTAGTTACCTTTGACGATGACACCCCATGTCCTCTCCTCATACCCACCTTCAAGCCACTAGGCAAATCTACTTTCGAAAGATGTCCTGACCTGACCCTCTTCTGCTCTCCGCTACTGCCTCCACTGTCATCACTCGTCTGGACCACTGCGGCGGCCTCCTCGTTCCCCGGGGCCCCTGCTTCCGCCCTCGTCCCGCACACGGCTCACAGCAACTCGAGGGGTTCTGTCACAGCCCCAGCTGGGCACAGTCCCCCTGTGTTCACATGGCTTTCTCTGAACTCTCATCTCAGTGAAAAAGCTAACATCCTCACCACGGCCCATGAGGCCCTATAGGACCTGTCCCCTGTCACCTCTCCGACCTCATCTCCTACCACTTTCTCCCTTGCTCTGCTCCAACCACTGATCTCCTCACTGTTCCTCACACATACCCAGCACCCTCCTTCACATGGGCCGGAACTTCGCCTGGATCACTCTTCCTCCACACACACCCATGACTTACGCCCTCGCCTCCTGCAGGTCTCTGCTGTCCAGTCAGTAAGGCCTTCCTCGTCCGCTGTATGTAAAATCCCAACAGGTACCCCCTCTGGCCCTGCTCACTGATTTCCCTCCGGTACCTAGCGCCTTTTAACATGCCACTGGCTCAATCGTCTATTTTCTTTTCCATTTGCCCCCACCAGAACATCAGCTTCGTGAGGTCAGACATTGGCGGAATTTTATTCCCAGATGTTTTCCCAACACAACAGGTGCTCAGTAAATGTGTGTTGAATGGCTGGCTGGAACGATGAATAAACACTACCATGGAAATGGACATTTGCAGAGGGATGAGAGGAGGGAAGGGCGAACAACAGACATAAAACTCAAAGGGTGGGATATGGGGGGAGGAAGACAGAGGTGGGGAGAAGCTGCCAGATGTGGAGAAGGCTGGGAGTAGAGGGAAGAGGAAAGAGCAACTGAAGAGGCAGAAGAAGTCAACCGAGGTGGGAGATACAGAGAAGGACACACACAGGGGTCCGCGCCTGGCCTTCCACCCCCTGCGGCTGTTTACCATCAGGAGCCCCGTCGCACACTACTAGGTCTGCGGGGCAGCCCTCGAAGTGCTGGATGATCTCCTTGGCAGTGGACAGCTATGGAGAGAGGAAGGATGAGTGGCCCCAGGGCCTCCCACTGCTGCCCTCAAACCCCACCTGCCCGTGGCCTTGGCCCGCAGCCCCTGGGTCAGCCAAATTCTCAGACTTTGCCCGACTAAGACCCGGCTCCACCTCCAGGGACCCAGTGCCATCATTTTTTGCTGCCTCTCTGCGATGACGACCTGTTGGCTCCGTTTCTCTGCTGTTACTCTCTGTCTTTCTCGGTCTCTGTTTCTATCACTCTGTCGCTCTTCTACTTTCCATAGCTCCCAGGTGGGGGCCTTCACCCAGGATACACCCCAACTCTCTCAGCCATGCTCTCACCTGGGTGATATCTCCCTGGATCTGTAACACACCTGGTAGTGGAGCCATAGCCTGCAGGTCCACAGCCACCACGTGGCCAGATTCCTGGCCCCTGTGGACAACATGGCCCACGTCAGCCCAATTTCACTCCTGGGCCCCTGCCCTCCTGGACCTCCCATCGGGGACCCCCACACTTACCCAATCTTCTGGCTCAGCACCTGGCTCCAGCTGCCCGGGGCTGCACACAGGTCAACTGCCCGTGTCACACCTGGTCATACACAGCAAAAGTATACTGCTCAGCTGCACCTACTTCTCCAACCTGGGGACCCTGCAACATTCATCCTTCTCCTCTGGGGAGCACCCGCATCTCTCCACTTCCCAGGTGCCCAACTCCTCTCGGGTATTCTGCCCATCTGAGTCAGCCCACCTACCACAGGAAGCTCTTCAGACGCAGTCCACTTGTCTGCCTCCTGTGTCCACCCCCCACCAACTTCCCAGTGACTCATCTGCCATTTAGGGACCTTGGAAGAGCTGGAATTCTTCATCAAGTTGTAGCAGCTTGAAGGCGCTGCGGGCACGCCAGCCATTCTCCTTGGCCAGGCGGTAGTAGACATCCCGCTTGTCCTTCGATGTCCGTCCCATCTCACACACAGTTTGCCCAAGGACCTGCCGACAGTCAGCTGATGCCGCCCAGTATCAGTAACCAGCTGAATGGGCTACCAACTACCTCTGCAGGGTGGAGAGAATCACACAAAGCAAACTGGGCTCATCTGACCCATGTGATGGTTTACTCAGATGAGCCAACTGAAGCCCTGGCACTGACCCCACTGACTTTATAGGGCCCAAAGGACCCCTATCACTGAGCTCTCAGGCTCTATCGCTCATCACACAGACCCCGCTTCCTCTATCACTTACCTCTCAGTTTCCACCAAAGACATCACAAACCCAACACTTATCCCATTGATGACCCATCAGTGACCCTGTGCACTTCCCATCACTGTCAACCACACTCCACACATTAAACCCTGTAACTCCCACTATCAACCCTTCCCTGCCCACCTCATCCCTATTTACATCTCAGTGACGTCTCTCCAGTTGTCCCCATTGCCCCTAGATTCATATAGCCCTATTAGTTCCCAACTAATCCCTTTTCACCCCCATTATCCCAATACTACCTCACTGCACTTCCCACCCCCTTGATCTTTCTCTGTCCACCCCATTCCCCATTAATTCCTCAAATGATCAGGCCCCCAGTAATCCCTTTATTATTATTAATATATCCTTATCAGCCCCTGTTAATGCCTGGAGGATCATGTCCTATTAGCTCCCCATAAACACTCAGTTACTGATTTATCAGCCCCCATTAACTCAGCCCTCCAACTGACCCCTCACAGATCACTCCGCTACCCTGTAACCCCTTCAGTAACACACACTCCTGTTACTCCCTGATGATCACATATCAATTCCCCGTTCTCCCGTCACTGTTCACTGTGCCCTCCACTGATACATCACTGGATGATCACACCCCCAACAGCTTACTAGTACCCTCTCTTTGCTCACTCTGTCCCCATTAATTCCCAGATGGTCATGCCTCCATAGCCCACATTAACCCTTTGACTACAATGCCCATCAGCTTCTCATTATCTCTTCTTTCACCACTACCCCCACTAGTCCCTCCATCGACCTCCATCCTTCTCTATTATTCCCTTGATAGCCTTGCCACTATCCTTTCAATTACCATGCCCCATTATTCTCCATTAACCCACTGAGTGTTATAACTCCATCAATCCCTCGGGCTTCACACCTCCATCCACCTCCCATTATATTCTAGATGCCCACTCTCCCACCCCCTCAGCTAATCAATGAACATATCCCAACAGCCCCACATCAACTAAAACACTCTTATTAGCCCCCACTGATTACCCAGTAACACTCCACTTGACACCTGTTACTCTTCCACGGTCCACCCAACTTCCCATTAACAGCCCTCTGACCACACCCCCATCCCTCCTCATCAATACCTCAAAACCGTGGCTCCATCGGGATCACCAGATCCCTCTCAAGGAGGCTCCGTGGATATCCAGACAGCTGCGACCCCATACCTGCCCACCGAGCCCACCCCGAATACTGGTCCCCTTCTGCTGACAAACCTTGGGTCTGGAGCCCACCCAGTGCCAGCTGCCTGGACTATGAAGCTGCAGCGCCGAGGGCCGACCTCACTCCTTCCCTCGCCGGCGGAACAGTGCAGGCGTGCCTCACGGTCTCAGCCTGTATCCGCGTTCTCCGCGCTCCAGGGCCTACCTCAGCTTTCAGAATGGGGAGAAGCCGGAGGAAGGAGGGTTGTCCGCTAGCAGCCCGAGCCTCGGCCGGAGCGCAAACACATGAGAAGTCGCAGGGCTTCAGTTTGTGTTCGTGGTTGACCCGAATGCCTGTCACGCATGCCTAAGGGTTACTGCTGCACCGCAAGCTTGGCATCCCGGAACCCCGAAGCTCGGGCGAGGCCCAGACCTGATGTCAACGTACAACGTGTGTCCCGTCATTTTGTGTCGACGTATCCGGGTCATGAGACCTGCCGTTCCCAACATGCAACGGGCACGGCCGAAGCGACGAAACTCACGCTCTGCGTGGCTGAAACGTCGCGGCGCACAAGAAGGGCTTCTTTGTTCTTTTGTTTCAAGGCCATGACCGATTTACTCCCCCGCCCCTCCCTTCTCCGACCACGATGGTCGTTGAACCTGTGGACTACATTTCCCAAGATGCCAAAAGCACGAAGGCACCTATTCATTTTACTTGTGCCGTGAAGCGAAATTACCGCTGGTGGCGTAAACGTGAGAGTAAGGCGAGCGCCTCGATCAAGTGCGCGAGCGCGCGGATGCTTCTCTGCGCGACGCCGAATCCCGCTTCCGCTAATGGCTGGCGCTGCCGGAGTTTTACCGTCTCGGAATCTCAGTTTCCCCATCCGGAAAATGGGCATAATCAACAGTGCAGACTTCACAGCATTCTTGGGAGGATTAAATAGGTGTAGCTTAGCACACCATCTGGCTTTTTGTAATTCTGTTTTTTCTTCAAAGATTTTTAATTCCGACCCACACATGTAAAAGACTATACACCGCGACCCTAGTGGACAAACATAAATATAGTAATGGAAACATTTTTCATAGTGTTTACGGTGTGCTAGGCACTAAGTGCTCTCAGTGGTGTGCTGGTAAATGGTTAACAACTGACTTTTTTGGGGGGGGAGGGGAGTCTTGGTTTCTAACATTTCCCCTCCCCCCTCCCCTCTCTTCCCCCCTCCCCTCTCTTCACTCCTCCCCTCTCCTCTCTCCTCCCTTCCCCTCTCCTTTCCCCTCCCCTCTCCTTCCCACCAGGCTAGAGTGCACTGCAGGATCATAGCTCACTGCCGCCTCCAGCTTCTGAGCTCAAATAATCCTCCCTCCTCAGCCTCCCGAGTAGCTGGCGATTTCCACGGTTTACATGCTGTCATCTTTTCAGATTTCGGGTTATCTATATGGAGTCACTGAACAGGGAGTTCAAAAGAGATGCAGTGTACACCATTGTATACTCTTTCAACAATACAGATAAAATAGGAGTAAATGACCTCAAGAACATAGAAAATAGTGAAATGCAGTAAAATAATTAGGAAGTGATGAATTTTGAGTATTTATTACCATTAATGTCTAATTTATTTAATTGTAAGTTTATATCATTTTTAACAACAGCTGTTTAACCACCAGTCCGCAAAATTTTTGGAAGTTGAGCAAGCAGCTCCTTCAAACCTGTACAAGTTGGCTCCAGCACATCTTTTCCTTTGTTCATTCGTAATCCTGACAACATCCATATGAGTCTTAGCTGGGCAAGGTGGTGCATGCCTGTTATCTCAGCTACTCCAGAGGCTGAGGCAGGAGGATCGCTTGAGCCCAAGAGTTCAAACCCAGCCTGGGCAACATGGAGAGATCCATTTCTTAAAAAAATCCATATGAGGTGGTTACTGTAATTATCCCCAGTTTACAGCTGAGGGAATTGAGACAAGGAGGATATATATTATTATATTAAATGTGTAAACATGGCAGACTGCAGTGACTCACTGTAATCCCAACATTTTGGGAGGCCAAGGTGGGAGGACCGCTTAAGGCCATGAGTTCAAGACCAGCCTGGGCAACATTGTGAGACCCTGTCTCTACAAAATATAAAAAAATTAGCCAGATGTGGTGGCATCCACCTGTAGTCCAGCTACTCCTATGGCTGAGGCAGGAGGATCACCTGAGCCCTGGCATTCGAGGTTGCAGTGAGCTGTGATCGTGCCACTGCACTCCAGCCTGGGTGACAGAGACCCTGTCTCTAAGAAAAAAAAACTATATAAACATATATGCCATTTAACAATATATAGAAATAGTGATGTATATTTACTAGTACATAAATTACATAGTAAACACATGTAATAAATAGAAATATGCCATTATATATTAATATAATGGTATGTATTTTATGCATTTTGTATAGTGTATGTATAAAAATCTCTGTATCTTATACATATGACATATAATGTTTATGTTAATAGAAATACTCTATTATCTCTATACATTTACTTACTAAGTGTGTTAAGCATATACTATTAAATACATAAATATGTGACATGTCAGGTGGTGATAAAAGCTATGAAGAAAGGTATGGAGAATAACAAAGTCAGGGGAGCCTTCTCTGAGGAGGTGACATTTGAGCTTAGACCTGAAGGGGAGCACACCCTAGGAGCATTTGGAGGAAGAGCATTCCAGGCAGAGGGGACCCTGAAGTGGGAACCAGCTTGGTTGATATTCAAAGAATTGAATGATTGCTTCGTCATTCCTTAGCACGGGAGCTTCACCAGGCCGGGGTTCCTGTCCTATCATGTTCACTGCTGCCTCCTGGGGCCTAGAACAGGACTGGCATACAGCTGATGTTTAATAGGTGTTTGTTGCCTTTACCCTTTTGTTGCTTCGTTCCTTCATTCTTTCCTCCGTGGTGCGCCCTGCACTTTTGTGGAGCCCTGGGCGGAGGCGTAGACAGAGACACAGAGCCTCCTGAAGGAGTCCCTGAGAGCTTCGTCAGCGGAGCTCCAGGGCTTTGTGGGGGCTGTGGGACTGTGCTCCCCTGCAGAGCTGTGCGAGTGTGAGAAAGGAAGGAGGGTTCAAGCCACCAGGCTGCTGTTCCACAAGAGAGGAGAGGGTGCCAGGCATTGGGGGCCCATGTTCACCCTGGGACGCTTCCCGCGTCCTGTTTTCTTGCCGCTTACAAAGAGGATGTTTAATTTTCAGCAAAGAAACCTGTTTCCTCCAGCAGGGCTGGGGTCTTGGGGGACAGAAGCCAGGCTCTGAACTCCCCAGGCTCTTCCCGAAGTAGGGTGTCGGCCTGCAGCTCCCACCCGGCACCCCACTGAGTGTAAAGGTGTCCTCCCCTCAGCCTCCTGAAGAGGTCAAGGAGGGGGGAGCTGCCAGGCCAGCTCTTTCCTGGAGGGGCATCTTAACAGTGTGGGGGAATGAGGGAGGTGGGCCAGGGGCATGGGACTAGAGCTTTGCCGCCCAGGGGCTGCTTTGAGAGATGAAGGGACTAGAAAGATAGTTACTCTGCGGGGAGTCTGCATGAAAGGACAGATTAGAATCCTAAATGAACAGACTGAAAATAATTCATTAATTCCATTCACACATATGTATTGAGCAACTACTATGTGTCAAGCATTGTTTTAAGTGCCTTACCTATGTAAATTCATTCAATCTTCCCAATAGCACTGTGAGTTAGGCATTATCATGCCCTTGAAGAACCTGAGACACAGTGAGGGTTAGGAACTTGCTCCTGGCCACACGGCTAATAAGTGGCAGAGTTGAGAAAGTTTTTGCTGTTAACTGCTCCCTTTCCTGAAGGCTACCAAGCAGTGACCTGTTTTAATGAAAATCAGGAGTCCCCTTTAGAAGAACTGACACGAACCCCAAATTACTTTGAACAGACTGGATAGGAATCCCAAATGTCACACAAGGGTCTGCTTTACTGAACCAACAACAACCTTAAATGTCCCCTGAGAAGGGGCCCTACGTTAATGAACTAACAAAGCGTTCTTATCCCCGGCACGGCCTCAAGGCCTCGGTCGTGCTTACAGACATCTGTTCCGTCTAAAGCAGGTTGCCCTTGTGCAGCCAGCCCCCGCTTTCCCCTTGTTTTTCCTGCTACCAGCATATGGTGAACACCTGCTGTTTGCAGTGCTCTGAAACTTAGCAGAGCTACGGGGTGTAGAGCTGGGTGGAGGTTCATCCCCCGCCAGAAGAGTTCCCTTGGCAGACATAAAAATGATAGTGATAATAATATGACACCTGATAAGTGACATTCATTGAGTACCTGCTGTGTGCCTGGTAGCCCTGTGCTGGGCAACGTTGGAGAGCCGGGGAAGGCTCTGGGAGGGGAGTGACCAGAGCAGGAGGCTGCGGCAGGGAGGTGGTAAATGGATGGGGGGGAGGGGTATCTATTTTTTCTTCCAAGGTATACGAGTTCTTTGTACAGGACACTTTGGACTTTTCTTGAAATATAGATACCTGCCTTGCCTCATCTCCCATCCCTTTTAACTACCTGGGTCAAGGCCTCTGCTGACAGGTGTCTCTTTCCCTGGCCAGCCCGTAGCACACACGTGTAATGTCTATGGGTGGGGGAGGGGTGTCAGAGGAGAGAGAGTCAAGAGTAGACAGACCTGGAGGGAAGTACCGGGCAGGTGTGTGTGTGTGTGTGTGTGTGTGTGTGTGTGAATAGCCTGAGTGTATCTCATCTGCCTGTACAGGTTCTCAGCCATAACCACCTGTATGTGAGCTGCACGTGTGTCTTCCTAAGTAACTTGCCTGGTTGTGTCTTCTGTCTATGGCTGCCTGTTCAACTCATGTGTTTCTATCTTTCTTTCTTTCTTTCTTTTTTTTTTTCGAGACGGAGTCTTGCTCTGTCGCCTGGGCTCGAGTGCAGTGGCATCATCATAGCTCACTGCAACCTCAAACTCCTGGGCTCAAGCCATCCTCCTGCCTCAGCCTCCCAAGTAGCTGGGACTACAGACACATGCTACCACGCCCAGCTAGTTTTTCTATTTTTTGTAGAGACGAGGTCTCACTCTTGCTCAGGCTGGTCTTGAACCCCTGGCATCAAGTGATCCTAGCCTGCCCCCGCCTCCCAAAGTGCTAGGATTACAGGCGTGAGCCACCGCGCCCACCCATGTGTTTCCTTTTTGGTGACTGTGTGTGTTGGTACCATCTGCCTATACAATTCATTTATATGGGGTTGTGTGTGTGCTGCTTGGGTGTTTGTCTCCTTTGTGACGCTTGTGGTCGATGAGTGTATTTGAGGATTTGTCTCTCCTGTGTGTGTATTGCCTACGTGTATGGATCTTTCTTCTCGGTGTGTTTCTCCTTGGTGAGCGGCTGCAGGCGTGTGTGCCCTAGGGGTGTTTCTTTTGTTGCCACTGTGTGTGTACTCTCTGGTTCCCCTGTTTCTTCCTCAGGCAGCTTTAGGTGTATTTTCTGGATTTCCTTTTTGCAACGATAGCAAGTGTACTCTCCATATCCCTGCACTTCCTGTTTGCGCACCTGTATATGTTTTCCCTGTTTCTTTCCAGACGTGACTTGTGAATAGCTATGTGTGTACACGGCTCTATGCGGCCATCTGCTCGAATGCAGTTGTGTGTGTGTGTGTGTGTGTGTGAGTGTGTGGCTGTAGCTTTTCTGTTTGTACAATCACATCTGCCTGTGAGTGCTCCTCTCTCTCTGTGATCAGAGCTGCATGTGGTTACATGTGGTCACAAGCGCACACACTAGTTCACATGCACAGAAGTATCATTTTAGGCCTTGAATCTGGAAGTTTGCCTCTGGGGCCATCTGAACGTGGAATCGTGTGTGTGGGGGGGGGTAGGGGGAGATATAGAGCCTGTGCACGATATTGTTGGCTGTGCGTGGCTGCGAGTCTGTGTGTGTGACTTGCCTGTTGGTTGTCCTTGGTGTGGCTGTGGGGCTGTGGGTGACGATGTCCGGGAGTCTGTAGTGTCTGTGAATCAATGTGAGCCTATGTCCGTGCCAGTCTGTGCAATCCGTCTGCAGCTCTGGGTCTGTAGTTGATACCTGTAAGAGTAGCATCCCTGTGTGGCTGTGAGTGCATGTGACTGTCCCACAAGCCTGGGCTATCTGTGTGCACTGGTAAGTGTATGTGTGTCGTGTCGGTCAACCTGTGTGGCTGTGTGTGGCTGTGTGTTTGCTCATCGGGATGTACTAGTTTGCACCTCTGTGGGTCATGGTGAGTCTGCTGCCATCTCTGAGTCCCTGGATGGGGCAGTGACAGGGCCTGCTGTGTAGCTGTGACCCCCAGAGTGTGCAGGAGTCTCTCTCCTGCTGTGGGGAAGTAAACACCCCATCCCTCGCCCTCCTCCAACTTCGGGTGTGGTGGGGGCATCTAGGCTAGCTTTGAAGCCTCAGCCAGCTCCTGGCCTTTCCGGGAATTCTGTGCTCCCTGTAGGGGGTGGGCAGACAGGCGAGAGGCCTGGACAGAGGCTTCTTGTTCACTTGGGCATCAAGCAGCCCAGTTGAGCTGCTCCAAGACTCCAGGTCCACCCTGCCTGACTCCCCATAGGGGACACATGCCTTGCCCGGGACAGACATTCCTGTCACATGCCTGTATGGGAGTGAACAGACAGACCCCTATATAAGACAAATAGACAGACATTGGGGCTCCTGAGTTAGAGCTTGGACGGGCCCCACCCCATGCCTGGGCTGGGGTCCAAGACTCCAGGGCGTGCCCAGTGTGCAGAGTGCGTGTGTCCACACTCCTCTCCCAACCACAAACGCCCTCCCTGCCTCCCTCTGGAGGTCTCTAAGATCTAGGGTCCTCTCCTGACTAGGCTGTCTGTCTGTGGTCTGCCTATAAGGCCTATAATGGCCTGGCTATGTCTAGCCCTGTACCAGTCCCCCTGCTGTCCCTAGGCCTTTCCGTCCACCCTGTCTGCCTCCCTGCCTGTTTCTTCTGTCCCTCTGTGTGTCTCTCTGCCTCGAACACTCCCTCTGTTCCTTTGCCTCTCTGGGTGGGTGAGTTTGGTCCCAACCTCTGTTTGGGGATGTCTGGCTGTGTCCACCTGTCTATGTGCCAGCCTGTGTCTCCTGTCTATTGCTGGGCCTGACTGCCTGCTGCCTTCCTCCATGTGCTTACATGAGCCAATCCCTACCCACTTGCCTGTTTCTGAGTCTGTCCGTGTGTCTCTCCCCATGACCGCCCCTCTGCCTGTCTACCATGCTCCCCTTGCCCCCTCCTTCTGTCTTTCTGTTTCCTCTGTGGTCTGTCTGTCCCTGTGTGGTTGTTTCTTCTGCCTGCCTATCTCTATTTGTGACTTTGTTTCTCCTCGTCTCCCTCTTTCTCCTTCTCTGTGCACCTCTTCCCGCCATCCATCTCTCCCTGCTGTCTGTCTGATCTCTGACTCCATTCCCTCTGTGTGCCTGTCCCTCTCTCTCGGTATGGATCTACTGCCTCAGTCTTTCAGTCCATCTCCTGCACCACCAAGACACCCACAGACCTCGGTCTCTCCGCCTGATGGGGGCACCCCTCCCCCACGCCTTCCCCCGCCTAGGGACAAAAGGAGGGAAAAGAAATTAAAATGTACGTTTCTTCCCCGGAAAAAAAAAATATCTTCAGGTGCGATGGGGCACGCGATTGGCTGCGGAGCAGGCGCGGGCAGAGCGGATTGGCTGTAGGGCGGGGCGGAGGCAGTGCACGGCTAGAGCGGGAGCCGCGCTGGCTGTGGGGGTCCCTGCGCCCTAGTCTGAGTTGCTACGGCTTCTGGAGCTGAGAGGAGCAAGGAGGTGAGGAGGGGGTGTGCGGCTGGTGCCTCTGGAGGCCCCAAGATATGAGTTGGGGTCCCAGGAGGGGGCTCAGGGAACCCATTTTTAGCGCTAGTGGGGAATTGAATGGGGTGGGGGGATGTCCTTTTGGTGCCTTGATCCCAGGAAGCAAATTTAGGAGTGAGTGGGAGTCTCCAGAGGGTGCTCATGGCTGGGGATGGGGCTCCTTGAGACCTCTTCCCGTTCCAGAAAGGGGATTCAGGACTTGGGAAGGGGTTTCCTGGATCTGGTTTTAGCTCTAATGGGGACTCTGGATGGGGGTTTCTGAGATACCTCATTCCCAGGGAGTGAGCTATGGCTGAGGCTTTCTTCAGAAACCCTCCATCCACAAGATAGGGGCTCTGGGCTTGGATGAGGATTGCAGAGACACCTCCACTCCAGGAAACACATTAGGCCCTGGGAGGGGGGCTTTGCTGAAGGTCTCAGAGACTCCTCATCCTCAGGAGGGGAAATTAGGGCTTGGGCCAGGTCCCTGAGGGACCCTAAGCCCAGGAAGTTTCTCAAGTCTGGAAGTATCTCCAAAGCTATTCTGCCAGAAGACGAGTGTTTAAGACTTGATAGGGGTCCTGGAAAATACATCTAGGCCCTAGAAGGGGGATTAAATGGGGGTCTCTTGGTCGCTTCTATCCCTGGGAAGGGGCTGGTTTGGGGATTGTCTTTGGCCTCTAATGAGGATATTCAGAGTTGTGGCGGAGAGCAGTTTGCAGCGCCTGGAGCTGGGGTCTCCAAGTCTGCCCCCACCCCCAGCCCATTCAACAGGTTGCATCAGCTCTGGGCCTGGGCAGGCGGGTGGCCCCCCCGAGGGCAGGAGGGGGGGTGAGGGGCATTAGAAGGGGTGGGGCAGCCGGGCTCGACACGTGTCCCTGCAAGGAGTGAGCCATGCAGTGAGGGTGGAGGGAAAGGGAGGGCGCCCGGGACCTGGGAATGAAAGAGACAGCCGGCAAGAGAGACAGAGTGAGTCCGGGGTCTGAGAGGCTATCCCAGCTCCAAATGGCCATCTCACCTGCCGTTGGTGTCTCTCTGTATCTTCCTGTCTCTCTCTCCTGTGTATCTGTTGCTGCCATCTTTTCTCCGTGTCTTTCTGAGTAGCTGGCAGCCTCTCTCTCTGAGTCTTTTCTCTCTCTGGTCTCTTTATCTGTCGGCTCTCTCCACTTATATCCGTCTCTCATCCCTCTCTGTTCCTGTTCCCCTCCTTCATCTCTTTCCCTGTCCCTGTGTGACTCCCTCCTCCTTCATGCAGCTCTCCTTACTTCGTAGCACCCCCCCCACCTCTGACTCCCCCCACCACACTTCTCTGCCTATAGGATGGAACTGCAGGATCCAAAGATGAATGGAGCCCTTCCTGTGGATGCTGTGGGGTGAGCTGGGGGTCCAAGGAGGTGGGATCAGGGGTCAAGGTTACCCTGTCACCAGCCCCCATGTCCCTGCCCTATCCAGCTACAGGCAGGAACGCGAGGGCTTCCTGCCCAGCCATGGTCCTGCTCCTGGGAGGAAGCCGGTCCAGTTCATGGATGTGAGTGATTCTGTAGGCTCTGTTCCAGCAGCACCTGCCCCAGCTAATCTCCTCCCCTATTGCTCCCTCTTCCCCACTACTCCTCCTCCCCAGCTGTCCCCATACCTAGCTATCTCCCCGCTCCAGCTAGTTACTCCTCAGTTGCTTTCCCCTCCAGATACCCTCCTTCCCCAGGTATGCCCTCCCCTGCTGCTCCCCTCCCTGCCTGCTTTGCTCCCCTGGCTGTTTTTCCCCCTCTGGTGCTCCCCATCCTCAGCTGATCCCCAGGCCCAGCTGTTTTGCCTCTGGTAGCTGCTCCACTTTCCCCTGGTCCTCTCTACTTCTAGCTGCTCCCTCCAAAGTTTCTCCTAGTTTTCTTCTTCCCAGCTCTCCTTTCCCAGTTTCCTCCCATCTTCAACTCTTTTTCCCTTCCAGCCTCTTCCTTCCTTCGATGGCTCCTCCTAGGCGTCTCCCCTACTCCACTCGCTTCTTTCCCTGGCTCCGGCACTCCTCTCCTTACCTGGTCCTCCCTCCCCATGTGTGCCCGGGCTTTACCCGTTGCCTGCAGTTCGAGGGGAAGATATCGTTCGGAATGTCGGTGTTCAACCTCAGCAACGCCATCATGGGCAGCGGCATCCTGGGGCTGGCTTATGCCATGGCCCACACAGGGGTCCTCTTCTTCCTGTGAGTCCATGGGTGGCCTGGGGCGCCAGGGGTGTTGTGGGGCAGGCGGGAGGCCCGGGACGAAGTCCAAGCTGTGCCATCCGCCACAGAGCCTTGCTGCTGTGCATCGCACTTCTGTCTTCGTACTCCATTCACCTCCTGCTGACGTGTGCTGGTGTCATAGGTGAGACCCAGAGCCTGGATCCCAGCCCCTACCCCCACCCCTTTGGACCCCAGACTCTTGATCCACATCCGGAGCTCACCTAAGACCTTGGACCCCAGACTCCGAACCCAACTCCCTGACCCCAGACCTCAACCCAACACCCAGACTCTGGACGTACCACCCTGACCCCAGATCCCAGGCCCCGCACCCCAGACTCCTCACTCAACTCCAGAACCCTGACCCTCAGACTTTATCTGCGCTCCCAAATCCCCATCTCCCAATTCCCAACCCCCACCCCTCAGTCCGGCCATCAGACTCCATTGCTCAGACCACTGCACTCTACCTCTAACCCCACCCTCAGTCCTCAGACCGTCCCCTTAACCTGGAAGCCAGCCCCATAACCCTGAGGCCCCCACTCCTCGGTCCCCAGGCTTCACTCCCACCATGGTCTCAGTCCATATTCTGGCTCCAAGCCCCCCACTCGCTACCTCTAGCCCCCAATCTTCTCCCTGGCCTAAGATCCCACCTTCCAGACTCTACCCCCAAACTCAGCTCTGCTTAGCCCGCACCTCCAGCCTCCATCAATCAAACCCAGTTCCCCTAAGCTTCAACTCCCCAGCTCCCCAAACCTCTGGCCTGCACCCCTAGCCTGGCCTCCTGGACCTACAACCTGTTCCTGCCTATACCCTCCCCTCACTAGGCATCCGGGCCTATGAGCAGCTGGGACAGAAGGCATTCGGGCCTGCGGGGAAGGTAGCGGTGGCTGTGGTCATCTGTCTGCACAATGTTGGGGGTGAGGAGTCTGCGAGGTGGGGGTCAGCTTGGGGTGGGGGAAGAAGGTGGGGTGAGGTGGGCTGGGCTGGGGAAGACAAGGTGGGGGCATGAAGGGAATCCTTTTGCTTATACCTCCTCCTACCCGCACCAGCCATGTCCAGTTACCTATTCATCATCAAATCTGAGCTCCCCCTGGTTATTGGCACCTTCCTGAACAGGGCCTCCGAGGGGTGAGTGAGCAACACCCTTTGGCTGGCCTGCAGTCGCTTGACTCTGCCTGTGAGGTCGGTCCGGCTGTTATCTTCTACTCTCTGTGTCCAGCTGACTCCCAGGTGTTCTGTTTTGTGACTGTTGGGCAGGTCAGTTGGGTCCGACTGTGATTCCTGTGTATTGTGATGCTAACAGTATGTGTGACTGTTCCTCTGACTATAGAAGTCCAGTAGACTATGTGCTGATTTTGTGACTGTTATTCTGGCTGCTTCTGGCTGGTGACTGCCTCTGTCTGGCCAGTGTCCTCTGATGCTGACCCTGTGTGTGTGACTGTACATAGCCAATAGACTTAGACTGTCTGTGGGTTTGGTTCAGTGATTGTTGTGCGGCCAGTTCTTTCTGGCTGGCTGTATGCTTGACTCCAGCTGTGTCCTGTATACTGTGATTCTGACCATGTGTCTGACGCTTGGTTACTCTGACTTTCCCTGTCCAGCTGTTTCTTTGAGTTTGATTTTGGGTTCATCTGGCTGAATCTGTCTAGCCGTAAGTGTATGATTGCTGATTCCAATGTTGTGTGTATATGTGTGTGTGTAGTATACTGTGGTATCAACTATGTGTGACTTGCTCTGACTGTATGTATCCAGTCAACTTCATCTCTGGGTTTGATTTGGTGACTTTTGTTCTGGCAAATTCTCTCTGGCTGTGTGTGTATGCTCCCCGACCCTGTCTTACAGTTTGCAACCATGTGTCTTTGACTGTTGTTCCGACCATGCATCCAACTGTGTGTTTGAGTCCAGACCCAACATGTGCTCAGTCTGTCTGTCTGTCTATGATGGGGTCCCAGCAGCGTGCGTGTGCGTGCAGTGTGCGGTGATGCTTTTGCTCCAGCTGAGTGTGTCTAGCTGCCTTTGTATGTTTAACGCACAGCTCTAGTGACCAGTGGCTGACTTTGACTCTGGTCCCATGGACTTTGCATGGTGTGTATGCACATGTCTGGTTTGTGAGTCTGACTATGGGTTAGTTGGTCTGTCTGACAGTTTTAACTGAGTGCTTGCTTTTTATTGCCTGTATATATCCTGTTAGATTTTTGGTTTGATTCTGAGAACATCCGGGTAGCTTACAGTGTGACTAGGTATATCTAATTATTATAATTAGCTCTCATTGTATATATGGCCAATGGCGCTTTGTTGGTTTATTTCCGGGTAACTTTGTGTATGAGATAGAAAGAGAACGTGTGAATGCCTGGAACATAGTAGGCATTCAGTCCAGTTGTTTGGACCAAATGAGCATTGCTCAGCTGATTCTGCATTAACCAGTCTTGCCTGGGCCCCTCCCTCCAATATCTGTACAGGTCTCACTTTTTCTCAGAGCTTAGTTCCAACCGTGGCCAGCTGGCTGATTCTGTTTCTATTTCAGTCTTTCTCTGGGTGTGTGGCCACATCATCCCACGGGCATACTTTCAGGCATCCAGCAAACCTTGAGCTGTTCAAACAAGCATGCGTGTGTGTTTCTGACTTTTTGACAGACTCTGTGTCGGGGCCTGTCTATCAGCTCAGCAGACTGCTGTTCTACCTGTCAGACATACCAGGACCGTGACTCACTCTATCTTTGTGTCTGGCACCTTGTGTTGGACTGATTTGCACATTGAGTCTGACTGATTCAGCGTGTTTGACCATCTGATTGTATATACGCTTCTGAATCTGACGGCAAGTTTTGTCCAACTGTGCATGTGTTGTCAGCTGTGTCCCATCAACAGTGTGTGACTGACTGTCTTCATTATCAGTCTGTTTTTCGCAATCCTGTTGTGCCATTTGTCACTGTAACCACCTGAATGACTTATCACAGCTGAGGTGTCAGCTTATCTTTCCTGACTGCGGGCAGAAATCTGTCTGTCTGGCTGTCTTCTGTGAGTGTCTACCTGACGGCTTTGTTTGGCTGGCAGCGAGGCACTGTGTTTCCCTGTCTCCCTAGGAGCTGGTTCTTGAAGGGAAACTTCCTTATCATCCTTGTCAGTGTGTTAATCATCCTGCCCCTGGCCCTTATGAAACACCTGGGTAAGAGGCTTCCTGGGTTGGTCATTGGATAGTGGGTTTGAGAGGGGGAGCCATTGAGAAACTTCCCATTTTCAAGGGCTGCGGGACACCAGGAGAGAGCTTGTTTGATGTGGGGTTTAGCAGATTAGTAGGAGTTTACTATGGAGGGGTGGCTGGTCTGGGTGGAAGTAAAAGCTTTTGCAAGGGTAATTGGGGTGAGGGGACTTTGAAGGCCAAACCAGGGGTTTGGGGTTTGGCATGGGGGTTGTCCCTTGATTTCTGAGGCTCTGTGTATTGCCCCTTGTAGGCTACCTGGGGTATACCAGTGGTCTCTCTCTGACCTGCATGCTGTTTTTCCTCATTTCGGTGAGTCAGAGAGAAGAACATGAAAAAGTGGGGAGGGAGTTTGGGACTTTGGGACACAGCCCCCACCATGACCTCTCTTCCCTGCTCCCCCCACCCCCAGGTCATCTATAAGAAGTTCCAACTTGGCTGTGCTGTAGGCCGCAATGAGACAGCAATGGAGAGTGAAGCCCCCCCGGGGCTCAACAGCAGCTGTGAGGCCAAGCTGTTCACAGTCGACTCACAGGTGGGTACGCAGGCATGCAGGAACTTGCGCCACACTCAGGCCCCCTGATCCCGTCACGCGGAGTATGCTGCTCAGAGGGAAGCCAGGTATTGGGCATTGGGGGCTCCCACGTGTCTGATACGGAGGGCGATGGTGGGGCCGGGGGGAGGGGATAGACCCCTGTGGACTGCAATCCTGTGTACTTGGGTCATTTCCCCAGATGTCCTACACAGTGCCCATTATGGCTTTCGCCTTTGTCTGCCACCCTGAGGTACTGCCCATCTACACGGAGCTCTGCCGGTGAGTGGGCGGGCAGGTGGGCACGTGACATGGGCCAGCAGGGGGGTGGTAGTCACATGCCTAACAATCCCTACAGCAGTCCTGGGACTGTAGCTTGATAGTGACTGGGTTGTGCCAAGGGAGGGGTTTGGAGTGGCCAGGAGGCCTCAGGGGACTCAGGGCGGTGACCATTTACTGATTGGGGCTTAGGTATTCCCCTGTTTTAACTTCCAGCACAAATGTGAGTGGGCAGAGTTGGGAGGCTGAGATCAGATGATCACATGGAGGGGTGGGATGCATGGACAGGGATGGGGAGGTAGGGATGTTATGATGGGGGGATGTGTGGATGATCAGACAGAGAGACAGCATGGATGGTCAGATGGAAGGGAGAGGCAGTGGTGGTCAAATGGAGGGGAGAGGCAGAGATGGGGTTTGCCGTGGTGGGGGGGGGTTCCTTGATTTCTGAGGCTCTTTGTATTGCCCCTTGTAGGCTACCTGGGTATCCCAGTGGTCTCGTGGGGTGAGATATGGATGGACAGGGAGGGGAGGCTTGGCTAGTCACACAGCGGAGGTGGAGATGAGCATCCCAGTGTACACCAGCTGAACGTCAGTCTGGGAGAATGGGATGCTGCAGGGCAGGGCTGGCTTTGAGGGGTCTGGGCCAAATCCGGTGTTCTGGGCATGACAGTTCTGTGGCCTCTGCACCTCAGGCCTTCCCAGCGCAGGATGCAGGCCGTGGCCAACGTGTCCATTGGGGCTATGTTCTGCATGTACGGGCTCACAGCCACCTTCGGATACCTCACCTTCTACAGTGAGTGCGGCTGGGGCCAGGGCTCGGGGACAGGTGTGGGGACTGGGCAGAGGGCCGGGGCAGGAGCCTCTGAGCTCTTTCCCTCCATGACCTTGGACCTATCAGTTTCTAAAGGGAGGGGGTGTGCATTACACATGTAGATTTTGTCACCATGTATGTGTGTGGGTTTCTGGGGCACTGGTCCTGGTGCTCCTGCCACATCCTGCATCGCGTGTTCCCTGTCCCATTGTCCAGGCAGCGTGGAGGCGGAAATGCTGCACATGTACAGCCAGGAGGACATGCTCATCCTCTGCGTGCGCCTGGCCGTGCTGCTCGCGGTGACCCTCACTGTGCCAGTCGTGCTGTTCCCTGTGTGTGGGGGCGAGGGTGGGCCCATGGGGAGGAGGGACATGGAAGTTCAGGTGGAGGGTGGAGATGGGAGTGGATGGGTGGATGGAGGAGGCAAGGATGGACAGACAGGGAAGGCATAGTTGACAGATGGACAGAGAAGGCAAAAATAGATGGTCAGACACAAGGGGGGATGCAGATGGCAGGACGGAGAGGGTCAGGGGGACAGGGGGAGGGGCAGGAGGGAATGATTAGACGGGGGAGGTAGAGGTAGTCAGTTGGAGAGAGGCAGGGATCTCAGGGTGTGGAAGGACAGGTAGATGATCAGATAGGGGGAGGCAGAGATGGTGAGGTGGGGGGCGAGGATTTCAGACAGTGGGTGGAGACACAGATGGATGTTCAGACAGAAGGGGATGTGGATTGTCAGAGGATAGAGGCAGGAAGCTCATTGAGCAGGTGGAGGCACAGATGGAAGGTCTGGCAGGGCAGAGCCATAGACAGAGGGAGGGGAAATCGGGGATCCGGGATGGGGAGTGGAGTTAGAGCGGATTATCACATGGAAGGGGGCAGCACTTGGGTCCTGACTTCTGCCGCACCCTTCCCCTGCCGCAGATCCGCCGGGCTCTGCAGCAGCTGCTTTTCCCAGGCAAGGCCTTCAGCTGGCTGCGGCACGTGACCATAGCCCTGATCCTGCTTGTTTTGGTCAATGTCCTTGTCATCTGTGTGCCGACCATCCGGGATATCTTTGGGGTTATCGGTCAGTAGCCCCAACCCCAGTCCCATACCCCACCTAATATGGGCCTTGTACCCAAGCTTAGGTTGACTTCTGTCCCTCCTTCTTGTCCTCCAGGGTCCACATCAGCCCCCAGCCTCATCTTCATCCTCCCCAGCATCTTCTACCTCCGCATTGTACCCTCTGAGGTGGAGCCCCTTTTCTCCTGGCCCAAGATCCAGGCGAGCATTCCAGGGGAGAGCTGGGGACAGGGGGCATTCTGAGGAGGGGGCTGGAGGAGGAAGGAGTATGCAGAAGGGGTGATGGTCTGGAAGAATAGGGGTGACTATCTCGGGAAGGGGCAGAGCAGACAGAGCACCGACAGAGGCTGGGAAGACGGGGAGCGCTCAAGAAGGGGCTGCCAGGCGAGGAGCATTCTGCAGGCAGATGGAAGGAGCACTGTTGGGGAGAGAGCTGGGAGCACTTTCCAGGAGGCTGGAGGAGAGCATTCCCGGCTGGGTCCTGGGAAGGTGAGGGAGGATTCACAGGAAGGGGCTGGCTGTAGGGAGCACAGAGGAGGGTCAGGATGGATTGGGCTGTCTCTGGAGGAGGGTGGAGGGCTTGAGGAACATTCTCAGGTGGAGCTTAGGTAAGGAGTCCCAACCAGCCCTATCTTCTCTCCCTCTTGCCCGCAGGCTCTGTGTTTTGGCGCCTTGGGGGTCCTCTTCATGGCGATCAGTATAGGCTTTATGTTTGCCAACTGGGCCACAGGCCAGAGCAGTGTGTCTGGACACTGACCATGCGCTGCCTTGGTCCCCGTGCACATGTACACATGCGTATGGAGGGAGTCGGGCTGCTCTCTAGGGTCCGTCGTGCCTGGGTGTGGAGGGGGCTGGTTCTCATTAGCATGGCTGTTGGAGGTGGGGGCGGCAGAGGCTGCAGAGTGGTCCACTTTCTTTCTCCCCAGGGATGCTAAGCTTGGATCATGGCTCTATCACAACCCCAGCCCCATGGAAGGAGGAGGTAGCCAGGCCCTGGGGGAGCCCTTGCCCAGCCCAGTCTCCTCTGTCTCCTCTTGGCCAAAGCTATTTGTCAGGATTACCCTCGGGCTAAAGGGGAAGAATAAAGATGTTGAATTACAGCTCTGGCCTCTGCCTTCTGATCTTTTCCTAAGACTTCTTGGCAAAGCCTGCTCAAGTCCAGGCTGGGGTAAACTGAGGCCCTGAAAGTAGGACTGTGCTTGTTCTCATGTGGTCACTCACTCAGGAAGCATCTGTTGAGAGCCTACTGGGTGCCAGGCACTGTTCTAGGCTCTGGGGATATAGCAGTGAATGAAACGGATGACAGCGCCCATCAAGGAGTTGACGGTCTAGCACAAGAATGGACACACTATGGCCCACAGGCCAAATTCAGCCTGCCACTTATTATGGTATGGCCCTCGAACTAAGATAAGACTGGCTTTCATATTTCTAAATGATTAAAAAAAATCGAAAGAGTAATATTTTGTGACACTTGGAAGTTATATGAAATTCAAATTTCAGTGCCTGTAAGTCAAGTTTTCTTGGAGCACAGTCATGCTTGTTCATTTACATATTGTTTATGGCTTTTTTTGTGCAGAGCTGAGGATTTGCAACAGAGACCATGTGGCCCTGCAACGTCATTTACTCTCTGGCTCTTTTCGGAAAAAGCTAGCTAGCAGAAGAGAGGATAAGAGAGAAATCATTTCTGATAAAGATGAGAGCTATGAAGAAATGTGAAGTGATGTGGGGAAGTGGTGGATGAGCAGACAGTCAGGGAGGTCTCACTGAGGAGGGGACAGTGGGCTGGGCTGTAGGTTGGCTGGAGGGAACAAGCCTCATGGTTATCATGGCAAAGTGTGTCTCCAAGCAGAGGGCAGCAGCGAGTGCAAAGGCCCTGAGGTAGGAACGAGCATGGCCGGTCCAAGCAAGAGTCAGGAGGACCTAGCATGGGGCTGATTTCACCACAGCCTTGCCAACAGCCTGAGTTGTGAAACATGGATCTTTGCCACCTAATAAGTGAAAATGGTATTATAGACACTGAAATTTGAATTTCATATAATTTCCAAGTGTCACAAATTATTTTTTGATTTTTTTCAATCATTTAGAAATAGTAAAGCCATTTTTTAGTGCAAGGGCCATACCAAAAACAATTCACGTGTATTTATGAAAGAAATCAGATGCTTAAGGACATCTCTCTTTAAAGATTATTTTTATTCATATACAAGCCACTACAGCTATATAATCTTTTTCCCCTCCCTATTTACAAATAGGGCAATTGAATGTAACTGATTAATACTATATGCTTCTAGTTTCACTATTCTTTATCCCTTACTGCCACTAAACTTAAGCTGAACAAGCCTGCCTTTTAATAATAATGATAACGTGAAATTCCAGTGCCTGGACTTAAAAATGCAAGTCTTCACAGCTAACAAAAAGCACCACAAAAACAGATGAAGGTGTTGCCCCTGCTCCTGGCCTCAGCAGAGGGTGAGATCATCCTATTTCACAAAGCTTGACCCAAGGACCTGTTTCAGTATGATGCTGAAGTGAGCACTTTTACAAGAATTTCAATTCTGTTTTCATGTGTAGCATGGAGATGTGTGTGAATGGTCATGACTTGTTCTATTCTCTGTTAAAGTGACTCTGCCTTGGGAAACTCTGACGGTTTTAGGAATTAATTCTGTGCAAAAAAAAAAAGTTGAACTCTGACATAAATCTGATATATTTAAAGTTGTAAAAATTAAAGTGTCATCTAAGTCAACATATGCTGTAAAGAACCATTTTTAAAAAGGCAAATTTAGGGGAAACTGGTGAAACATGTAACAAAAGTAACTATCTCTAATAAACAACAAAGTGTTTGCATATCAATAAGAGAAACTGGAGCAACTCAATAAAAAAAAAATGTATGCAGGCACGGCACCACTACACAGTGTAGCATGAAAGGATTGAGAAATAGAAAGTATGAGGCCAGGCGTGCTGGCTCAGGCCTGTAATCCTAGCATTCTGGGAGTCCGAGGCAGGAGGATCACTTGAGGTCAGGAGTTCAAGATCAGCCTGAGCAAGACCAAGACCTCGTCTCTACTAAAAATAGAAAAATTAGCTGGGCATGATGGCGCATGCCTGTAGTCACAGGTACTTGGAAGGCTGAGGCAGGAGGATTGCCCGAGCCCAGGAGTTTGAGGCTGAAGTGAGCTGTGATGATGCCACTGCACTATAGCCATGGGTGACAGAGCAAGACTGTCTCAAAAAAAAAAAAAAAAGGAAGTATGAAAGAAGAAAATAAGAATAGCACCTGTCACGTGGTAAGTGCTATATGTAGTTTAGTTATTATTGTCAGTAAGGACTTGAAATGACTATTAAAATGTAATGGCATATCTGGTCCCAGATGAAGATGGTGAACTAAAAATACCTGTTGGCTTCTTTCCCAAACCCACCCTGCCACAGAAGGGGTGAGGAAGTAGTTGGAGTTCAGAACAGTTCCCAGCAACAAAACTTGATGGTTTGGTCGCCACTGGGGGATGAGATGGTCTAGAGTGGAAAAAGGTCAGACCCCCCAGATGGAAGATCAGCTGAGGTGGAGCTTTCTAAATTGCATTCTTTTCTCTCCTCATGTTTTCTGAAAGGCTCATTACCTGTCCTGTAAACACCACAAGGCAGAAACTTGGCAGGGCTGGCCCAGTGGCAGCCCAAGGTGGCATGGTAACTTTAAGGTGTGGTAGGGTTGGAAAGCTCATAGAAAATGTGCAGTCTCATCAAGGCTGGCCAGTAACTGACAATTCCTTTCCTACCCCTCCCTCCGCCCTCTGGGCCAGGCAATTGCAATAAATATCACTCACTCCTAGACTTTCTCCATGCTCTTGCCTGGTGGCTAAGGCAGAAGTACTGGACTTCCCTAGGGAGTCACAGGCTAGGGAAGGGAAAGGAGAATGGGCTCAGCTCAGCTCTAGAGGTTCTCTACCCCAAGACATACCAATCCCCAAATCCTTCAACTCACACGGAGCATCCAGGCTTATACATCTTCCCAGGAACAAACAGTTACATAGAAGAGCTATTGCAGATATTGCATATGAAAAAAATTAATGGCTCAAATAAATAATTCAATGGAATTGGTTGGATATTAAAATGGATATAGCCGAAAAATCAATTTCTGGGCTGAAGAAAAGAATCTAAAGAACTCATATAAAAGTGGCCGGGTGCGGTGACTCATGCCTGTAATCCTAGTACTCTGGGAGGCCGAGGCGGGAGGATCGCTTGAGGTCAGGAGTTCGAGACCAGCCTGAGCAAGAGCAAGACCCTGTCTCTACCAAAAATAGAAAAATTAGCCGGGTGTGGTAGTACACACCTGTAGTCCCAGCTATTCGGGAGGCAGGAGGACAGCTTGAGCCCAGGAGTTTGAGGTTGCTGTGAGCTAGGCTGATGCCACGGCACTCTAGCCTGGGCATGATGTGGGGAAGTGGTGGGTGAGCAGACAGTCAGGGAGGTCTCACTGAGGAGGGGACAGTGGGCTGGGCTGTAGGTTGGCTGGAGGGAACAAGC
>NW_012149596.1:1666538-1681211 GCF_000956105.1 Propithecus coquereli | reverse complement strand
AAATAAAATAAAATAAATAAAGGGATCATAGTATTCTGAACAGGATAAGAGAAACACACACACACATATACACGCGCACACACACTCCTAGTCACAGTGAAATTTAAGATTATGAAAGACAAAGAAGAATTATTTTTAAAACTTCTCGAGAGAAATGGGAAGTTACTTACAAAGGAAGAATGGTTAAACTGACACCAGATCTCTCAAACATCAAACTGGAGGCAAGGAGACAAAGGTGTGATAACTCCAAAGTGCTGAAAGAAAGAAACTTTATATAGGGTGGAATAAAGACAATTTCAGGCATACAAGACCTCAGAAGGTTTAAGACATAGAGAAATGTTAAAGAAAACAATTATTCATGACACTTGTTAAAGATTGTAAGGAAGACTTTACTCAAAGGGAGTGCTATTGTGATAGGTATAGGGACCAACGCAATGGGGTCTTGCAGTGGGAGACTGACATAGGCAGGGCTGGGGAACCTGCGGCCTTAAGGCCACATGTGGCCTTCTATGTCCTTAAGTGTGGCCTTTTGACTGAATCCAGATTTTACAGAACAAATCCTTTCATTTTTATTAATACATTTTTGTTCATCTTTTATATTTATATTTTATTTTTAAAATGAACATATTTCAAATATGAAAGAATAAGTTTCAATGAAATAATGCTCCCAGATTGACCAGCACAATTAGAACATCAGTAAGCCATAAGGGCTAAATTGACAGCTGCTGTGCTCGTGATTTAGTTCTAACTTCCCCCGCCTGACTGGCACCACTGCCACATGAGGCTGGTTGGTGAGAATTTATGGCGAGTATGCCAGTCTGTTACCGGCTTTTGACAAGGGTGCACTGTGTTTCTGTTTGAAGTGGAATTTGTGAATAGTTGTACAGCTTGACAGTATTTTTTAATTCTGTCTGCTTAACAGCCCATTATGTCAAAAAAGACCAAGAGAATGCTGAAGGAAGAAAACAGATTTTTACATGAGGATTGGGAATTGCAATATTATCTTGTTTCTGCTAAAGATAAGATGATTTGCTTGCTTTCTGATACTGTAAATATCAACATTCAAGAAATTCAATGCTCATCAGCATTATAACACTCATAAGGACCACAAGTATTTTAAATTAGAGGGAGAGACGCAAAAGGTTGTATTACAGAAATTAAAAGATGAAAAGCAAAAGCGAAGACAATTCTTTCAAGCAGCAATAAGTCCTGGAAATAATGCCACTGAAGCAACTTATAAAATAGCCTATATACTCGGGAAAAAAGGGAAGGCAGTGATGTAGAAAATTGTGAAAGAATGCATTGTTGAAGTTGTAGGATCTTAGACCCTGATAACATTTCAAAGTACAAACAACTGTCTCTTTCAAGGAGAACCATAACTGATCAGCAGCATGAATTAGCCTTCAACTTAACAGAACAATTTCATGCAATACTTCAAAAGGAAAATACATATTATTCAATCACTTTGGATGAATCAACTGATACTACTGACTTGGTGCAGGTTTTATACTTCATTTGGGTCATAACAGAAGATTTTCTTTGCTATTAAGAGTTACTCGCTTTGGGCACCCTTGCAAACAGAACCCAGGGTGTAGATATCTTCAACAACTTTCAAGATAAATGTCATGAAGTTGGACTGAATTTGGTAAGTTTAGTGAGTGTATGTAGAGACAGTGCACCTTCCATGACAGGAAAACATGAAGGGTTTATTGCTCAGATAAAAAAGTATTAACAGATCCAGATGCTCTCATTTCTTTTCATTGTATCTTGCATCAGCAAAATCTCTGTGCTTAAGCTACTATTTTAAGTGACACTTTGCAACAACCTATAAGTATTGTTAGCTATATTCATGCAAATACAACATGGCATCTTCAGTTTTGTAACATGCTAAAGTTGAATGATGAAGTATTCAGTGTGGGTTTGCCATGTCATTCTAAAGTGTGTTGGTTATCACAGGGACAGGTGTTAGCCAAAATTTTATCTCTGTGAGAACAGATAGTTAAATATGAAGAACAGAATCGGCAATGTGAATTATTGAAAGAAGATTTCTACAGGAATGCAGGATTTCTGTGTGATATCATGTCAAATCAAAATGACTTGAATATTTCTTTGCAAGGTAAAACTAAATCTATATATGATATGTGGCAAAAAATCCAACCATTTTGAAAAAAGCTATCTTTTTTCAAAACATTTCTTCTTCAAAAGTAAATTTCAGATGAACATTTTCCCCAGTTAGCAAAGGTCATTGATAAGCAGGATGATATATATGAATCATTTGAAGACTATGCAGCTGTTACAGACCTATTAATTGGAGAATACAATGAAAGGTTCACTGGTTTTGAGAATAATGACATCACACTTGAATTAGCATTTTGGCCTCACCTAGTTGATATCACCAAGGCACCTAAAGAACTACAGATGGAATTGATTGAGCACTCACTAGATGACATTTTAAAGCCATTGTTTGATGCTAAGAAAGATCCTGTTGAAATATGGAAAAATGCAGAATACCCACGCCTCCATTAACATGCCCGAAAAATGCTTTCTTGCTTTTCAACTACTTATTGCTGTTAATCTACATTCTCCTACCTAACCCAAATCAGGATGCCCTTCAGGTCACAAATGACTAATACCCATCTAGAGGATCAACTGAAACTGTGGACCTCCATGCTGCAACCAAATATTCAAATGCTTTCCAACAAAAAACAGATACAACGAAGTCATTAAAGGGTTATTTAACTTTAAAATTAACAAATAGTTTTCATTTTTTGATACTATTAAGTACATAGTAGTTAGATTTTTGCAAAATAATGTACATTTTTAAGTATATCTAATTGAAGTTTCTTGAATGCAGCCTTATTTTCTAACAGCTAAATTAATGCGGCCTTCTAACATGAAAAGGTTCCCCACCCCTGAACATAGGGATTGACTCCAACTCCAACAAGGACAAGTGGGGATTTATAGCCAAGGAGCAGGGTGGGTGGTCAGTGGATGGGAAATAACTAAGAGAAAACATCAGAGGTAGGGGGATTCTGGCTAAACTGACTTGACAGGATTTTTGCTAAAACTGACTAAACAGGCAGAACCATGGGACCAAAGACAGAAGCCAAGATCAGGGCCTAGTTAGAAAGAGGACTCAGAGGAGCCTGACTCAAGTTTGGTCAAAGGAGAGTCTTTGTCAGAAAGCACAAGCAATAAAGACAACATAGCAGTAAAATTAATGTATGATGAAGGAGAATTTTTGTGCATCGCTTGGCAGGAATCTGCTTTAACCATTGTGATAGTTTATTACACAAATTGGGTCATTTTCATCATACCCAACTAAATCAGAGTTGAGGAGCCATGGGGAAAAAGCACTTGGGGCACATAGCACCTGCTCCAAGAATTGAATTTTCTGCAAGGCCAGTGGCGGAAATGGCCAGCTGTAACTCTAAGGCCAGTTTTACCTAGTAAGTGCTCAAACGACATGCAATGACTTTAAGGCTAGTTTTACCTACTGCCAGAACTCACCAATCAGAGTTTGCCAGCTCCCAAAAGCTTCTCTAGTGCCAGTGAGCATCCTTTCGAAACACATGTACACAACATTTCTCTAATAAAGCTCCTAACGTTATCTTTGTTCTTCAGAGGTACTGAAGATCACACTGCTTTGTGTTTATGCCCCAAACTGCAATTCTGTGATTCCCAAATAAAACGTTTAATTTAGAGATTTGTCTCTATATTTTTTTGTTTCGACTTTGACACCATTCACCATTAGTATGATATATTTAAAGGTTGTCCCCCAAGGTGAGTAGTATACTGAATTAAAAAATTCATTCTATTGTAATTCTGATAATTGCTTTGCTTTGCATCCTACTGTGGACTTGTTGGATATTTAGGCGGCTGTAAACTACCCAGAGAAACAGCGATGGAGATAACGAAGAATTTGTAGTGTTACTGTAAAAGAGTAACAGAAGGGGAAAATTGTAAGAGTAAATAAACATAAAATTGAATTTTTCCTGTTGCCAAAAGGGAAAGAGAATTTTCCCCACTTCGCTTTTCTTGGGGCATTTCCTTGAGAAAACTTGTATTTGTAAATCCTTCCTTTGATACGTAAGCTTCTTGCTAGCCTGTAACCCAGGAATGTCTTTCGTAAAGACGTTGGAGCCAGCTCTTTGAAATGTGAACATCAAGGAAGCTAGTGCCCCTGTTTCCCTGTTACCAGGGGAGTTTAGCCTAGGTGCCTTGCTCCAAGCTATAAGTACCTGCTTGTCACAGAGATACGAGTTTTATTTTTTCCTTCAGATAAAGGCAATTAACTAGCACAGATGGCTACTTCAGTTACCAGGTGAACTTAGGACTTGCCTGGGAGTATTTAGTTTTCACCCTTGGCTGCTGCTGTACAGTCAGGCCAATGAGTTGCATACCTGGACTTTCTGGTTCCTTCCACCACTTTTGGAATGTATGAAACACTACACCTCAAAGCGTGCGATCTGGTTTCCCAGACAGCTGCCAGAGGGGCAGATGATGCAATCTAGAGTGTGGAAGAATTAATGCCTTTGGGGTAAACTTTGATCAAAAAGAAAAGGAATTCCCTCTGCTTTCTCCTTCCCATGCACTGTTCCAAGGGTGGTTTCTTGGGGATATTTTTGCAGAAAAAGGCAGTTTGGGTGATTTTTGCAGCAAACTGCTCAGCTCTGTAAACTTATATACTTGCTCCTCTCCATCAGTCTCCCCTATGAAATCTTCCACAAATTATCATTTTATAACTATTGCCTTGTGAAGTGAATTTTCTCTTGGAGAATAAAACAGATTGAGTCCTGCACCAAAATGCAGGGGAAGCTGCACACAGCCAGGTTACAAAATATTATATTAATCTATAATAATACTAGGTTTTCTACATGCCAACAGTAACCATTTATAAAACAAAATGGTGAAAAATCACACTTATATAGTGACAAAAATAAGCAAAATAAAAACAGACCAATTGCAGCAAGATAGCAGATATAGCCCATGTCCCACCCAACAGCCCATCGAACTCTGAAGGAAAATGTTTTCAAGGATAAATTTTTAACAGTACAGGAAAACAAGAAAAGGTATCAGTAGGCCACTAAAAGTACTGAGGCATTCCTGGTAGACAGAAAGTAGGTGGGATCAGACTGACACAGAAATCCAAGGAGACGCTCGTTGCCCTTCCTTTGGCTCTCCCTTTGCTGCGACAATGGGTCCGGCTGTCATCTGTGGTATATGTACCAGGCTCTGTAAACCTATATCTTGCTCTTGCCCTATAATCCTATCTTTCTCTCCTCAATAAACCTCATTTTCATGCTTGCCTGAAAAAAAAAAAAAAAGAAATCCAAGGAGACAAGATCGCAGCTTAAATCACAGCAGGCAAGCGCTCCTTTGTGTAACAAAGCCTCTGAAACACTCCAAAGCCAGACTCAAAGAAATGCAAAGAGATAAAGAGCAGGCATGGGCCTTAGGATAATCATCAGGTAAATTAAGGTTCATTTGTAGCACCTGAATCAGCCAGATTCCCTTCCAACATCACATACAGATTGGCTAGCAGCAGCCATTTTTGCCTCTAAGATGAAACTCCAAGAATTATTCATTAAAGAAAGTGAACAGTTTGGCTATACCTTCTCTATAATACACATGAACATTAAAAATATGACCATGTATTAGGCCATAAATCCAATCTTGATAAACTGCCCCCCCCCGCCCCGGTAATAAAATGACAAGTGAACACAATACAATAAAACTAAAACAACATTATCTACTAGGAACGTTTAAAAAACACCCTTAAAAACTACTCAAAGATGACTGGGAAAACAAGTTTGAGCAAACTTGTCTACCTTCCCACCAATCCACTGAAGTGACAGGAAACATTTCATAAAATACTGGAACAAGAAAGGCTGCCGTCTGGGGACCAGAAATTTTAAAAATTCCTGAAAAATAGAAAACAGCTTAGATGACATTATAAGGGTGAAGAGAACCACAAGCCAAAACAAGCAGGAGAAAACAATTAAGAAGGTAAGAGCATATCCAGTGAAACTCTAAGCATAGGCAAATGGATAGAAAGAGCAAGAACTGGCAGGGTGCAGTGGCTCATGCCTGTAATCCCAGCACTTTGGGAGGTCAAGGTGGGAGGATCTCTTGAACCCAGGAGTTTGAGACCAGCCTGGGCAATAGCAAGACCCCATCTCTACAAAAATTTTTTTTAAAAAAATTAGCCCGGCGTGATGGGCTTCCTTGGGGTCGCTGATCTCTTCATATGCTACTAGATTCTTTCTTTCCCACAGCCGGTGGGTCCAGACATTTTTATCCCCCTGTAGTCCCAGATACTGGAGAGGCTGAGGAAGGAGGATCACTTGAGACCAAGAGTTGGAGGCTGCAGTGAGCTCAGCCCACCCCAGCCCCCACGCTCTTGGTTGTGAGGCCCTTGGTGGGCACTCTCATGCCTCTGTGCAGTGGACTTTTCCATCTGTTGCTTCCCTACATCAAGACTAAGTGGATTCTTCTATTCCTGTCCACCACATGGCCTATAGTGGTCCCTTCTTCCCGATTCCTCCACGTTTCCCAGTTGACAGTTTCATCTGTCTCCTCCTATACACTCTCAAGTGGATTGTCCCAGCCCCTGAACCTGAAGATTGTTCAGAGAGCCAAAGGGCCAGTACACCCAACCACCTGAGAATCCTGCTCCAGGACTGGGGTGGACGGTGTCTATCAAGATAAAAACTGAAAACATCCTCCACTAGAATCCCAACTCCACGTGGGCAGGGGTATTGTCTGCCTTGTTCCCTGATGTCTCTCCAGCACCTAGAACAGCGCTCGGCATAGAGTACATGTTCATTAGGTGTTTGTTGTATAGATGACTCCTTTGACACAGCAACTCCACTGCTAGGAACCTGTCCTAAAGAAACACCCACACATGTGCACAGAGCTGTGTGCGCAAGCATGACAGAGAGTAAACAACTGGGAAAAGTTTGCAAATATTTATTTATTGACAGTGACTGATGCAGGGTAAACAATAGGGGTTTGCAGCGAGGAGCACTCGCTGAACAGGAAACAAGTGTTTGTATGTGTGTGTAAATGCAAAGAAAAAAGTCTGGAATTAAACACAGACCTTTCCTCAGTAGTTCTTTTTTTTTTTTTTTGAGACAGAGTCTCACTCTGTTCCCAGGCTAGAGTGCCGTAGCGTCAGCCTAGCTCACAACAACCTCAAACTCCTGGGCTCAAGTGATCCTTCTGCCTCAGCCTCCTGAGTAGCTGGGACTACAGGCATGCGCCACCATGCCTGGCTAATTTTTTCTATTTTTAGTTTTTGGCCAATTTCTTTCTATTTTTAGTAGAGACCGGGTCTTGCTCTTGCTCAGGCTGGTCTTGAACTCCTGACCTTGAGCGATCCTCCCGCCTTGGCCTCCCAGAGTGCTAGAATTACAGACGTGAGCCACCACACCCGGCCTCCTCAGTAGTTCTATCTGGGGAGAGAGAAGGGTAGTGTTTTCTGTGCAGAGAATTTCTGACACTGCTTGTTTTCTAAGGTAGGTGCATGGATACACAGACACAAAAATTCAGTAGGTATGTCTTGCTCATCAATGAAATACTAATATCTAACAGAATGCTTGGCATATAGTAAGAAAAACAATGCTAAACTTTTCACTGTTGTGAACTCTTCCTTTCACTTGCTATATTCCTGATGGCCAGGAGTTCACAGCCATGCCCGTGTTCGTGAAAGGCCATCAGGTTCTGCTTCTCATCACGGGCATGTGTCACATCCCTGAAGCAGAGGCAAAGAAAGAGAAGGAAAATAAGTAGCAGTGAGTTCCTACCACCTGATAACTCAATGCTCAATTCCTCCTGACCTGCAGAGCTCACACACTCTGATTCTGGCCTACCCCCGGACCTGCACGTACCTCCCACTGTTTCTCAAAGTGAACTTTCTGCTCATGCCACAGTGACTCCCTCACCTGGTTTATGAACTCCTAGGCTACAGGAAGGCGTGGCCTGCACGTCAGGGCTGACCTGGGGTTTGGGAGCCCACAGCATCCTGTGTAGGGAAGATCCCTGGATATACAGGGCAGGGAATAGGAAGAGCACTGGAAATCTCATCATTTAGCCTCAATTCTGCACCCCAGGGGATTAGAAGGGAATGATTTGGGGAACAAGTTACAAGATGGGATACCAGTACCAATAACAGAACAGCACATTTGCTGGGGTGTGGGGGATGGGCCGAAGGGTCACTTACAGAGTCAGTCTTCGTCTTCTTCTTCTTCTTCTTCAGGGTTGCTGATCTCTTCATATGCTATTTGATTCTTTCTTTCCCGCAGCTGGTAGGTCCAGGAATTTTTACCCTTCTTCTTGTATCCTATGATGGAGAAAAGTTGTACAATGAGGTTTGGGTGGGTTGGGGAGTGTGAGGCCCTATTTTGTCAGAAAAGGAGATGCCTCCTCTCTCCCAAGTGCCCACAGGCCTTCTACATCCTCTGTTTTCACATCCTGTGGCTCAGAGAGGCTAAGATGTTAGACCTGCACCAATACAGACCAAATGCCAGTTAAAGTTTTAGCTTCTGGCTCCTTCCACTCTCAGGTTTAGATTCCTAACCTCTTCACTTACCAGAACATTCACTCATGCCTTATTTCGTTCAGCATATATTTGTTAAGAGCATACAGGCATACCTTTTTATTGAACTTCTCTTCAATATGCTCCATAGATACTGCATTTTATTTTTAAAAATTGAAGGTTTGTGGCAACCCTACATCAAGTCTATCAGTGCCATTTTTTCCAATAGCATGTGCTCACTTTTTGTCTCTGTGTCATATTTTGGTAATTCTCACAATATTTCTGACTTTTTCATTATTATTATATCTGCTATGGTGATCTGTGATCAGTGATCTTTTATGTTATTATTGTAATTGTTTTGAGGTACCAAGAACTGCACCCATAGAAGACAGCAAACTTAATCGATCAACGTTGTGTGTGTTCTGACTGTTCCACTGATGGGCCGTTCCCTGTCTCTCTCCCTCTCCTTGGGCCTCCCTATTCCCTTAGACACAATAATATTCAAATTAGGCCAGTTAATAACCCTACCATGGCCTCTAAGTGTTCAAGTGAAAGGAAAGGTCATATGTCTCTCAGATTAAATTAAAAGGTGGAAATGATTAGGCTTACTGAGGAAGGCATGTAGGAAACTGAGATAGGCCAAAAGCTAGGCGACTTGCACCAGTTAGTCAAATTGTGAATGCAAATGAAAAGTTTTTGAAGGAAGTTAAAAGTGCTGCTCCAGTAAACACATGCTTGATAAGAAAGCAAAACAGAATTATTGCTGATAGGGAGAAAGTTTGAGTGGTCTGGATAGAAGATTAAACCAGCCACAACATTCCCTTAAGCCAAAGCCTAACCCAGAGCAAGGTCCTAACTCTCTTCAATTCTGTGAAGGCTGAGAGAGGTGAGGAAGCTGTAGAAGAAAAGTTGGAAGGTAGCAGAGATTTGTTCATGAGATTTAAGGAAAGAAGCCATCACCATAAAAGAAAAGTGCAACGTGAGACAGCAAGTGCTGATATAGAAGCTGCAGCAAGTTATCCGGAAGATCTAGCTAAGGTAATTGAAGAAAACAACAGATTTTCAATGCAGATAAAAAGTCTTATATTAGAAGAAGATCCCATTTAGGATGTTCATAGCTAGAAAGGAGGAGTCAATGCCTGGCTTCAAAGCTTCAAAGGACAGAGTAACTCATTTGTTAGGGGCTAATGCAACTGGTGTCTAAGTTGAAGCCAATGCTCATATACCATTCTAAAAATCCTAGGGCCCTTAAGAATTATGCTAAATCTATACTGCCTGTACTCTATAAATGAAACAACAAAGGCTGGGTGATAGCACATCTGTTTACAGCATGATTTGCTGAATCTTTTAAGCCCATTGTTGAGAACTACTGCTCAGGAAAAAGATTCTTTCAAAATATTACTGCTCATTGACAATGCACGTGGTCACCCAAAAACTCTGATGGAGGTGTACAAGCAGATTAATGTTGTCTTCATGCCTGCTAATACAACATCCATTCTTCACCCCATGGATCATGGAGTAATTTCAACTTTCAAGTCTTATTATTTAAGAAATACATTTCAGAAGGCTATAGCTGCCACAGATATGATTCCTCTGATGGATCTGGGAAAAGTAAATCAAAAACCTCTTGGAAAGGATTCATCATTATAGATGCCATTAATAACATTCATGATTCATGGGAGGAGGACAAATTATCAACATTAACAGGAGTTTAGAAGAAATTAATTTCAAACCTCATGGATGACTTTGAGGGATTCAAGACTGCAGTGGAGGAAGTCACTGCAGATGTAGTGGAAATATCAAGAGAACTAGAATTAAAAGCAGAACCTGGAAATGTGACTGAATTTCTCATGATCAAACTTGAACAGATGAGGAGTTGCTTCTTAGGGATGAACGAAGAAAGTGGTTTCTTCAGATGGAATCTACTCCTGAAGATGCTGTGAACATTGTTGAAATGACAACAAAGGAGTAAGAATGTGACATAAATTTAGTTGATAAAGCAGTGGCAGGTTTTGAGACAACCAACTCCTATTTTGAAAGATGTTCTGTGGATAAAATGCTATCAAACAGCGTTGCATACTGCATAGAAATCTTTCATGAAAGGAAGAGTTAATCGATGCAGCAACATTGTTGCTTCAACTTCATTCAAAGCAACTTCATTGTTGTTTTATTTTAAGAAATTGTCACAGCCACCCCAACCTTCAGCAACCACCAACCTGATTAGTCAGCAGCCATCAACATTGAGGCAAGACCCTCTATCAGCAAAAAGATTAGGACTTGCTGAAGGCTCAGATGATTTTTAGCACTTTTTAGCAGTAAAGTGTTTTTAAATTAAGATATGTGCTTTTTGAGACATAATGCTATTGTGCACCTAATAGACTACATACAGTATAGTGTAAACACAACTTTCATATGCACCGGGAAACCAAAAAATGTGTTTGACTTGCTTTATTGCAGTGATTTGGAACTGAACCCACAATACTCTGAAGTATGCCTGTATTAGGTGTCAGGCATTGAACTGAGTAAGGTATGTTCCCAGGTTATCACAGATGGAATTACTTGAATACTTTTCACATCATCAGGCCTTCTAGATTTAATTTAATGCCTCCAGGCAGGGCACGGTGGCTCACACCTGTAATCCCAGCACTTTGGGAGGCTAACGCGGGAGGATCACTTGAGGCCAGGAGTTCAGGACCAGCCTGAGCAAAATAGTGAAACTCCTGTCTCTACAAAAAAAAAAAAAAAAAAAAAATTTAATGCCTCCAAACAATTTATGAACTACGATTCTTTATTTCCATTTTATGGACTAGGAATCTGGAGCTCAGACAATTTAGAAGACTTGCCCAAAGTCACATGGCTTTTGTATGGATGACAATTCAAATTTGTGGTTCTGGAAGTCATGTTTTAACGTCTCAGCTGGTGCTGGGTGAGTTCTTCAGCCCAGCCTGCACCCAGGCCCGTCCAGGGTCCATGCTACACACCCATACCACACACACAAACATAGGCAGGAAAGCCAGAGGGTTTGTTCCTTAGTTTTCTCCTCTTACCTGTTTTCTTACTCTGCTTCCTAGAGGTTCTTGCTTTTCCAGTGGGGCACAGCTGTCTCTGAGCCCGTTCCAAGTCACGTGTTCCTGGCACTTCCTTCGAATCATTTCCTTTCTTTGCTGGCTTCTTGGGTATCACCTTCTTAATGTGAAGGTCACATATAAAACAGTGTCAATGGCATTTCTCTAATGCTTTAGAGCTTACAAAGAGTATTTTCACATGCATTACCTTAATCAATGTTCTCAATAACTGTGGGAGATCATTACACTATCTGTACCTAAATTATGAAGAACCTGGGAGGTTAGAAGGGAAAGGAATGGCCAAAATGAGTGGTGAAGGACTAGTTTCCAGGAATAGAATGCTTGACTTCACGCTCTTTCCAGACTGTCATTCTTGCAAAAAGCAAAAATCTCCATGTAATTGAGAGTGTGGTATACAGAAGATTTGGGGGAAGAATAGCATTCTAAGAATCCACAAGGTCTGCAAAAAGTGCTTCTATAAAATATAGGGGATAGTGTCTAAGCTTGTAGGCAGCGACTGGGATGGTAAATACAAAAACATACACAGGGGACAAAGCACTGGTGGAAAAAATGATGTGGGGGAGATGAATATAGGAAAGGGAGAGGAAAGAAATGGTTCACAGAAATTAATCAATTAATCTAGGCAGCAAAAAAAGCAGTGCCAGATGTGGCACACCAACCTACCCTGGCAATGAATGTGGAATTAGACAAGGTGGTACCTGTATCAATTCTGTTGTGTCAGGATGTGTCATTGGCCAGCAATCTTAAGCTACTTTTCACTGAGCTTTCTCATTTGTGAAATAGTGAACAATACATGTAAAACAGGCTAAGGGAAAATACTTTCTGAGCTTGTAAATACTGTTTAAATGTGGTAATAATAAAAATTAACATTTTTTCCATGATTCTTCTTTGAATTTGCTCTATAATGGTCTCCACGCTGGCTACCTGACTCTCAGATCCCTTTAACCTCTCAACTACAGTTGTGGAAATCACTCATTCAGTAAATATGCAGACACCTCTGAAGGTTCCCCTGGGCTGGGACTGGGGCTTCAGAGATGTCCCAGGTGCAGACGAGGCCCTCAAGGAGCTCACAATAGGGAGGGGTCAACAGTCAAAGCTATTCCCACACCGTGGGAGTGGCCCCGCAGTAGAGCAGAGGCCAGCTGTCCTTTAGTCAGCGTCTAATGGAAGCATCAGCCAGCTGTGTAGGGTAAAGACCTAATGAGCAACGCCTGAATTTCATAAACAAATGAAAACATGAATGAGCTTTGAAATGGTTTGGGGCACCGCCACTGGAACTCAGGCAAATTATTTAACATCCCTGTACCACAATAGCCTCAATTTTACTACTATTATTATTTTACTTATAAATAATAATAATATGCTCATTATTATTTGGAGATAACTGGAAACGACATCACAGAAGTTTTCATAAGGATTAAAGAAATTAATCTGTGCAAACTGCTTAAAATACTATCTGGCATCACTATGAAAACAAAAGAAGTATTAGCTATCACAATTGTGTTAAGTACTATCAAGCCATTGATGCTACATCAGGTGTTGTGATAAAGACAGGAGCAAAGGGAGGCAGTGAGGGCTAGGACATTTTGGATGTTCTCCCACTCTTACCAATGTTCAAATCCATGGAGGGACAAAGGTTCTCTGGTCCTTTAGATATTTGGGAGATACTCACCTTTGGGCATTTTTTCTGTTGCCCACGGGAAGCCCCCTGAGGAGGTTCATCTAAAAGAGGGTGATAAATCAGAATTTTTCTTTGTTGGTAAATATTTCCAAACCCTAGAAAGACTCCTGTAGCATCATGGAATTCAGAAGTAGAAGGTTACTAGTTTACTCATTGTTGAGGAGTTATTTGAGATTAGCTTTTGAATTATCTTTAGTAATGGTTTATGCACTTATTGGAGGCATCAATTCAGAATTTTCCTTCTGATGGTTTATAAAATGTGGACTTAACCCTATCACAGCTTCATCCTATTTCATTACATATCTCTCATTTTTTTCCCAAAGAAGTAAATTGGTTGGTTGGGAATTTGAACTGTATCCACTTAAAGATGTGTGACAACTAAAAATCAATTTACATTTAAAATGGGTGAGTCACCAGGCGCAGTGGCTCATGCCTGTAGTCCTAGCTACTCAGGAAGCTGAGACAGGAGGATCATTTGAAGCCAGGAGTTTGAGGCAGCAGTGAGCTCTGACTGTGCCACTGCACTCCAACCTGGGCAACAGAGTGAGACCCTGTCTCTAAAAAAACAAACAAAAAAAAAGGTGAATCTTACGGTATGTCGATTATACCTCAAGCTGTTAAATGTGGGATGAACCATGGATAATTTAGTCCGGTGGTTCTGAAATGTTTCCAGTATAAAGACACTCCTTTAATGTCAAACAATTTGCAGATACTCAAGCACTAGATTTTCAGACCTCTTACAGTGATCATGGGAGCTTGTAGAATCTGGCCGGTTTAGTTTCAGAGTCATAGGTCTATTGGTTATTCTGACCCTATCTTCTTACAACTGTGCTGTCAGAGCAGAAGAGCAAGTAAACACATCCCAACCCCTTTATAAGGACTGCGCATATTAATCGAATGTACAAAGAGCTCTACCCTAGAATCTGTCCCCTTTTCATCCTGTGTTGTCTCTGCTCATTGGCAAGTGGGAGTGCTCAGCGTGTGTGGTTGGGGGAGGCTGCTCTCTCAAACTCTCTTCCAAGCTCAACATACAGAATCACGTTTGATTGGGAGTGAAAAGATTATTTGGTTTTGATAAAATACAGGGAAATAGCTATCTTCATTACATAAGGTGTTAATCACTTTCTCTCTTAAGATATTTATCCAATACCTATGCACTATCAGAAAATTGACTGCAAGTTTTGGGAAGATTTACACTTTAATTAGAATTTTCTCAATTACCCTTTGATTCATTAACAGTGTTTAGCAAGAACATATCCTTTAAAAAAAGAAGTATTTCCATGAGTGGATTAATAAAATGTGGTATATGTATACCATGGAGTACTATTCAGCTTTAAGAAATAATGGTGATATAGCACCTCTTGTAT
>NW_012149596.1:1640479-1665596 GCF_000956105.1 Propithecus coquereli | reverse complement strand
GCGCCAGGCCAAGAATATATATTCTTATTTTGCATGTTTTCAAATTTTATATGAGTGGCCTCTGTAGTTAACCTTCTGCATCCAACTTTTTTACAATGAGCCTTGGCGTGTGTGAGGGAGCAAACGCCTGAGAATCTTTCCCAGGCAGCTGGACTGAAAAGCAGCTGGGCTTGAGGTGTCCCTTCCCTGCCCCTTCCCGTCCACTCACTGATTCCTGCGGCTCCAACATTGACCTGCGCCTGGGATTTTATGGCCCGTCTTTTAGAACTCATGAAATCTGGGGGGCTGGTCTTGAATCCTAGAAAGAAGTAAAATATTTGTTCCTTAAGAGATAAGCTGAGCGGAGGAACAGGGGGCGGGGTGCTGGGATGCCACACATATGGCAGGGCTCATCAGAACACAGGCCTAGAGGAGAGAAACATGCAGCGTCCAGATCTGTGGCCTGTCCTTGTCCTCAGCCCTGCGCTGGATATAGAAGAGCAGAATGCCCAGAAACTGCCTTGGAATTTTACCCCTGCACAAAAGGAAAGCGTTGGGCACTTGCTGCAGCCTAAGAAGTAGCCAGAGCATGTAAAGGGACTGAGGGATGCTCATATGTACCCAGGGCTTTCTGTTACCTAGACGAGTCATGGTGTCATAGTTTTTCTTCATATACACATAGGTGGTCTTCTGTGAGTATCCCAGCTTTGCCCACTCTTCCTTAGAGAAGTATTTGGAAATATCCTTGAAGGTCTAGAAAAGAAAGAAAAATAAATTCTGGCAGCGACTCAGCGAGACGTGTCTGTTGGGGCTGCTTCCTCTGAGCTGGATCTGGGAACTGGGGATAATAATCCCTCCTGGGTGATGTCGTGGCTGAGAGAACACGGGTGACATTCCCTAGCCTCCCCCCTGGCACGCAGTAGATGCTTAATCCTGCTAGTTTGCTCTCCTCCCACCTTCTAGAATGGACTGAGAGTCACCAAATGTAGTGCAAGGTCACAGATCTGTTGTCTTTGGGGATGCTAGGTGAAGACAAAGTGAGAGTGGCAAGCTCTCAAGGCTCCAGATCTCCCCCAAGACCCTGCCCCTTGTTCCCAGTACCTAGTCCCCACCTCCTAAGAAATCTGGACACCACACACTGTCCTCTGGGTCACTACTCTGCCCTCTCCAGATCAACTCACCTTGCATTTCTCTGATTTCTGAGCATCCCCTCTGGAGTGCTTTGCAAAGGAATAGCCTCTGTTCATGGCACTGGGAGCACTCTGATCTGCAAGAGACACAGCTTGAGTCAGTCCAGTTACAAGACCAAAGGTCCTATGGAGGGAGAAATGATTGAGGGATGGCCACATTCAGTTACCTGGAATTAGGTACTACATCTCTCCATCCTGGACTTATCTATCTCTGAGTAAGGACATGGGAGGGGGCCAGGGGTCTCTGGTAGAAGTATTATTGACTAGGGATGACAGGTTTTCTGTGGGCATGAGAAAGCAGTCTTGAATCTTTAAGAGGGGGTCAGTTACTGTTGTTAGTAGTACCCCTGGAGCTTGGCTTATCCCGAAGGAAAGATATAAAGACCCTTGCTGGGGAAGCAGTGTGTAATTTTATTGAGTAGGGGCTGTTCTGAGATAAAGGGGAGGAGGTGAGTGCTAACGATCATATGGTCTCTCTAATTGATGAGTTTGTGTCATCAGGCGGAGGGATGTGGGACTTTGCTCTGCTTAAGAGAAATGGGTATGGCTAATGAGTGTATTTAGAGGCTATTATGGGTTATTTGTAAATTACTAGAGTGAAGAGAGCTCAAATCTCTGAAACTACAGGACCAGACATCACTCAGACAGAGAATGTGGGGCGTTTTAAGAAACAGCAATCTGGTGCTCCCCAAACTGAAGGCATTGAAAATCTCTTCAGGAGAGGACATTTAGGAATCTCTGGAACCAAGAAGATTGCTGCTTCGCCCCAGAGGAGGCAATAAAGCAGTCCCTTAGGCAGAGGCTATTTGCCGTTATCTCTGGTTGAGGAAATTTAGGGTCGTCTGGCTGATCTGGGGGTTTCTCAGGCTAAGGCAAATTTTGCTTCCCTCAGGAATAGTCATTAGGGAGTCTCACTAGACCAGTTTGTTTTATCTCCCCTCAACCGGCATTGCCCTGAAAGGCTTTAGTTGTTGCTCAGTCCTAAGCATCTTGAGGATCTAGGGAGGTACAGCAAAAGCCCAAACACTTGAGTGCTCTACAGAGGCCCCCAACTTTTCTATCTGCCCTCCTTAATACATTCACGGTGTTCCTCAGAGAGAACTTACCTCAGTGGTGAAGCGGCGACGAAGAGTCCCTCGACAAGATGAAGTTCGGCACTTCAACTGCCACAGGACGCTGGACCAATCAGGGAAGTTAGTGAACTAGCCAATCAGAAGTCAGGAAAGTGGGCGGGGCAAGTGAAGCAAATATGGGGTCTACTCGGTCCAGGCTCCACGGACAGGATGTTCTCAAAGGGGGCGGAGACTGATTTTCCCGCCAGAAGCAAGTTGTCCTCCTCTGGCATTGGCTACTCCTGGTTCATAGGCCTGTTTATGTGCCTGTCAGTATGCATGCTCAGATTTTCCCTTTCCATTCTTCCTACCCTCTGCTGCACATTTGTTGTTTAGTTTTAATAAATGGTATGTCTGTGTGGCCGGTTGCCATCTCAAATCCTTCCCATCAGATATGGGCTCTTTTCTAGGAACTCGGTAGTAACTTAAGAACTTTAAACTTAAAAAAGCACTTTTATATGTGTTTTTTCAGGAAGACCCAAGAACCAGAAATTCATCTTATCCCTTGATACTAATAATATTTATAACAATAGTATTAAAAAGAGTATATAATTAGGGCTTACTGTGTCCCTCAGGAGGCTCACGAGTCGGTTCCTCTAGAAAGTCTCCCCTACTCCCATCCCCAGTGCTTCCAATGGGTCCTCATTGCCCCTGGGGCTTTCCATCTACAGCCCTGATCCTCCCAGAATGACAGAGAACTCTCTTAGGGCAGGGACAGGGCAATGGCCCTTTCACCCAGCACAAAGCCCTTTATGTGCATATTCTCATTTAATTTTCACAACTTTCCCTTGAGTTAAGTACTGTTATCATCCTCATTGTGCAGATGTTGAGACCAAGGGTCAGAGAATTAAGCAACCTGCTCAAGGTCACACTCAGTGGGTGACAGAGCTGGGATTCACCCCCAAGATGAATTGAGTCCAAAGTCTGTGTTTTAATTATTCTTCTATACTGCCTCAACTATTTGTTGGTTGGTTGAATGAATGAATGCATCTTAAAACTACAAAGGATCTTTAACATAAATTTACATAACTCCCTACGATCACCCTCAATTTCCTCTGGCTGCTATAAAAAATTACCATAAACTTTGTGGCATAAACAACAGAAATTTATTCTCTCACAATTATGGAGGCTATAAATCTAAAATCAGTTTCATAGGGCTGAAATCAAGGTATAAGCAGGACTGTATTCCTTTGGAGGCTCTAGGAGAGAATCTGTTCCTTGTTTTTTCCAGCTTCTGGTGACTGTCAGCATGTCTAGGCTTGTGGCTGCATCACTCCAATCTCTGTCTCCATTAGGAATAAGTAGTCTGCTTTCTGCTACTATAACAGAATACCATAGTCTGGGTAATTTATAAAGAATAGAAGTTTATTTGGCTCATGATTCTGGAGGTTGGGAAGTCTAAGAGCATGGTGCCGGCATCTGGTGGGGTCATCCCAGGGTAAAAGGGTGGAAGGCAGAAGTAAGCACACAAGACAGAGAGAGGAAATTGGGCTGAACCCCCTTTATAACAAATCTAGTCTTATGATAACAAACCCATTCTCACAATAATGGTATTAATCACCTTCTAAAGGCCTCACCTCTGAACACTGTTACAATGACAATTAAATTTCAACATGGGTTTTGATGGGGACATTCTGCCCCTGTACCCCCAAACTCATGTCCTTGCACACACAAAATACATTAATTCCATGCCGAAAGCCCTAAAAGCCTTAACTCATTCTAGCACCAACTCAAATGTCCAAACTCCATAGTCTCATCTAAATCAAACACAGGTGAGACTCCAGATCTCACAGAGCATGATTTATCCCAAGGCAAATCCCTTTAGCTGTGAGCTTCTGAATGAAAACAAGTTATCTACTTTCAAAATACAATGATGGGACTGGCATAGGATAGACATTCCCATTCCAAAAGGGAGAAATAAGCAAGCAAAAAAAAAGAGTTAATGGTCCCAGGTAAGTCTAAAACCCAATAGGGGAAACACTAAATCTTAAGACTCCAGAATAATCTTTCACTGCATATGCTACCTCCTGAACATCCTGGGGTAGAGGTTGGTACCCAAGGCCTTGGGTATCCTCACTCCCATGGCTTTTCTGGGCTCAGCCCATGCTTCAACTCTTTTGGAAGGCTGGCATTGCATGCCGTTACCTCTATAGTTCTGGGGTCTCAATGGCAGTCCTGCCTCCATAGCTACACTAGGCATTGCTCTAGTGGGCACTCTCTGTGATGGCTCCTCCCTTGTGGCAAGTTTCTATCTGGGCCTCCAGGAGATCCACAGCATTCTTTGAAATCTAGGTGGAGGCTGCCATGGCCCCACAGATCTTGCATTCTGCAGGCCTGCAGACTTAACATCACATGGATGCTTCCAAGGCTTACCACTTATACCTTTCAGGTCAAGCTGCACATGGACCTGCTTGAGCCATAGGGTGGCTAGGAAGTGCTGTGCCAGAATGCAGGGAGCAGAGCCCTGAGGTGGCCCCAGGAAGTGAGCCCGCAGAGGGTGCCCTGGACACATCCACCGAAACCATTCTGCCTTCCTAGAGAGCTCTAGGACTGTGATGGCAGAGGCAGCCTGGAAGATCTTTGAAATGCCTTCTAGGTCTTTCTCCCATTGTTTTTATGAATAGCATGTGGCTCCCTCTATCCATGGTAATTTGTTTAGCAAATGGTCACTTGGCCACACCCTTAGTATTCTCTCCCAAATATGCTCTTTCACTCTTTACATGGACAGGCTGTGAATTTTCCAAATCTTTCTACTCTGTTTCCCTTTTCATAATAAATTCTGTCTTTAAGTATTTCTTTGCACTTGCATCCCACTTTATGCAGTTAAAAATAACCATGCAGCAGACTGAATGCTTTGCTGCTTAGATATTTCTCCTACTAATATTCTAGTCCATCACTCTTAAGTTGTGCATCCCATAAAGCCCTCAGCATGGACACAATTCAACCAAAGTCTTTGCTACTTTATATTAATAACAAGGGTGGCCTTTACTTTAGTTTCCAATACCTTGTTCCTCATTTCCATCTGAGATACCATCAGAATGGCCTTTACCATCCAGATTTCTACTAACATTCCGGTCTCAACCGGAATAATAATCTAATAACCTAATCTCTAAGAAGATTTAGGCTCTCCTTAGTTCTGGGATCTTCTTCTAAGCCCTAACCAGAATCACCCTTAATGCAATACAGCCTTTTTCTAGCCTGCTCCTCCAAATTCATCCAGTTTTTACCCATTACCCAGTTCCAAAGCTGCTTCCGCATTTTCAAGTATTTGTTATAACAACAACCCCACTTCTCAGTACCGATTTTCTGTATTAGTCTGAGGGCAGAACCCTCATGACCTAATCACCTCCTAAAGGCCCCATCTCTCAACACTGTTACAATGGCAAGTAAATTTCAGCATGAGTTTTGGTGGGACATTCAAACCATAGCAGTCACATTGCCTTCTTCTCTTCTGTCTGTGTCAAATATCCTCTGCCTTAATCTGATAAGGACACTTATAATTACATTTCAGCCAGCCCAGATAATCTGGGATAATCTCTCCATCTCAAGATCTTTAACATAATCACTTTTTTGTTGCAAGGTAATGAAGCTGAGGGCAAACCTCACTAGGCTTGTCAAACTTCAACCTGCTTGGCTTGCTTTTAGATTTTTTTTTTTAAAGACTCCCTTCAGCTTCCCTATAGATGACATCTCTGACATACAGGTCACAATAGTAATGATTGCCTGCAACGGCAAGGGAGTTTCTGGCCTAGACCAAGTTGCTTGTCACACAAAGATCCAATTATTGATGAGGATTGCCAAGGAAGAAAGGAATTTTTAGTACAAAAGAAGTCCTGTCGGGAGAATGGGAGAAGCTGCCTCAAATCTGTCTCCCCGTCTCTTCTACTAAAAGAGATCATGGGCTTTTAAAGGAGGGGCCATGTGCCTTGGGCAGGTCATGGTGTAACTAACAAGGGGCCAAGGACATTTGGGGCAGATTGTGGGGGAAGGTGAATCTTGGTGTCAGAGAGTCTTCCCAGGGGACTTCAGAATCTCAGCTCCTTTGTCTTGCAGAAAACCCACCATTTCTGGGAAACAATTTAAAAGGTCAAGTAGTTAGTTAAGGTCGAGGACTATTAAAAAACATACAGGGGTCATTGAATTTGTTCAGAGAGCTGGTTACAATTTATCTCTTTCCTCTCACATTTTACTATAAGCAGCCAGAAGAAATCAGACAGCGCCCTTAACACTTTGCTTGTAAATCTCTTTAGATAAATATCCAAGTTCATCATTTACAATCTCTTCTTTCCACAAAACTGTAGGACACAATTTAGCTAAATTTTCTGCGAATGCGTAACAAGAATTGCTTTTCTTCCAGTTTCCAACATTCTGGCTTATGATTATATATGTATTTCTAAAATGATATAGGCTTTCTCTCCCATGCTCCTGTGAACTAAAATAAAATTTTAAGGCTGACCCCCCCACCGGCTGACTAAACGCACCCCCTCGTGGCCAAAGGAATACCCTAAAGCTGAATTGCTTGCCAGGAGGAGGGAGGTCAGACATGCCTTATCATGCCCCCCTCCCTTTTTGGTGACATCCTTTGTAACCCACTAACAGGCCTAGGGGTATGCAAGACGAACCTGCAGGTCCTCAATTTACACAACAAATCTAAGTCCAGTGGCTTATCTCTGATAAAGAGCTCCTTATGTTGAAACATTCCAAGCCTCTAGACAAAGCTTCATGTCTTTAACCAATTACAGGCCAAAGAACCTTTTAACCCACCTATAACCTGTAAGCCCCTGCTTCGAGATGGCCCACCTTTTTGGGCCAAACCAATGTATGCCTCCCACGTATTGATTTATGACTTTACCTGTAACCCCTGTCTCCCTAAAATGTATAAAACCAAACTGTAACCCAACCTCAGCAAGTCCACTTGCTCAAGGCCTCTTGGGCGTGGCTCCGGGTCATGGTCCTCAAATTTGGCTCAGAGTAAATCTCTTTAAAATTACTTTACGGAGTTTGGTCTTTTTTTCCGTTAACACTCCTCACTTCCTTCTGAGCCTTCACCAGAATTGTCTTCAATGTTCACATTTCTACCAAAAGTCTGTTCAAGTAAATCTAGGCTTTTTTCTATCTAGCTCTTCAACATTCCTCTGGCCTCTGCCCATTATCCAATTCAAAGCCATTTCCATACTTTTAGGTATTTGTTACAGCAACACCACTTCTAGGTACCAAAATCTGTATTAGTTTCCTGAGATTTCTGTAACATATTATCACAAACTTGGTGGCATAAAACAACAGATACTTATTCTCTCACAGTTCTGGAAGTCAGCAGTCTGAAATCAGTATTACTGGGCTGAAATCAAGGTGTCAGAAGGGCTATGTTCCCTCTTCAGGCTCTAGGGAGAATCCTTTCCTTGCCTTTTTTAGATTTTGGTGGCTATTGTCATTCCTTGGCTTCTGGTGTTGCAGCAGAGACGACCGGGAACAGACCGAATAGCATACAGAGATTTGGCAAAAACAGGTTTTACCTCACGCCGGCCAGCAAGACTCAGAGGGGGATTTTTCCTCCCAAACTCTGAGCACCAGACAAAGAGCATTGCAGTCTTTTATACACTCTGCTTAAGGGAGTGGGGCACGGTTGCGACAGGGTTAACTTTAGTGAGGCAGGGTCCTAAGCGACTTCACGGCCTGGTACACTAATTGGTACAGGTGATTTATGAGGGTGGCAGTTGTCAGGGAAAAGTTGCAGGGGCGGAAGCCCAGGGAAAGGTTGTAAGGGAGGAAACCCGGTAGTGGAATTTTTCACTTTAGTGGAATTTTCCAATTTTCCACTTCATTGGGGGCATTACTCCAATCTTGTTTTGTTTGTTTATTTGTTTGTTTGTTTTTTTGAGACAGGGTCTCACTCTGTCCCGTGGCTATGGTGTAATGGCATCAATCATAGCTCATTGCAACTTCAAACTCCTGGGCTCAAATGATCCTCCTGCCTCAGCCTCCCGAGTAGCTGGGACTATAGGCACACCACCACCACACCCGGCTAATTTTTATATTTTTTGTAGAGACAGGGTCTTGCTCTTCTTGCTCAGGCTGGTCTCAAACTCCTGGCCTCAAGTGATTCTCCCACGTTGGCCTCCCAAAGTGCTAGGATTACAGGCATGAGCTGCCACACCTGGCCCGCTACTACCACCTTGAAGGCCAGCATCCTCAAATTTCTCTCTTCTCCATCTTCACATTGCCTTCTCTGTGTGTCTCTTCAAATCTCCCTTTGCTTCTTTCTTATAAGGATACACAAGGCCAGGCATGTTTGCTCACACCTGTAATCCCAGCACTTTGGGAGGTTGAGGCAGGAGGATGTTTGAGGTCAGGAGTTCAAGACCAGCCTGAGCAACACAATGAGACCATGTTTCTACAGAAAAAATAAAAGAAAGAAAAAAGTTAGCTGGCTGTGGTGATGTGCACCCGTAGTCCCAGTTACTCAGGAGGCTGAAGCAGGAGGATTGCTTGAGCCCAGAAGTTTGAAGCTGTAAGGAGCTATGATCCCACCTGTAAACAGCCACTGTGCTCCAGCCTGGGTAACATAGCAAGACTCCATCTCTTAAAAAAAAAAAAAAAGGAACATGTAATTGCATTTGGGGCCCACATGGATAATTCATGATAATCTCTCTGATAGGGAAAACCCCCATCTGTTACTTGGCACATCAGCCACCTGAGACCCCTACCCCTCACGGAAGACCCGCATCAGCATAATACTAACCTATTACCTGGCCCATCTACTAATCTTTTACCTGACACATCAACATAACACTAAACCTATTATCTGACACATCAACTGACCTGTTACCTGGCGAGCATTGACCACCTGACACCCTACCCCCCTACCCCCCGGACCACCACAACTTAATAAAAGTGGGAAAAATCAGGTAGATGGGGCTCAGAATTTGATGGTGAGGCCCCTCTGAGCCCGCCGGCGAATAAACTTTGATTCTCTGACTGTGTGCCGCTGGGTTTGTCCTCTGGACCACTTGGTGGAACACTTGCTGTAACATCTCCATGTCAATATCCTTAACTTTAACCACATCTACAAAGAACCATTTTCCAAATAAGGTAACATTTACAGGTTCCAGGGATTACACCCTAATATCTTTGGGGGCCATTATTTAGCCCACCACAAGGAGTAAATCAGAAGCCTTATTCTGAAGTTCTAGGGTCACTAGGTTTGGAAAAGAGTGACTGGAGCTCTTTTTGTTTTGTTTTGTTCTTTTTTTGTTTTTCTGTCCCCCATCTCCCAACTAGAGCTCTTTGAGGTCACATGGAGTGGGAGGCAGTGCAGCCCGTTGGGAGGGATGTGGGCTCTGTAATCAGACTTGAATTCACTTCCCAGTCCCAACATTCAATGACCTTAGGCAAGTCACTCAACCTCCCAGGCCATCCATTTCCTTCTCTGTGAAATGAGGTAATGATAGCACCTCCCTCACAGGGCCGTTGTAACTTGTGCTTGTGAAGCACTTAGCATTGGGCTAGACACATTATGAGTGATCAAAAAACATTAGCTGTCATTATTATTAAACTACATAGTATTAATAATACTGTGCATTTATTCTGTGCTACTCTGTCCCAGGTTCACAAGGAATGTTAAAACATAATCCCCAGGAACCTGCGATGTAGATGGTCTTATTGCCCCATGCCACAGATGTAGACTCAGAGGCCAGGATTTATCCAAAATTAGTCAACAAATAGTAGAGGAAGGACTGAAGACTATGTTTGGCTGATCCTTCACCACAATGCTAGTCTCCACCACAGGAGGAGATTCTAAACCAAAGTGCCTGCAGAGAGCACGTGTAAATGACAGGGTCACATCTGCAGCAGGAAAGTCTGTGGCCAGTCATGTGGAAGGACTCGTTGACTGTCAGGGCTGCAGACTGTGTGCGGGAAACCAGAATGGTGGAAGTCTTCTGTGCACAGCACTTTTCCACAAAGAGAACAGGAGAGATCCTCTGCATTGGTCTTGGTGACAGATCTCTGTGTGAGGGCAGGGCCTGCCCTACGACCCAGGATGCTGTGGCCCTTCTGACCCTAGGATGGATGGATGAAAAGGCCAGAATTATGCGGCTCTGGGAGTTCCCCGTGATTCCCCAAGAATTCTGTTCATCGAGCCCAAGATTCTTCTGCTCCATAGTGTATGTATTTCCACTTTTTTTTCTAAAAGAAGTAAACTTTATATTGAAGTATAACATAAAGATAGAATTTTGCACAAATCACAACTATATTACTTGAGAAGAGTGAGAAAATACAAGATGTGAGAGATGGTGTTATTTTCCTCAAGGTAAACCATTGCTATTGAGTATGATGTCAGGAAAATATATCTGCCAGTTTTAAGGTTCAGTAACTTAGACTTTCTTGTATATATTTCTGACACAATAGACCATCACTTGAGAGACTCTTGTTATCTGTGACAGTTTTTTAAAACAGCTTTATTGAGATATAATAGACATACAATAAATTGCATGTATTAAGAATGTACAATTGACACAGATATATAGATATTTCCCCACAACCAAGACTGTAAACATATCCATGCCTCCCTTCTTCCCACCCCTACGCCTGCTCCCCCAACTCCAAGCAACCACTGATCTGCTCTCTGCCACTGAAGATTAGTTTATATTTTATAAAGTTTTTTTTTCTTTCTTCTTCTTTTTTTTGTCCAAGTTCAAGGTCTAGAATATAAAGTTTTATATACATAGTATCACACAGTATGTACCCTTATTTGTCTGACTTCCTTCACTCAGCATAATTATTTTGAGATTCATCTATGTGGTTGTGTTGTATGAATATGCCCCAATTTATTTATTAATTCACTCGATAGACATTTGAGTTGTTTCTAGCTTTTGGCTATTACAAATAAAGTTGCTATGCAAATTTTTGTACAATTATTTGTATGGACATATATTTCCTTTCTTCTTGGGTAAAAATCTAGGAGTGGAATAGCTGGATCATATGGTAGGTGCATGCTTAGATTTTAAAGAAACTGCCAAAATGTTTTCCAAAGTGGTTGTACCATTTTACATTTCTAACAGCATTGTATGAGAGTTCCAGCTCCTCTATATCTATGTCAACACTTGCTATGGTCATTCATTTTAATTTTAGCCATTCCAATAAGTGCATAGTGGTAAATAATTATGTTTTTTTTTTTTTTTTTGAGACAGAGTCTCACTCTTTTGCCTGGGCTAGAGTGAGTGCCATGGCGTCAGCCTAGCTCACAGCAACCTCACACTCCTGGGCTCAAGCAATCTTTCTGCCTCAGCCTCTTGAGTAGCTGGGACTACAGGCATGCGCCACCATGCCCGGCTAATTTTTTCTATATATTTTTAGTTGTCCGATTAATTTCTTTCTATTTTTAGTAGAGACGGGGTCTCGCTCTTGCTCAGGCTGGTTTCGAACTCCTGAGCTCAAACAATCCGCCCGCCTTGGCTTCCCAGAGTGCTAGGATTACAGGCATGAGCCACCGCGCCCGGCCAATAATTATGTTTTTAATTTATAGTTTCCTGATGACAATGACGCTGAGCACCTTTTCATGTGCTTACTTGTATATCTTTGCTCAAATCTTTTTCCCATTTTTAAAAAATTAGGTTACTTTCTCATTGTTGAGTTTTGAGGGTCCTTTCTATACTCTGGATACAATTCCTTTAATAGATACATGTTTTACAACTATTTTCCCCCAATCTGTGGCTATTTTTTTAAAAATCTCTTTAGAGAGCAGACTTTTTAGTTTCAATGAAATCCAATTTATCAACTTGTTCTTTGGTGGGTCGTGCTTTTGGTGTCATATCTAAGAAATCTTTGCCTAATACAAAGTCACAAAATGTATTTCCTGTGTTTTTTTCTGGAAGTTTTATACTCTTAGGTTTTACATGTAGGTCCATGATACATTTTGAGTTAATTTTTGTATATGGTGCGAAGTATGGATCTAAGCATATCCTTTTGCATTTGGATATCCAATTGTTTCAGTGCCATTTGTTGAAAGGCTGGCTATCCTTTCTAACCTATATTGCCTTTGCACCTTAAAAATTGGCTATCTATTAATATATATGTGTGTGGGTTTATGTCCAGAGTGTCTACTTTGCTCTATTTATCTATTTGATCTTTATGCCAATATCATGCAATATCAATTACTACAGATTTTTAATAATTTTTTGAGACAGGGTCTCAGAAATTATAATTATTATAATAATTCTAGAGTCAGATAGTTTTAAGCCCTCTAACTTCGTTTTTCTTTTTTGAGTTGTTTTGTCTTTTCTAGATTCTTTGCATTTTCATATGAATTTTAGAATCTGCTTGCCAGTTTTTACCGAAAATCTTGCTAGAGTTCTGATTGATATTGTGTTAAATCTATAGATTAAATTTGGGGAGAATTGACCTCTTAACAACATTGGCTCTTCCAACCTATGGACAAGGTATATCTCTCCATTTACTTAGATCTTATTTAGTTTCTCTCTGCAATGTTTTGTAATTTTCAATGTATAGGTCTTTCAAATCCTTTGTTAAATGTACCCTTAAGTATTTCATATCTTTGATAGTATTGTAAATGGTATTGATTTTTAAATTTCAATTTCTGATTGTTGCTAGTATATAGTAATACATTGGTTTTTGTATGATGATGTTGTATCCTGCAACCTTGCTAAACTCACTTATTAGTTCTGGTAGCTGAAAGCTATTTATTTAAAAATAAATTCCATCAGATCTCTTACATAGATGATCAAGTCATCTCTGACATTTTAAAAATTTTAACAGTGAGCTTGCCTTTGTCTACAGATCTGCCATTTTAATGTGCCCCTCGTTTAACACTTTTTTTCTAAAATATAGTACAGAAAAGTGAAAACAGAAGCCATTCCACAAAGCCTTTTACTTAGTATTCACTACCACTATCAATAAACCATTAGATCAGTGATTCTCAACTAGGGGTGATTTCACTTCCCAAGGGACATTTGGCAATGTCTTAGAAATTTTCCTTTGTCACAATTGGGATCGGGGGAGCCACTGGCATCTAGTGGGTAGAGGTCAGGGATGCTGCTAAACATCCAACAATGCACAAGACAGCCCCCCACAACAAAGAATTATCCCTCATAAGATGTCAATAGTGTTGAGGTTGAGAAACTCTAGATTAGAAGCAGATACAAACAACACATACTTACCTGGCAGGAGAGATACCATGATCACAAAGACGATTTTCCCAGGTTGAGGCTTATCCATTGCACTCCAGATGTGCTGATCCCTGCAATTTCCCCAAATTCAGGAAACTTGACTGCATAATTTGTGGTAGTGGGGGACTGTGTTTGTGCTCTCCCTTGGTATTAATTTTTAAAAAAGAAGTAGATACATACACAGATGTGCTCCTCACAATAAGCATGCAGACAACATTGTGTGGGCAGATGTGGCAGGGTTCATTTTTAAATTTTACATAAATCTCATCATTCCATCAAATCCTGTAATAACTCTGCTTTTTCCTTTGTTTGGTGAGACATCTCATGGTCCTTCTGGTGTGCAGCCTTCCTCATTGCAAAGGGTCAATAAATTTTACACTATCAGACTACAGATTTGTTCCCGATGCTATTAGATTGATTAAGCTAGGATAAATTCATGGTATAAAATGAGATTCTCCATTTTGAGGTATTTCTGGGAAACTGGGCTCGTCCAGAAACTCTGGAGGAATGAGAGGTTAAGAGTGTCTTAGCTGAGCCTCTGAAGCATGGGCAGGGTGAACTGAGTGAAGGTCCTAACTTATGAGCATCCATGGCTGAAACACTCTCTACTTGCAATGACCTTGCCCTTCCTTTCCTTGCAGCAGCAACTTCCTCAGCACCTGGAGACTTAATGTTCAGGTGATGGCCCAGCCCTGTGGCATGAACCTTCTGCCAGAACTATGTGTTAATGAGGCTGTGTAACCTGGGTCCCTACGATAGCAGCCCAAGCCAGCTGGACCACCAAGCACAGTATTCCTGAAGGGTGGCACTGGTGCCCAGGCTTAGCACCCTTTCCAGGCGGATATTGAGATCTGCACTGCCTCCCAGGAGCAAAATCCAGATGCCACTGCTCATCAAGTCCTGAATAATTAATCAAATGTTCTTCCTCATCTGGCCCAGAAGTTACCACAGCCCCATTGGACCCTGGACCCTGGGGCTAATTCTTTCCAGTGTGTAGGGCAGCAAAGCAAAGTAGCTTAGACCATCTGTGAAGAAAACTGGGACACAGAGTCCTCCTCTGAGGCCTTTGAACCTGCTAGTGCAGCCGGTGTGTCCTGGTACCTGGATACCCAGAGGCAGAGGGTTGGACAAGATGACCTGCTGGGGCACAGCCAACACAGGGAGGGGACACTTTCTGCAGCCCAGTCTCAAGGGTGTCAGATGTAGGCTTCTCACTCCTGCTCTGAGGATACCTGGGCTGCTCTTGGGCAGAGAGGGCAGTTTCTCTGCTTCTCTTAACCCCTCCCCCCAGTCCTCCCCAGGCCTGTCCAGCTGGAGGAAAGAATCAGCCTGTAGTTCCTGACCTTTTGTCTTGGGGGTGCTCTCCACAGATTGCACTAGACATGTGAATTTGCCCTGGATGAAGAACAGTGGGGACTCAGTGAGACAGATGACAGAGCATGAAATCCTCCAGAGAGGCTAGGATAGCCAGATGCCTGAATCAGATTCTCATTGATTCTGCTCCAGTTTTGCCTGTGATCTAGGTGGGTGTTCCTCAGGCAGGAGACCCTCCATCCCTGTGGCCCATGTGACCCTCACCAAGTGGCCCACCCTGTCTCTCTCTGCCTTTTATCTGCTGATCTCTTTCTGACTCATTCTCTGCATCATCATCCTTCCATTCCCTCTTTTTCTTACAGCCTCTTAGACTCTCTTCTCCCTCCCACACTCTCTTCCCCTTCTGTCTCTCTCTGCTCCTTACCTCTTTTTTTTTTTTTTTTTTTTTTTGAGACAGAGTCTCACTCTGTTTCCCGGGCTAGAGTGCCGTGGCGTCATCCTAGCTCACAGCAACCTCAAACTCCTGGGCTCAAGCGATCCTCCTGCCTCAGCCTCCCGAGTAGCTGGGACTACAGGCATGCGCCACCATGCCCGGCTAATTTTTTTCTATATATTTTTAGCTGTCCAATTAATTTCTTTCTATTTTTGGTAGAGACGGGGTCTCACTCTTGCTCAGGCTGGTTTCGAACTCCTGAGCTCAAACAATCCACCCGCCTCGGCCTCCCAGAGAGCTAGGATTACAGGTGTGAGCCACTGCGCCTGGCCTTAACTCATGTTTTTTAGTTAGAAAAGCAACTCCCTGTAACCTTTTATTTCCTACTCTTGTAGCAATTACTCTAGAGATAATGACTACATATTGGCCACATTGGCATATAGGACAATCTTTACCTTTTTAAAATCAAAATTAAAGTAAATAGTCAAACTCCTCAATTTCTCGGTGCTCCCACAACCAAGAGCTCAGGTAAATTCCCCCACCCTCTTCAACACATCATACCCAGGAAATCGAAAAGATGGGGTCACTTGTAGTCAGGACATTGGAGACAGCTACTGAAGGGAACTAGAATGTGGAATGATGAGAACCCCCTCTCAGGGCCCTACACTTTCACCCTGAGCCTGCACATGAAACAATAATGAATAAGATTTGTTACTTAAAGGAAATGGGTGGGAACGTGGTGGAAAGAAGGAGGGAATGGGAAAGTAGGGATGAGCAGAGAGCACCACTTCTGAGTACAGCTTTTTGTAGAGTTTTGGCTCTTGGAACCAGAGTAATGTTTCACATATTCAAGAAAGAAAGAGAGAGAGAGAGAGAGAGAGAGGAAGGATTAAAAATAAATACATTAAAATAAACCAGGATTATTTTAATCCTAGTTTAGGGGGGCAAAATTGAATATAAACAGAAATGAAAGAACCTGTGTTACAAACAAATAATAGCAACCACACTGAAGAAAACAATTAACCCAAGTAACTTTCAGAAACAATTATTTTGAGTGGAGACTGTCAGGCTAAAAGTAAAAAGAACTGTACACAAATATTGTACTTTAGTTAGTACTTTTTTTACACAGGGGTAGTGCGGTTAGAAATTCTGAGACTACTGCATGTGTATTGAGGATTGAGCAAATGAGTAAATATATCAAAGGCATTACAAATCTGGAAAAAAGGTAGGGTTCGAATAACCCTGATGTCTTGAATTTGAATTAGAGATGGCAGTATAAACCCAAGGGACATTCTACAAAACAACCTGCGTAGATCCTGCAAACAATGTCAATGTCATAAAACGTGAAGAAAGGTTAGATTAAAGGAGACTGAAGATATATGACAAGTAAATACAAAGCACAAGCTGGGGCTGGATCTGGGAACAGAAAAAAAAATTTTCTTTTGCTGTAAAGGGCATTATTGGGACTACTGGCAGATTTTGGAAAAAGTTTGACGATTAGATAATTGTGTTGTAGTGGTATTAATTGCCTGACTTTGATTATTATACTGTGGTTATAAAAGACTTGTTTTTTTTGTTTTTAGGAAAAACACACTAGTATTTAGAGACATTTACTTTCAAATGATTCAGAAAAATTATATATATGCGTGTATATATGTCTCTTATATATGTAAAGAAAATAAAGCAAAATAATAACACTTGGGGAATCTGGATGAAGGGTAAATGAGAGTTCTTTGTACTACTTCTGCAACTTTTTTTGTAAGTTTGAAATTATTTCCAAATAAAAAGTTAAAATAAATGCAAATTATTAGACCTCATCCATAATCTATTAGATGAGAAGCTCTGGGTTTGAGGTCCAGGAATATACATGAAAAATTCTTGAGAAGTACTTTGATCTTAACTTCATGAAAATTCTTCATTTCCAAGGGTTTCTTATATATTTAAGAAAACTCGTAAAGATGTACATAGCTACTGTATTAGTCTGCTCAGGTCACCATAAAAAAATACCATAGACTGGGTGGGTGACTTAAACAACAGAAATTAAATTTCTCCCGGTTCTGAAGGCTGGAAAGTCCAAGATCAAAGTGCCAGCAGAGTTTGGTTTCTGGTGAAGCTTCTGTTCCTGGCTTGCTGACTGCCACCTTCTTGCTATGTCCTCACATCTCTGGTATCTCCTCCTATTTTATAAGGAAACCAATTCTATGGGATCAGGGCTCCACCCTTATGACCTAATTTAACCTTAATCATCTCCTTAAAGGCCCTATCTTCCATACAGTCACATAGGGTGTTAGGGCTTCAACATATAAATTTTGGAGGGGACACAATTTAGTCCATGACAGCTACTGTATAACACAAATGAAGTCTAGACATGATTGTGGTTTTGATTAGGATCACACAGAATATTATGTGTCCTCTCTTCTCTACATTGAATCCGGACCTTGGGTCACATTTCTACCATATGGGTCCTTCAGATCTGAGCCTTGATCCTGGTCCTATGTTAACTCTTCCACCCTTACTGACACTCAGGTCTGAACTTGAACCTGGTTCTCTGTTCAGTTTTTGTCTCTACATAGGCTTCTTTTAATGCTTCTGCCACTAATGGCCTACTTATTGGGGAATCTAACTTAGGTCTCTGTTAACTATTTCATCACCAATTTATTTCTGGCATGAAACCCAAACCTGATCTGTTTTTTCCCCTAAGTGGACAGGAAGTAGGATTTATTGGTGGGTGTGAATAAGGAGGGGGCAGCACGGTGGAAGCCCTTATGAGTGCAGGGCCCACCATTCGTCCAGGGGATCCTGACTGGGGATGTATTCGACCCCACAGCCATCTGGAATGAGTCACCATGTCTTTAAATTCATCTGCATTAAACTTGGTAAAATCCTACTTCTTTGAGATGTGTATCTTCTGGCGGCCAGGGAACTTGAGCTTGGCCCTGCGTAAGGCCTCAATCACATGCTCCTTGTTTTGCAGTTTGGTATGCCATGATGATTTGGCCAATGTGAACCCCGGCCACAGTGCCCTGGGGCTTCCCAAAGGCACTGTGCATACCTGTCTGGAGCCTAGATTGGGCACAGCACAGGATCTGACACATGAACATATATCGGAAAGGACTGTCTCCAAGTCTCCCTTAGAACTTAGACTGTCTCTCTTAGAACAACCCATATAAGCAACAGGCTGCATACGCTACCAAGGAGGCTGCTGTTTGCAGCCATTGCACACTGGGCCCCCATGAGGAAATAAATGAGCACGGTTGACTTAATTGGCTGCAGGTAATCTCTTTTTATTTCTTCCTCCATCAATACCTCTTCTGATCTGTGAATCAAATCCAGGTCTCTTAACACCATTAGTTTCCCCCTCAGATTTACATATTAAACCTGGATTTCAGTTATAGATTTAAACATTAATGCTCCTATTTTTTGACCTTGAATCTGGCTATCTGTTAAATCTTTAATTATCAATGACCTTTAGCTTTAACCTCAAACCTGGGACTTTCTGTTAATTATTCCACCATCACTGTGCCTATATTCTAGATCTTAAACCTGGGCCTCTGTTAATTTTTTCATCATCAATGTGCTGGGGCTTTGATCCAGGATCCAGGGTTTCTGTTGATAGTCCATCAGTTTCCTTTGTTCTGACCTTGAATTCAAGCCTTTGAAACAATTCCAACATAACATCCTGGGCCCCTCATCAATGCCCATTTGGTTTGAATTCAAATCTGATCTACCATCAGTAGCTTTCTCCTGTTAATACCCTGTGCTTCAGCAAATTTTCCATCACTATTGAGATTTGACTTCACAATTGTGGTAGACAGAATAATGCCCCCCACAAAGATGTCCATGTCCCAACCCCTAGAATCTGTGAATATATTACCTTACATGGCAAAAGGGATTTTGCAGATGTGATTAAGAGTCTTGAGAAAGGAAGATTTTTCTGGATTATCCAAATGGGCCCAATGTAATCAAGGGTCCTGTAGGAAAACACCCTGCTTGGCATAGCAAGAGTGATGCCATCTTGAAGTGAAACCACCATAATGACTGACGTTTAGCTCCTACATACTAAAGCATTCTCACAGCAAGGTCAAGAAACGATGCCTGAAGCGTAGATAAGCCCCTATAAGGATGCTTACCTAACTTCCCCAGTGGTCATGAGTTTTGCAAGAGGGTGTAAAACATGACCAGCTACACATGTTTTACCAAAAAAGCTTGCTATATAAAGGATACTTTCTGGAGGGCAGATGAGGGGGTCCACCATCTCGCAGCCTCCTGAGACATGGCTTCTGTTCCTAAGTCCCCATTAAATGTTTCTTTTTGAGAAACTGCGTTTGTCAGTCTCTTTCTTCAGCCTCTCAGCTCCCTCAGCCTTTGGGGGCAGGTGTGTATAGACTTGTTCACTAAGGAACAGGTTCTTATAAGAGGGAGGGAGAAGAGTCAGAATCAGAGAAGGAGATGTGATGACGGAGGCAGAAGGTTGCAGTCAGAGAGAGATTTGAAGATGCTACCCTGTTGGCTTTGAAAATGGAGGAAGCGACCATAAGCCAAGGAATACAGGTGGTCTCTAGAAGCCAGAAAAAGCAAAGAATTGGACTTTCCACCTGGAGCCTCTGAAGGGGGTGCAGCCCTGCCAACACCTCGATTTTGGCCCACTGAAACCCATTTTGGACTTCTGACCTCCAGGACTATAAGATAGTAACTCTGCACTGTTTTGAGCTAGTAAATTTGTGGTAATTTGTTAGAGCAGTAATAGGAAATGAATATAGGCATCTTTGAAATATTCCACCATTGATGCCCATCTGGTCTATACTCAAACTGTGTTCTTGTTAACTGTTCTGCCATACATATCCCTCTGATCTGACCTCTGATCCCAGCCATTTTTAGTGATTTCACCATCAAAATTCCTTATCTGTGCTGTCCAACCTGGGCTTCTATTAACTTTTCCAATGTAAATCAACCTCTGATTTTATCTTGAACTCAGGCATCTGTTATCTATTCTACCATTAATGGGTTCTGATCCAGAGATAGAATTCAGGGTTTTGAGGGTGGAAAATTAAAAATCCCTTGGGGTCTGTGTATTAAACTTAAGCGTCTGTCTGTTCACTTTTCCACTGTCAGGGAAATTTATGTGTGAAACTTTTTTTCATGTCTGTTAACTCTTTCCCCATCGCTGCCCCTCAGGTCTGCACATTGACTGCAGGCCTCAGTTATATCCTCCCCATCTGTGCTCCTTTGGTGTGTGCAGAAAGTAAAACCTGTTCTAAGTTTTTCACCGTTTGTGCCCTTTCTCCTGTGTGCATAAGCCCTAGTCCTCAGTTAACACTTTTATCACAAATGCATATTTGGTTTGACCTTGAAGTCAGGCCTTGGTTAACTCTTCCAGAGTTATTGCCCCTTTGGTATAGGTTGTGAATTGTGGCCCTCTGTTAACTACACCACCATCAATGCTTCTCTGGTCTGTAGCTCAGATTTGGGCCTAAGTTAGCATTTCATTCAAAGCCTTTCTAAAATGACTTTGGAATTGGGTCACTATTTCACCATCAGTGGCCCTCTGGTTTGACCTTCAAGTGGCATTTTTGTTAATGTTTTCTCCATCCATATACCCTGGTAGAGGTCTTGAATCCTAGGACTTTCTCAACTACTGTACCATCAGAGCTCCTGTTTTGTGGATATACTAATAGTACCTGAGCCTTTGTTAACTACGTTAATATCCCGGGCTGACTTCCAATCCAGCCCCTTGTTAAGTCTTCTAAAATCAATGCCCCTGGGTTTTACCTCAAACTTCTTATTCTATTAACTTTTTCAGGGTTTTTGTTTTGTTTCATTTTTAAAGACAGGGTCTCGCTATGTTGCCCAGGCTGGTTTGGAACACCTGGCCTCCAGTGATCCTCCCACCTTGGCTTCCCAAAGTGCTAGGATTACCAGGGTAAGCCACCGCACCAGCCAACTCTTTGTTTTGATATGGGGTGTAAAAGGCCACATCTGCCCACATTAAAGCCGGCAGAAAGTCCAGGCTGTGAGTGACAGGTGAAGACGGGCCCGTTTGTGTTCAAAGGAGCCAATGGAAGACCAGGTGGGCAGTGAGTGACAGGCAGGGGCGGGCCTTGACGCCTTGAAGGATCAGCATGAGGGTGGGAGGGCGCTGATGACAGGCTGTGAGAGGCAGGCGGAGGGTGTGTATGAGCCCCTGTGTATCAAAGGCCTCTTCATTTTCTCCAGACGTTTTAGAAAGGAGGCTTCCGCAGAGGAATCTCCCACGCGGTTCCCCCACCATCTGGCTTTACCACTTTCCCCGGTTCCCACCCCGCTGCGTCGCCACGACTTTGCTCGGGCCGGGCCTCTCCTGGTGGCTGGGAACGCCCACTCGCCTGCCCAGGACAGTCGTGGCACTTCTAAGCCTCACACTGCTTTCACAGGACCAATTCCGAATACCCTGCCGCGGAGATATCACGGGGACTCCCCTGGCACCCAAACACACATCTCCTCTGGTGGGAATGGGAGCCTCAGGAAGCAGTGTGAGGCCCCTGCCGGCGACAGAAGTCCCGGCGCGACGGGATGACGCCATTTTTGTTACTGGTAGAGCTCGGCTTCGCGGCTGTTTCTGAGCTTGCGAAAGATTAAGTTCCCGCGTCATCCAGACCTACCCAGGAGGGCTGCAAGGGAAAGGTCCTTTCGGGGGATGTTAAACGCATTTGGGCCAGCGGGGAGCCACGCCCGGCCTGAGAAGGAGCTTTTGGGTCCTGAGAGCAGAGCCGGGGTGAGGGGCCCGGTGTGTGGTCGGTGATGGATGGGGACACATGGAGGGATCAAGGAGGGGTAATTTGGACTGAGTGAGGTGGAGAACAGTGATAGGGGAGCCTGGGACCAGGAGTAACAGTGTGTGAGCTATGTGATGGGGAGTTTGTGGGGTGAGTGATGGGGCTTCTGTGGAATGGGTGAAGGGGGTCTGGGTGAGTGATGGAGGGTCTGCGGACTCAATGATGGCGGTTGTGGGGTGAGTAATGGGTGGTCTATAGGGTGAGGGATGCTCATCCATGGGGTGAATGATAGAGGGATCTGTGGGGTGAGGGATGATGAGGGATGAGCGTCCGTGGGGATAGGAATGGGAAGGTGTGAGGTCAGCGTTGGGATTTTGTGGGGTCCATGATGGGTGGCTCTTTGAGATCAATAATACATCCGTGAATAAACAGAAATCCCTGCCCATGTGGTGTCAACATTCTAATGGAGAAGTCAGACATTGTGGTTTTGATTTGTATTTCCCTGATGACTAATGAGATTGAGCACATTTTCATAAATGTATTGCTCACTTGGAGAGCCTCTTTTGTGAGATGCCTGTTCAGATCTTTTGCTCATTTTTCTGTCAGGCTCTCTGCCTTTTCCTTATTGATTTGTAGGAATTGTTTTTATATATTCTGATACCACTCCTTTATCGGTGATATATGTTTTGCAAATATCTCCTTCCAGTTTTTGGCTTCACTTTTCCTTATTGTGGCTTTCAATGTGAAGATTTTGAGTTAATCTTAAAATGTAAAGCACAAATGTAAACCTAACATTTTGTTATTCTCGAGTTTAAAAACAGACAGTGTCCTCTGTAATTAAGGAGAATTAAGATTTTAGTGCATCCAGAAGCAAGCAGAGTTGCCTCTCTGCAAATCTTGGTGCCAGGACAGCTGGGGAGGCGTTCTCTGCTTTTTGTTCTTCAACCACCTCACCTTCTAATCACTGGCTGTGTGATATTGGACAAGTTGTTTAATCTCTCTAGACTTCAGTTTCCTCACTGTGAAATGCTGATAATAGTAGGGCCTACCCTGTGAGGCTTGGGATAAGAATTCAGTCAATACCTGATTGTTATCTATTTGTGGTAGTTTTGTAGTGCTGATCCTCCATGAACTCAAGGTTACTTCTGCTCATGTGATACGCAAGAAAATCCAGTGAAAGAAATTAAATACCAAGAATAAGATTTTGTCAGGTAGGGTTGACCTTTGGAGGACCACAAACCATTGTAATATCTAAGGTTTTTTTTTTCCCTCTAAGAACCAATTTTCGTCCCCTTGGGGACGATATCACCTCTGTGGAAAATGCATGATCTACATGTTATCTGTTATAAAACAATTGGGAGCATGTTCTTGTGATCTGCCTCTTCTTCATTTTGCAGCTATATTTCCATGCCATTAACTTTATTTCCATAGTATTACTTAGCTTATTTCTATGATAATGCTTAAAATTTCAAACATCCACAAAAATAGAGGGAATTGTATAATGGATCCCCGTTAAGCCCATCGCCCTGTCTCATCAATCATCAACTCAGGGCCGATCTTGTTTCATTTTAGACCAGGGATTGGAAAACTATGGGCAGTGGACCAAATCTGGCCTGCTGCTTTTTAAATACAGCTATGAGCTAAGAATGGTTTTCACATTTTCTAATCGTTGGAAAAAATCAAAAGAACAATAATATTTTGTGACATATGAAATGATATAAAATTCAAATTTCAGTGTTCAAAAATGACATTTTATTGGAACACAGCCAGTGAGCGCCATTAGTTTATGTATTGTCTATGGCTACTTTCAACCTGCAATGGCAGAGCTGAGTAGTTGCAACAGAGATCATAGATCCCACAAAGTCTAAAACATTTACTATATGGGCCTTTACAGTAAAAGTTTGCCAACTCCTCACCTAGACCACCCACAGACTTCTTCCTCCCAGATTATTTTTTCTTTCTTTTTTCTTGAGGTAAAAGTGCACAAATATTAAGCATATAGCTCAATGAATTTTTACATACATAGTCCTTATTTTGAAACAAATTTCAGAAATACCATTTCATTCATAAATACTTCATTATGTAAAAGATAAGGACTTCAAGGTCAATACCATTACCCAAGGTAAAATAATTAACAATAATATCTTCAGATCATCAGTGGTTAAATTCCTTAATGTCATCAAACATCTAGTCAGGGCTCAAACTTTCATGATTATCTCATAAATAGTTTTTTGTCTGTTCAAATTAAGACCCAAAGTCTGTACTTCACATTTGGTTGCTGTGCCTCCTGAGCCTCTTTTAATCATCTGGTTGTCTGTCTTTCCACCCATTGGAGTTTCCATAATTTATTTTCTCAGTCTTCAGTGCTGGGCATTTACATTATTTTCAGTATTATGGTGTTAAAGACAAAGCTGTGTTGAAGATTCCTGCAGTTAAATATCTGGACACATCCATGATTATTACCTTAGGATGAAGTTCCAGAAACGGAATTACTTGGTCAGATGAGAAATATAAGTCATCAATGAATTAACAAGCAACACATTTTCACATGCAGCCATTGAAGAATGGTTAACTCAGCTTGATCTCTGAAGACTCTTCTGCACCTCAACTTGTTCCCAATTGCTTTCCACAGAGAAATAGAAAATGACTGAGTCTCAGGTAAGTTGTTTGTTTCCCACTTGATTTTCCCACAACAAAATGGGAAAGGGCAATTAGTCGAAAATAAGAATTAGAGGAATTTAAAGAGAATAGAAGATCAACACACAGGCAAAATTGCTATGAAGATAAACAGATATGTATCTGGCCTTACTTCACATAAACAGAGATAAACATTTTGACTATGAGCTTCCTGGCAGCCACAGTGAACTAGGCAACATGATCAGTTACATGATTTGCATTTTCCGTAAAGAGAAATCAGTCCAGCTCCTTAGCAAGTCAAGATTTCTGGGACTTTAGCCTAAGAAATTTTACTATGAGTTTTCCTAAAGAAGGCTAGTGGTTTCTTCTTCTTCTTTTTTTTTTTTTTTTGAGAAACAGTCTCGCTCTATTGCCCCAGCTAGAGTGCCGTGGCATCAGCCTAGCTCATAGCAACCTCAAACTCCTGGGCTCAAGCGATCCTACTGCCTCAGCCTCCTGAGTAGCTGGGACTACAGGC
>NW_012149596.1:1638729-1639254 GCF_000956105.1 Propithecus coquereli | reverse complement strand
TTTGTCCCCACCCACTCCTATCATCATCATTATCATCATCATCATCTAGCCAGTCCTTTGTTAATAGGACTGTTTAGGATTTATACTACCACGTTCATGTGACACATTGGCCATAATTTTAGTTTCTTGTATTGTTCTTGTCACATTTTGCCATCATGTTATGCTGGCCTCTTATAACAAGTTGGGAAATACTCTGGGAGAGTTTGAGTGAGATTGGTATTATTTTCTTCTTAAATACCTGGAAGAATTCCCCAGTGAAGCTACCAGGGTGTGAAGTTTTCTTTGTGGGAAAGTTTTTAATTATGAATTCCATTTATTTAAAAGATATAGTACCATTCAGATTTTCTATTTCTTTTTATGTCGGCTTTGGTAAATTGTCCAGTTCATCTTAATCAGAGGTCAGCAAACTTTTTCTGCAGAGGGTCAGATAGAAGTATTTTAGGCTTTGCAGGCCATATGGTCCCTGTTGCAACTACTCAAATCTGCTGTTTTGCGTTGAAAGCAGCCTTAGACAGTATGTAAACC
>NW_012149596.1:1638317-1638679 GCF_000956105.1 Propithecus coquereli | reverse complement strand
GGCCAGCAGTTTCACCAATAGTTGTTCTAAATAGGCTGTTTTTAGCTAAAACTTGCTGGCAGGGGCTTGGAGAGTGGGATGGTTTCCTGGTTTTCCATGGCTCTTTTGCTGTCATCTCAGAGTTTGTGGGGTCATGACTCAGTTCAAAGTCAGATCCTTCTCCTCTGCTCTTCCATATTTAGTCTATTTTTTCTTCCCTGCCAAGTTAATCTATACGTGGAGTAAAGAACGTAAACAATATAGCAAAGAAAAAATTAGAAAGTGAAATATTTCTGTAATCTAGCTTCTGCCTCCTTCCCTGATATAACTAGGATTATCTGATTTGGGGATGATCCTTCCAGACTCATATATATGTGTATATA
>NW_012149596.1:1634862-1636372 GCF_000956105.1 Propithecus coquereli | reverse complement strand
GTGCCACCATGTCTGGTTAATTTTTCTATTTTCTGTAGAAACAGGGTCTCACTATGTTGCTCAGGCTGGTCTTGAACTACTGGCCTCAAGCAATCCTCCTGTTTTGGCCTCCCAAAGTGCTAGGATTACTTATAGGAGTGAGCCATCATGCCCAGCCTCCAAATTATATTTCAATATTCTGTAATCAGTTTATACTTGTGGCTACAAATCATTTACAAGAATGCCTATTTCCCAATATTCCTCCATGTACACACATAACAGACATCACTGGCATTTTTAATTCTTGCTGTTTTTATGATTAAGCATTATATTTCATTTTCATTTGCTTCTCTTCAAAGATTAAGTGAGCTTCAGCATCTTTTCACATATTTATTTCCCATTTAGTATTTCTGTACAAATCCCCCTTCTTTGTCTTTTGCTTATTACTTTCTAGGAGCTTTTTGTATATGAGTGATATGAATTTTGAAGTGCACGTTGCAAACTTTCTTTTTTGGCCAGGTGGTGATTTATCTCTCAACCTTGTTGCCTGTCTCTTCTCACTAGAATATAAGCTGCTTGAGGGAAGGTATTTTTGCCAGGTGTTTTTCCTGCTGTATCCTCAGTCCCTAGAACAGTGCTTTGTATTCAGTAGGTGCTCAATAACTGCTTGCTGAATGAATGAATGGTTTTTTTCACTTACTTAACAGTATGTCTTAGATTGTTGCATATCAATCCCTGTTGCTTTTATGATTGCATATAGTATTCCTTTATGGGGATTGTAGCATAATTTATTCATCCAATCTTCTATTAGGTTTCCATTCTTTTGCTATTATAAACAATACTGTAGAGCAGTATCTTCATGCATGCTGTTTTGCTCACATATGTGAGTATGTAGAATAATTTCTAGACATGGAATTGCTAGCTAGAGAATGTATACATTTAAAATTTTGATGGATATTGCCAAATTAATTGCCCTCAAAATACATTGTACCAGTGTACACTCACAAATAATTTAGATGTGCCTATTTCTTGACATCTTCACCAACTCAGTGACTCATAAAATGCTGATTTCTGATAAAATGTAAGGGAAAATAGTATTTTGTTTTAGTTTGCATTCATCTTCATGTCAGTGAAGTTGAGCATTTTTTACATATTTTAAAAAGCCATTTGCATTTCTTTCTCTGTGAATTGATGGTCATGTCCTTTGACCATTTTTTAAAAAGTTAAGCTCTTTGGTCTTTTTCTTCTTGCTTTGTAGAAGCTGTCTCTATACATTAAGGAAATTAGTTCTTTGTCTATCCTATAGGTGTGCATGTATCTTTTCTCCAGTTAGTTACGTCCTTTGAGTTTGTTTATGACATATTTTTCCATGCAATACGTAGTCAGATTTGTTATTGTTTTCCTTTGTGGCATCTGAGTTTTGTTAGCATGTTTAGAAGAGTCTTCTCCACTCTAAAATTATTTTTATAAAGGCCGGGCGCGGTGGCTCACGCCTGTAATCCCAGCTCTCTGGGAGGCCGAGGCGGGCGGA
>NW_012149596.1:1628144-1631277 GCF_000956105.1 Propithecus coquereli | reverse complement strand
AGATATAGATATATGTACTCCTTATAATTAAAAAAATCATTTATTTCTTCAAGGTTCTTAATATATTTGCATAATTTTGAACAAAGTAGTCTCATGGTTAATTTAATTTCCTTTATATCTGTGGTTATTTTTCCAGTATCCTTTCTCATAGAGTGTATTTGTGATTTCTTTTTCCTCATTTAAGTAAAATAATGCTAATGTTTTATTTATTTTGCTTCCCCAACCACCTGTAGACCAATTCGTGCATTTATACTGTTTTTCTATTTTCTAATTCATTCACTTATGCTTTTATTTCATTAAAATTCTTCCATCTGTTTTTCTATTTTTTATTTTTCTAACTTCTTCAGTTCAATGCGTAATTTAATTAATCAAACACTTTCTGATTTATTATAGGTGTATTTTGGGCTATGTATTTTAATCTGAGAACTACTTTAGCCATTTGTGGTCCAATCTGAGAGTATTCTGTTTTTCAGTAGGTAAATCCTATGGTTTAGCTCAATTTTCTTTGTAAGTATGACTGATCTATTTGGCCTTAGGTCTCCCAGTATATTTCCTGTTGCATGTCTTGTTTTCATTGCTTTTATGTCTTTTTTTTTTTTTTTTGAGACAGAGTCTCGCTCTGTCACCCGGGCTAGGGTGCCATGGCTTCAGCCTAGCTCACAGCAACCTCAAATTCCTGGGCTCAAGTGATCCTCCTGCCTCAGCCTCCCGAGTAGCTGGGACTACAGGTGCTTTTATGTCTTTTAACCTTTAATCATGTGGTCCTGAGTTCCATTGTACTGTTTTGGATGTGTTACTTCTGTTTCACAGCATAGCAAATGGAGGAGCTCCTCTAAAGTGTTTTTAGGAATCTAAACCTAATTCTGATATCCAAATCTTGTTAATTCATAATACCTGGGAGATGAGATTTGAGGCTGCAAAGAAGCATGATGGCAGGCCTATGGCTATACATGTTCAGAGGACTTTTTTGCCTTTCTATTCAATGCCAAGATTTTAGATACCTAAGTTCCCTTGTAGTTTGTTTTAGTCTTTTTTGTGCTGCTATAATAGAACACCTGATACTGGGTAATTTATGAAGAATAGAGATTTATTTCTCACAGTTCCAGAGTTTGGGAAGTCCAACATCAAGGCACTGGCATTTGGTCTGGTGAGGGCCTTCTTGCTGCGTCCTCACATGGTTGAAGGAAGGAAGGGCAAGCTAACAAGCTAGCAAGCTGACCAAATGCTGAGTGAAGCTTCTTTTAAAAGGGCCATAATTTTTTAAAAGAATCTAGGTGCAGTGGAATGTACCTGTAGTCCCAGCTACTTGGGAGGCTGAGGCAGGAGGATCACTTGAGGTCAGGAGTTTGAGGCTACAGTGCACTATGATCACGCCTGTGAATAGCCGCTGCACTCCAGCCTAAGCCACATAGCGAGACCTCACTTCTAAAAAAATAAAAAGAAAAACCATATTGAAAAATTTTTAAAGGGCCTTAATCCATTAATAAGAAAGCAGCCCTCATGGCCTAATCACCTTTTAATAGCCCCACCTCTTAATACGATCACATTGGCAACACCTGAATTTTGGAGGGGACACATTGAAACCATAGCACAGTCCTTTGAGTAGAGGCAATTTTATTTCTAGTGCATTCTTTCATTCAAAGCGAAGCTGTTTTGTTTCCAGATTGATGTCAGCAGTCTTTGCCCTCAAACAGGCCATGTTCTTGAAAATTGCAGCTTGAGTAACCTTGGTTTGACAGATGTTCTCAAGGTGAAGGGGAGAAAATAGTAGATGCTATGGTTTGAATGTTTGTGTGCTCCCAAAATTCATATGTTGAAACCTAATCACCAAGGTTATGTTATTAGAAAGTGGGGCCTTTGGGAGACGATCAGATCATGAGGGCTTTGCCTGCATGAGTGGGATTAGTACCCTTATAAAAGAGGCCTGAGGGAGCTTGTTTGCCCTTTTCACCATGTGAGGATGCAGCAAGAAGATGCCATCAATGAGGAATGGGCTCTTATTAGACACCAAATCTGCCGGTTCCTTGATCTTGGACTGCCCAGACTCCAGAACTGTGAGCGATAAACTTCTGTTGTTTATAAATTACCCAGTTCATGATATATTTATTATAGCAGACCTAGTGGACTAAGACAGTGGATTGTCTGTTTTTGTTGAGATTGCTGTGGCCAAGCTTCTGAGGTCTGGTCTCCTCTGAAGTCAGTGCCTTTCAGCAAGCCACAGCAACAATGGGGGATTTCCTAAAAATGTCCCAGAGTGTGGATGGATGTTGTTTCTTCATGTTCTATGAACTTTTATAGAGCATGTACTTCATGGCAGACATTATTTTGAGGATTCTGCAGTGAACAAAGTAGATAAAATTGTCACTGTTTGGTGAAGACAGATAATAAAAAGTGGTGTATGTAGATATACTTTTTTATCCTTTGGTGATATACATATTCATCCTCTGGTGATAAATGCTTAAGTGGTATGGATGAAAGCAGAGCAAGATAGGGGAACAAGGAGTCACGTGTGGATATGGGGTGGGCAGGGAAAGCCTCAATGATAGGGTGCCATTTGAGCAGAGATCTGAAGTGAGTGAGGGAGTGTTTGAAGTAGGACTTGCCAGGCAGAAGGAATAGCAAGTACAAAAGCCCTGAGGCAGAGGGATACCTGCCTTCATGCTTCTTTGCAGCCTCAAATCACATCTCCAATGTATCCCCAAAACATCTCAAGAATTTACCTTAAATAATCCCAGGTTGTAGTGACCCCAGGTGCTTGAGAGAAGTAAACATAAATCCACTTTGGTGTAAACCACCTTTCAACTCACAGATAAAATGCCAAGATTTAGGAACCCATAGTGGAAAAAAAAATCACAAAGCACACAAGAAAACAAGACACTATTAGCAAGATTCATAAGACAAAAACAAACAAACAGAGTCAAACCTATAAAACTTTAGATATTGAAGCTATCAGGCATAGACTATAATAAATATATATTTAAGGCCGGGCGCAGTGGCTCACGCCTGTAATCCTAGCTCTCTGGGAGGCCGAGGCGAGCGGATTGTTTGAGTTCAGGAGTTCGAAACCAGCCTGAGCAAGAGCGAGACCCCGTCTCTACTAAAAATAGAAAGAAATTAATTGGACAACTAAAAA
>NW_012149596.1:1625427-1627704 GCF_000956105.1 Propithecus coquereli | reverse complement strand
TGCCAGCTGTTTTGTGTGTGTGTGTGTGTGTGTGTGTGTGTGTGTGTGTGTGTGTGTGTGTATTTGATTTTACCTCTTTCTTCTTCTTTAAGACAGGGAGAAAGGCCTTGAATCTTCCCAGCAGATCATTTCTGGAGAACTTTCATCTCAAAGGGAGATAATAGAAAGAACCCCAAAGGATAATTCATTGTACTCCATTTTGAAAGTCTGGCATATTGGTAATCAAATAGATAGTTATCAAGGAAACAAAGACAGAGTTTTGAGGCAGGTCACAGCCATCAGCCATGAAACATTGGCTGAAGAGACAGGTCCCAAGTATAATGCATTTGGAAAAATGTTCAATGGGTGCACAGATCTTGATCCTTCAAGTAAAAAACTTCATAATTTTGATTTATGTGAAAAGAACTTAAAATCTAATTTAGACTCACTAAATCGTGATAGGAACTATGCAAGAAAGAACCCCATTGAGAGATTTGGATGTGGAAGACCACCCAGCTATAGTGCCTTCTGTTCTGTGCCTGAGAATGAAGGCTTCATTCATAGTGGAATGAAGCCCCGTGGAGAGAGTGAATGTGAAAAAGTTCTTCATAATAAGCAAGCCCATATTCAGTATAAGAAAGTTCAAGCCAGAGAGAAACTCAATGTTTGTAGTGTGTGTGAGAAGGGCTTTATCAAGAAGTCACAGCTTGTCGTACATCAAAGAATTCATACTGGAGAGAAACCATATGTATGTGGCGATTGTGGGAAAGCCTTCAGTGAAAAATCACACCTCATCGTCCATCAGAGAATTCATACTGGGGAGAAACCCTATGAATGTACTGAGTGTGGAAGGGCCTTCTCTCAGAAGTCACCCTTCATTGTTCATCAGAGAGTCCATACTGGAGAGAAACCTTACAAATGTTTTGAGTGTCCAAAAGCCTTCTCCCAGAAGTCACATCTCATCATGCATCAGCGAGTTCATACCAGAGAGAAGCCCTTTGAATGCAGTGAATGTGGGAAAACCTTTTCTGAGAAATCTCACCTTTGTGTACACCAGATAACTCATAATGGGGAGAAGCCCTATGAATGTACTCAATGTGGGAAGACCTTCCCTCGGAAAACACAGCTCATGATACATCAGAGAACGCACACTGGAGAGAAGCCTTATAAGTGTAGTGAATGTGGAAAAACCTTCTGCCAGCAGTCTCACCTCATAGGACATCAAAGAATTCATACAGGAGAGAAACCTTATGTGTGTACTGACTGTGGGAAGGCCTTTTCCCAGAAGTCACACCTCACTGGCCATCAAAGACTTCATACTGGAGAAAAACCTTATTTGTGCACTGAATGTGGAAAATCCTTCTCTCAGAAATCACCTCTTATTATACACCAGAGAATTCATACAGGGGAGAAACCCTATGAGTGTAGAGAATGTGGCAAAACCTTCTCCCAGAAATCACCCCTTGTTATTCATCAGAGAATTCACACAGGGGAGAAACCCTATGAATGTACTGAGTGTGGGAGGGCCTTTTCCCTGAAGTCACATCTCATTATACATCAGAGAGCTCATACTGGAGAGAAACCATATGAATGTAGTGAATGTGGAAAGGCCTTCTGTGAGAAGTCTCCACTCATTATACACCAGAGAACCCATACTAAGGAGAAACCCTCTGAATGTGCTGAGTATGGGATGACCTTTTCCCAGAAATCACAGATGATCACATATCAGAGAACACACACTGGGGAGAAACCCTCCAAATGCAGTGACAGTGGGAAGGCATTCCGCCAGCATGTATACCTCACTGGACATCAGAATCCATCTAGAAGAGAAACCTTATATAGGTACTGATGTGGAAAGGCTTTTTCCCAGAAGTCAGACCTCATCGTGAATGGGAAAACTCACATTGAACAGAAATCCTATGGATATGTTGGACATGAAAAAATGTGGCAATTTCTCAGCTGTAGAATAGACTCATATATTTCTCAGTATTCTGATTACCCCTCCACAGAATGATCTGGTTAGGCCCTCAGAGTGTTTTCAACATCATAAATATGGAATCAATTTACTCGCCCTAAAATTATCTTGGCTCCCTTCATAAAATAAATGTGTCTGGAACAATTAGCACTGCTTTGGTATTTCCTGGTCCTTAAATGTTTTACAGAATTCTCCTGTGAGTTTATTTGGGTGTGGTGCATTATTTGAAGGGTATCTCTTTATTATCTTTCTCTCTTTTTTCCATTATATCTTTTCTGTTTAAATTATATATGTACTATATAATTTATATAATACATATCTAT
>NW_012149596.1:1610442-1621437 GCF_000956105.1 Propithecus coquereli | reverse complement strand
TTAGTTGTCCGATTAATTTCTTTCTATTTTAGTAGAGATGGGGTCTCGCTCTTGCTCAGGCTGGTCTCGAACTCCTGAGCTCAAACAATCCGCCTGCCTTGGCCTCCCAGAGTGCTAGGATTACAGGCGTGAGGCACTGCGCCCGGCCCCAAGCAGATTCTTAGAAGATACTTAGGGAACTTATAAATGTGAAAAACAAAATGATTGTAAATAAAAACTTAACAGATGAGTTTAACAGCAAGTGAGAGTTGGCTGAGGAGGCAATTGATACACTGGAAGACTGATCTGAAGTGATTATTGAGAAAACAAGACCAAAAGCCAAGGTGATGGAAATTTTTAAAGGCTTAAGAGGTAGGGTGATAGAATAAGCAGGTCTGGTATATGTATTAGTCAGAGTACCAATAGGAAATGAGAGGGAAAATGGGGCAGAGGCAATATCAAAAAAGATGATATGGTAGCTGAGAGTTTTTCAAAATTGATAAGATGTCAACCCACAGTGACAATTAGAGTCTCAAATAACTTTCCAATAGCAGCAATGGAAACCAGAAGACAGTGGAATTATATCTCCAATACACTAAAAGAAAAGAACTGTCAACCAGGAATTATATACCTAGTAAAAATATCTTTTAAGAGCAAGGTGAAAATAAGGTTATTTTCAGATAAATCAATATAGAGGTAGCTTGCCACCAGCATACTCTCACTAATGGAAATTTTAAAAGCTGTATCTTAACTAGAAGGAAACTGACCCCAAATTAACAGTCTAAGATGCAATAAAGAATGAGCAAAGAAGGTGATAAATACATGGGTAACTCTAAATAAACAGTAACACTACAAAAAAAACTATAAAAAGCCAGTAATGATAAATCATGGGTATAAGAATAAGACAGAAATAAAAGGTGGAGGTGACACTAAGAAATTTATTGACCAAGTTAAGACTTTGGTAAATTAATATGCATATTAAATTTTTTAGGATAACCACTAAAATAATAGAATGTACAATTTTCAAATTAACACAGTAAAGAAATGGGTGGTGTATTAGTTTTTTATTGCTGCTGTAACAAATTACCACAAACTTTGTGGATTAAAACAACACAAATTTATTATCTTATAGTCCTTACAGTAGGTCAAAAGTCCAACATGGGTCTCTCTGGGCTAAATCAAGGTGACAGGGCTACATTCATTTCTGGAGGTTTGCAGGGAGAATCCATTTCATTGCCTTGGCAAGGAATACAGAAACGATCTGTATTCCTTGGCCATGGCCTCTTTCCTCTATTGTCAAAGCCAGCAATATTGCAATATTGTATATCTCTGAACCTTCTTACATTGTTACATCTCTCTTTCTGACTATAGCTGGGAATGGTTTTCCACTTTTAAAGATTCATATAATTAGATTAGTCCCACCTTGATAATCTGGGATAACTTCTTCATCCTCAAGGTCTGTAACCCGTGGCCAGGCGTGGTAGCTCACGCCTGTAATCCTAGCATTCTGGGAGGCGAGGCGGGTGGATCCTTTGAGACCAGCCTGAGCAAGAGCGAGACCCCATCTCTACTAAAAAATAGAAAGAAATTAATTGGACAGCTAAAAAATATATATATATAGAAAAAATTAGCCGGGCATGGTGGCACACGCCTGTAGTCCCAGCTACTTGGGAGGCTGAGACAGTAGGATCGCTTGAGTCCAGGAGTTTGAGGTTGCTGTGAGCTAGGCTGACGCCACGGCACTCTAGCCCGGGCAACAGAGTGAGACTCTGTCTCAAAAAAAAAAAAAATTTTATAAAAGGTCTGTAACCTTAATCGCATCTGCAGAGACTCTTTTTCCATGTAAGTAACATATTTATAGGTTCTGAGGATTACAGCATGAAAATCTTTGGTGCCATTATTCTGCCTATCACAGGTGGGTTTAAAAATCAACCCAAAAGAAGTCAAAAAAGACACAAAAGTAAATATGGAAAAGTAGTGTTACAAATAAAAAGCACAAAATAAGATAGTAGAAATAAATACAAATGCATCACCAATTATAGTAAATATGAATGAACTGTACCCACCAGTTAAAAGACAAAGTTGTCAGATTGAATAACATAAAATCCAGTTACGTGCTGTTTCAAGAAACACACTTAATGCCTAAAGATGTTGTCAGGTATTTTTAGAATAATGTGAAATGATACTGCTTATTTCACACTATTATTTCTCCATAAAGCACTATGTAGGCCCTGAGTTGAGAGAGAGATAATGTATCATGCTGAGGAAATATCTATCTGCCCCTATTTTATTGAGAGTTCTTTCTTTGAATCAAAAATGAATGGTGAATTTTATCAAATTACCTTCTCAGCATCTTTGGAAATGATCATATCACTATACATTTTGATCGATTAATATGATGAATTATATTGATATGCGTCCTTATATTGAACCATTCTCACATTCCTGGAGCATACTCCATTTGTTTATGCAACCAGTGTGCAGCTGAAGACATTTTGCTAGTACTTTAATTAGTAGTTTTTGCGTTGATATTAACAAATAAAACTGGTAGTTTTCTTTTTTGTCCACATTTTTCATGTTTGTGTGTTAGAATTATGTTAGCTCTCTGAAAACCCTTTGGAAGTGTCCCTTTGTTATTACTGGAACAGAAGAAACATACTCAAAATGAACACAAAGGAAACCAGGACCATATGATGAAAGATTAAGACATAAAAGCAATGAGAATAGGGTACACAACAGGAAATATGCTACAAGACCTAAGACCAAATAGATCTGTCACATCTGCAATGAAATCATGGGAAACTTATGTTCTAAAAGACCAAGTACTCCCAGTTTGAACCACAAAGTAAAGCCTGATACATGAGGCAATTCAGAAAGATTGGAAATAGGAGGACAAGTATAAAGTTATACCTGACAATTGCAAGCAAAAAGGAATTGAAGGAGAATCTAAACATCTAAAAAAGTTAAATTTATGGCGACAAGCAACAAATGAGAAAATATAGGCAATTTTAAATTATAAAGTATGGAATTCAGGCTAGTCACAGCTCCAGCACTGCCGAGAGGATCACAGGGGCTCCAGCTCCGAATCTGCAGAAGCCCACAGCTCCATCGATAGCATCCAGAGTATGGATCCTCTGTACGACTTCAGCTACGAAGTCACCAGTTTGCTCCACCTGATGGGATTGAATGAAGACAGCGAAGGATTCCAGGATGTGAAGATGCCGCTTCTCGCAGAGGGAGGAGATGGGCAAGAGGGCGTACAGTCCTGGCCTGAGCAGGGAGCAGCAGCAGCAGCAGCAGCAGCTCCTGGCTCCGTGGATGACAAAAAGCTTGATGGCAGCGGCGGCAGCGGCCAGGAACGCGGGCAGCAGCATCCGTCCACCCAGGCCGCCATCGATGCTGCAAAGCCTGGCAACGAGGAGCTGCGTTTCCACCGCTCCATGTTCACTCCGGTGCAGCTGCAGGAGCTGGAGAGAGTTTTCCAGCACACTCAGTACCTCGACAAGTCCATGCGAAAGGATCTTGCAACACGCATGAGTGTGACCGAAGGAAGAGTGCAGGGTTGGTTTAGGAATAGGAGAAACAAATGGAGAAGATGCCAGAGGGCACTAAGATTCAGCAATGTGCCCCCCGTGGCCGAGGGCCACCCTGTCATCCCGGCCTCAGCTGGCCCCAATCCTCCCATGCTTATCCAGGACCCATATGGGAATTGGATTCTTCTGGAGCCACTGCCACTGGGGTCGTCCCTGCTGACCCCGCTGCTGCCATATCCTCATGCATTCGTGCCTCTCTGCCCTTGGTTCCTCCGCCCTTGCCTCCTTATGGCTCCCCATGTGACATGGTCTGGTTCTTTGTGGTCAGAGGTACTTTCCTAGGCCCTGTTTTCTAAGAAATAGTCTCTGCAACATTTTTTCCTAAGTAATTTTGTGCCAGATGCAAATTCTGGATACCATACCATCAAGATCAGTTCACCTGTTAAATGGTTATTAAATTTGTTAAATAAAAGTACAATGTTATTGACCCATTTTTAGGGCACGTTTTTGAATTTTCAATAAAGATGTGAATGCAAAAAAAAAAAGTATGGAATTCAAAATGAAGTTCTAAATAGCAATAAATATATATGCCCCAAATAGCATAGCATCAACATTTATAACAAAACAAAACAAGATAACTGCAAGAAATATTCAAAACATGCTAAAGATAGGAAACTTATCTATTGATCTGTAACAGATCAATTGGACAAACAGAAAGATTAGAAAAGGATTAAATAATATAATTGACAAGGTATATCTAACATATACAAGACTAGATCTATTAGATCTATAAATATAACAGGATTAAACTTACTAGCTAAAAAACAGAATACTATCAGATTGGATCACCAACAGCTAAAGTGGTACTCGAATGAAATTCAATAGCCCCCAATGTTTTTATTGATATATAAGAAACCCAATTAAAGGGAAAACCATAAAGGTCTTTGCCTTGACTGTTTAGAAGATCATGAAGACAAGGAACAGTTTCAGTGGCCTCACAATGAAGCTGCCCACTGGCTTCCCATCAAAGATGATCTCACACCATACGCAAAATAAGTTCCAGATGTAACAAAAAGGTAAACATTAAAAAAATCTAGAAACCATAAAAGTAGTAAAAGAAGAAACACCTCGTTAAAGGAAAAAACATAAAGATATTGGCCTCGACAGCTCGGAAACACAGAGAAAACAATTAGGTTCATTAAGTTGCAGAGGATAGTCATCCTTACCCACAGAGACTAGGTGGCTGTAGGTCTCCAGCTTCACTTCCCTGTTGGGGTTCTTTGACTAAGGCCAATGTTCTGCCACTCCTCCTGGGAGAAGTCCATAGTTATGTTCTTGAATATCACTGATTCCTGTACAGCACATACCTATTCAGTCTGTAGAGGTCATTCTGATCACTTTCACCACAGTAAAATGTACAGAATGCCTACTATGCACCTAGATTTTTCTTTGTACTTTGTAAGGGAAACAATGTAAAATCCTTCCATCAGCAGAATAGTCACTGAAAGAGAATGGAGTCCAGAAGGAGACCCGAGTACAAATGGAAATTTAATAATATAAGTGGCATTTCACATACATGGAGGAAAGACAGATTATTCTAGACTGAGTAGCCATGAGAAAAAAATATATAGTTGGACCCTTAACCTCACAGTTTACCTAAAAAAATTTCAAATGTGATAAAAATTTAAACCTAAAATATTGAAACCATCAAAGCAATAAGAGAAACAAAGGAGAATCAAGAGAATTTTTGTTTATAAATTCTTGGTGGGGAAGTCCTTTTAAAGCATTGCATAAAACCTAGATATCATAAAAGAGAAGACTGGTAAGTTTTGCTCTATAAATGTTTTTTTCAAATTATTTCAAAATCTACCATAAAGAAAGAAAATTGCAGGACAGAACATATAGCAGATTTTTTTGTCAAGGAAAATAAACAACACAATGAGCAACACACTAATTTTACACAAAATAGACAGGATTATATGTGTATTAAACAAAGTCTGACAGAATCTTTTTCAAACCAGATAATCATGGTTATGTTTGGTTGGGAGTCAAGGGTTAGATTATGGAGGATTTTCCTTTTCCTTTTCCTTTCCGAATGTTTATCTATTTATATTGTTTACATTTTTTGCTCCATCTATAGGTTATATTTATGCAGAGAAAAAATAATAAAGGCTTTTCAAGTGGAAGAGCATAGGAGAAGGAATTTGCCTTGAGTTGGGGCATGAACCCATAAACAGAGACAATAGCAAAGAATCCATGCAAAACTATGAAAGCCCACCCTCTACCCTGCAAGCATTTATCAAAAAATTTTAACTAAAAACAACTTCATTGGGAGACTCCTGAGCTGACAATCATTGACCTTTAGAAAGAACCAAGAATAAAATTTCTTAGGCCTCAGTGCTTAGAAATCTTTACTTCCTAAGAAGCTTACCTGTTTTCTCATTATGGAAAATGCAAATCATGTAGCTGATCATGTTTAGCTTTTCACTGTGGTTGTCAGGAAGCTCACAGACAAATGTGAAGTTTATATAAAAGTAAGGTCATATGAGCTATTCATCTCTCTATTTAAATTTCTCTGATCCTGTTTTTCAATTATTTGCCTTTTTCCATTTTGTCATTTTGTCATGTGGAAAAACAAGTAGGAATTATGGTGTTGGGGGTCCCCAAGACCACTCTCAGGCTTGATGACTCACTACCCACAGAACTCTGAAAAATTGTTTTACTCATGGTTATGGTTTATTACAGCACAAGATACAAATTATTATAAATTATCAAAGAAAAAAGATGCATAGAGCAGAGTTCATGAGAAACCAGACAGAAGCTTCCAGTTATCGTCTCTGAGTAGAGTCACATGCACAGCACTTAATTATCTCATCAATGATATGTGACAACATATAAGAAGTATAGCCAACCAGGGAAATTCACCTGAGTTTTGATGTCCAGAGTTTTTATTGAGGGTCGGTCATGTAGGCATGGAATGTCCGTATGACTGACCTTAGCTACTTAGATCCCATCTCCTTAGAGGTCAAACTGATACAGTGTGGCCCAAAGTCCCAAGCATACAAAAATAGGCATTTACATAAATCTTATTATTAGCATAAACTATCTGGTATGACCCAAGGTTTCAGGTATACAAAGACACTATCAGGCAAGATATTCCAAGGGCTCAGAGGTTATCTCTCAGGGTTGGTCAAGACCAAATCCTGAAGACATTTAGAATGTGCAGGGTTTGGGCAGCTTAGGCCTGCTGAGTTAACACTTTACTGGATAGTACACCCCTCATAGCCCTAGTATGCAGATGCCTAACTCTTGGAGGAGCCAGTGTGGGGTTGAGGTAGATTTAAAGAAACAACTAATCTATCCTATAAAACCATTACATTTTTTACTAATTTGATTACTTATTTACCCTCTTGATCTACTGCTATTTGTACCTTATGATAAATTTGTACAGAACTATTTAGCATAGAAATTAGCTGATGGTTAGCTAAATCTAGTTTTCCTCAGTCTAGTCATTCTCCATCAGTATTACATCATGAAGAGGCTTTAACCCAATCTTCCAATAAATTCAGTCATCAATATCAGTGTTATCACATGAGTTATTTATATAAGACAGTTGAGTCTTATGATGCCAGTCATGGTGACAGCACAATTCATTTCAACTCAGTAAGAATTACAGAGGAATTTGCTAAGCCTTCCCAATGGAATTGGCCCTTGCCATGAGGACAAAACCAGTCAGCCTATCTCAATTTACAGGCTTGTACTGAGACTGATTTCCACTATGTGCTGTTATAAAGCAGGGCCCCCCTCCCTCCTGTGGGGAGGACATAGGTGTCCACGTGGCCATTTTGGCCTCCATCTGTATTAGGGTACAAACCCTTTCCCAATGCTGGATCCTAGCATTATCCAGAATTATTTGTTGAGTCTGCCTGACCCACTTCATTAAAGCCTTATTGTCTTTCAAAGCTGACATCCATCCTTTGCCTTCCTCCTGGAAGAGAATCCCTCTACCCTGCTTATTCTAGTTAATAAATCTTTTCCTCTGAATGTTTCTCCTCCTTAAAAGAGAATTCAACTTGTCCCACAATGCCCAGACCAGCACCTATCTCCCCTAAAGCTCTTTTCTGTCTCATAGATCAATGTTGTTTAATCTATCATGCATGTTGTTGCCATTGTGTACTAATGGCCATAGTGCAGTTAGGATACACATTTTATACCCCAAAATGGGACCCCATACTAGGGTTAGATGAGTGGTAGTCACACTTCGATGTAATTTAGTCTAAGTATGACATAGGACCTCCCATAGACTTCCTCATCTTAAGGTGTGGTGTTTCCTCAGAGAATTCGAGCCTACCATGTGACATCTACTGCTTTAATCTCATCTGAAATCCACTGTTTTGTCTATTCTGTGTAATAGATTTCCATCCACAAAAACAAGGGTGAGGCCGGGCGCGGTGGCTCACGCCTGTAATCCTAGCTCTCTGGGAGGCCGAAGCGGGCGGATTGTTTGAGCTCAGGAGTTCGAAACCAGCCTGAGCAAGAGCGAGACCCCGTCTCTACTAAAAATAGAAAGAAATTAATTGGACAACTAAAAATATATAGAAAAAATTAGCCGGGCATGGTGGCGCATGCCTGTAGTCCCAGCTACTCGGGAGGCTGAGGCAGGAGGATCGCTTGAGACCAGGAGTTTGAGGTTGCTGTGAGCTAGGATGATGCCACGGCACTCTAGCCTGGGCAACACAGTGAGACTCTGTCTCAAAAAAAAAAAAAAAACACAAGGGTGATATACATTTGTGCATAGCTCATTGTGTAACTGGCTCCATGAACAAACACAAAATGACCCTCCTCATATGTTTTCCCTGTAGATTTCTTTTGCTTTGGATTCCCAGGCCAGTAGGGCTCAATGACCAGAACATTTAATCCTTCTGTTTAGCTAACCTTTTTACCTTTTGAGTTGTATCCCAGAAACGGCAGACATAATAACACCGTTTCTGGGAGACAACTCCCAAATAACAACGCCAAGACTCACCATCCATCACTAACCTGTTACTTCTGAATTAGACCTGCATGCGTTGCTTTCAACACAACCTGCCCCAATACACACAGCCACCTTCCTGAATCCCTTATGAAAACCCCCACCCTCAGTTGGTCAGGGAGATGGATTTGAGGCAGTTCTCCCATCTTCCTGGCTGATGTAATGCATAATAAATTCCCCCTCTCCCTTGGCAATCCTCATTGTCTCAGTAATTGGTTTTCCGTGTGGTGAGCAACTAGCCTTGGGCCAGAACCCCCTTGTGGATTTGGTAACAAATGTGGCATGTCAGACGTGTTGCTGCTATATTTTGTCCATTATAACTAGGGACCTTTCTAAGCATTCTATCATCAAGGTCTATAGTTACTCGGTAATCAGTCTGAATTTTACACTACACAGTCCCATGGCCTGTTAAGGAGTAGCTCCAGATAATTCCTTCCCAAATGATATACTTTTGGAGATATATATATATATATAAGATATGCTTTCAGGATAGATGTATCCTGAAAAATAAGAGTCAAAAGATAATGCTTACCCTCTGCTTGGTCTTCACCAAACTTGAGCTGAACTTCTCTCTTTCCTATAGGCCCCTGAACTCTGCTTGTCCCCAAACCCAAACCCCTCCAAAAGTGGAGCATGCCCTTGTTCTCAGCTTTTCCTGGGAATCAGCCGACCACAGTGGAATACTTTGCTGTCAGACTCCATTGGTCATTTCCCCTTGCTTGTCTAGCTTCCTTTCTAGATTCTGTTTATCTCTGTTTGCCTCCTCCTTACCCTATAAAACAAAAGTCTTGTTCTGCTTGGTTTTGAGACCCTTGCAGATCTTATGGTCACAGTGTTCTCCTTATTGCAATTATCCCCCTTTCCCTATTTCGATAGCCCCTTTCCCTCCCTTGACGATAATCCTTTTAAATAAAAGTCTCTCCTTACTAAATCCTGATTTGTTTTTCTTTGAATGTTAATGGTGCCATGACTCAGAGTGCTGACTGCCCTTTGGATCCTGCTGTCTTCACCCAGGAATTCATGCTGGCTTCCTGGACACTTCATGTCTTTTTCTGCCTGGAAAAATAGGGATTCACAGTGGTGAGTCACACCTAATCTAATCCAGTGCTTTGGACATTTATCTGTTACAATTTGGTAGTAAGGAGTTACTTTTATTATTTTCTAGAAAAGAGACTTTTTCTTTATCCCTTCTCGAGGCCTCTTCTGTTTTTTTTTTTTCCCTTGGCTCCCCTAACCTGGAGTTTATGCATGAGAATTTCCTTGGTTCTCCAAACCTGGAGATTGCATGTGGGAGTTCACTTGACTCTCCACCCTGGAAATTGTGCGTGGGAGCTCCTGAGGCTCTCTGCCCTGGAGACTGCATGGAGTGTTCCCTCTGCTCTCTAATCTCGGCCTCACTCTCTGTTAAGAATTCCCCCTGGGGAATTCAGTTTGTCAGAGCCTTCCCTCCTCTTCTTGCCTGTTTATCACATGCTTTGGCATTATGACACTGGTTCAGTTTAACATATTCATAAGTGGCAAAAAAATTACAAAAGGCAATTTGGAATTTCAGTGGCCTCTTTGAGAAACTTGAGATCTCCCCGAACTAGTTCATCTAAGACTTTTCTCTTCTGATCACCTACACTCCTTCCTCTAACCACCTTTGATCTTCCCCGCCAAGCGTCCTTGGAACTTTCGATATGCCCCCCTTCAAAACTCCTACCTCCTCCACTCCTCTGTCCACCCCTGACAGACCTTTCCCCTCTCACTCCAGCCTCTCAACTCCCTATAGTATTAGAGCTTTAGTTGCCCTGCCACCATTGGGGGACTCTTGAGGGACCCGGGGACCCCAAAAGCAACCACTTGATACTGAAAAAGCTAACTGGGAACTGGCTGGATAACTGTGCAGGTGGTCTTTGGGGATACCCAGATGGCTCTTTGGTCACTCACCAAAAATTTAGTCCACAGCCTCCATAAGATTACACATCGGGGCAAAGACAATCTTTTATTAAATTATTTCAAAGTATTACAGGGGTACAAATGTTTTGGTTACATGGATCGCTTTTGTCAGGGTTAAAAGTGTGCCCATCACCCAGATAGTGTTCATTGTACCCATTAGGTAGGTTTTTGCCCATCAAAGAAAATCCTTAAAGTGTCCTCCACAAGTATCGGTAGGAAGCTTTGGCCCTCATAGTGAACAGGTGACCTCAACTTGTTCTATGTGCCAGAAATACAATCCTGCTAAAAATACAAAGTGGGGCAAAGACAAGCGCCGACTCTGTTATATAGACCAGTATTTGTGTGTTTATGCCTGAATCATGCCTAAAATTTTAGAATGAAGGCTGTAAGATCTTTATTTGCATCTGTCTGCATGTTTATATCTCTATGCTATGTACATGTGATATTTTTCTACCTCTGGATAGTATTACCAAGTTAATTGATGAAATCCCTTAAAGGAACTCTATTCTAATT
>NW_012149596.1:1562405-1609807 GCF_000956105.1 Propithecus coquereli | reverse complement strand
TAATTTTCAAAATCTTTTTGGTAACTTATGGCCTTAGGCTTTTGATAAATTAAATAATAGATGTTCATCAAATATCTAGATCATTTCTAAGTCAGATAAAATACTGAAACATTAATTATTAAGCATAAGTTTACGTTTATATACCTTTTGTTTTTTATTTTTATGTAGTACAGAGGCTAAATATATTTGGCCTCTTAACAATTGTACTATAAGGAAGTATATACTTATAAAGTGTAGGATGTTTATTCATAAGCTTCCCTAGCCGGCTATAAAATGCTGCTGCATGACAGACAGTTCACAATTACCTACTTTCTAGTTTTCTCTGCAAAGTAAAAGTTAATAGTGGTTAAAAATTATAATCAATATATGTAAATGAAACTGCTAGAAGCAATAGTGACAAAGGGAAACAATTTTGTATGTAATGCATGCCAACTGTTTTTGTTTTCAACATTTTATTATTAAATCTTCAGGCATACAGCAGATAAAAAGAATTGTTCCGTGAACACCCTTACACCCTACACCCAGACTGTCGCATGCTGCTAATCTTGCGTTATCCCATCTCTTTTCATGTATCCATCTTTCTGTCTATCAATTCATCTTAATTTTTTGTGCAATCAAAGTAAGTTGCAAACTTCAGTGTAATTCATTCCTAAATAATTCTGCATACATATTATTATCTAGAGTTCAATATTTATTTACAGTTTTCAGTAAAATTTATATACAGTGAGATGGACAAATCTCAAGTGTATCATTCAAAGAGGATTTTTCTCACCATAGATTAGTTTAGCCTGTTCTATAAACTTCATATGAATAGAGTCTTGCTGAGCTGGCTTGTACCGGTTTGCAGGGGCCAGCTCTTCCGTGTGTATCAGCACACCACTGATTGCAACCCAGGGTTTTGTATCTCAAAGCTGATCCGCTTCTGCTGCCAGACAGGAATGCATTGTGCCAAAGGCTTCCAGCACAATCATGCGTGGTCCTCATGGGAATCCCAGGAGGAGGAAGCACTGGCTCCATTTTACAGATGGTGAAGAAGAGGTCTGGAGCGGTCAGGCCAATGACCTCTTGCTAGAGAACAACCTTCGGAGACAAGATCTGAGCCAGTCATGAAGCTCCAAAGCATGTCTCTGACCACTGCACCAAGCCTCCCACGGGGGTGTCACACTCTTACCCATCGGTATAAGGTCTTGGGAAGTATGGACAGAGCCTGCCTTTGACCGTCATGGCCGCCTGCAGCGCCACCTCCCTCTGAGAGGCCTCTCTGCGCTGACTTCTGCCTGCTCTCCGGTATCAGCCCTCATTCCTTGGCTGCCAGGGTCCTTCCTGCCGCTCTCCACCCGCCAAGTCTCCCTGAGCCTTGTCCCCTCCACGGGCTGCCTAACCCCTGACTACACAACCTCAAGTTTACCCCGGCAGTGGTGGGCTCCTTCCCTTCCTGCAGCCAAATACATCTTTGTGAAGGAGAAAGTAGTTTTCTCCTAAAGTTTATAGCATCCCTCAGTGTACCTCTCGTTACATGTCTGCTCTCCAAGACCTCTGATAGCCGTGAGTGTGAAAGCATGTGCCACAGATGATACAGTGCTTCTTCAGAAACAAGAAGGGGAAGGCTAACACGCCTGTGAAAACTATGTAGCGTAAATTCAGCCCGACAGGACTGTTGCTCCATCCCTAACAGCATTTCAGGACAGACTTCGTGCATCCTAAACAGCAGGGGGTCAGACCAGGTATTGGCAGCTGCCAGCTGCTTACTGTCTGCTTGGTCTTGACCGAACTGCAGCCAGGCTTCTCTCTTTCCTACAGGCCCCTGAACTCTGCTTGTCCCTAAGCCTGAGCAAACACAAAAAGAGAGGAGCATGCCCCTGTTTTCAGCCACAGCAGGACACTTTCCCCGTGAGATCCAGTGGCCATTTCCCCTCGTTTGCGCGGCTTCTTCTCAGCGGATTCTTCTGATCTCTGCTTGCCTCCTCTGGGCCCTAGACAAGAAAAGCCTTTTTCTGCTTGCTTTTGAGACCCTTGCAGTCCTTATGGTCACAGTGTTCTTCCTGCTGCCGTCATCCCTCCCTCCTTCCCTCCCTATTGTCATAGTCCTTTTCCCTCCCTTGACAATAACTCTTTTGAATAAAAGTTTCTCGGCCGGGCGGCTCATGCCTGTAATCCTAGCTCTCTGGGAGGCTGAGGCGGGCGGATTGTTTGAGCTCAGGAGTTCGAGACCAGCCTGAGCAAGAGCAAGACCCTGTCTCTACTAAAAATAGAAAGAAATTAATCGGACAGCTAAAAAAATATATATAAAAATAGCCGGGCATGGTGGCGCATGTCTGTAGTCCCAGCTACTCGGGAGGCTGAGGCAGGAGGATCGCTTGAGCCCAGGAGTTTGAGGTTGCTGTGAGCTAGGCTGACGCCACGGCACTCACTCTAGCCCGGGCAAAAGAGTGAGACTTTGTCTCAAAATAAATAAATAAATAAAATAAAATAAAATAAAAGTTTCTCCTTGCCAAGTCCTGATTTTTCTTTGACAACTCATGTGCAGCAAGATAGGGCTTTGTGGTTATTAACACCACGGCCCCTAAAATACAGTGAGATTTGGCCAAGAGTTCCAGTCCTTGGGCCGTTTTTTTAATTTGTGTGGATAACTCCTTGGACGTGGCTCCCTGCATTTCTTTTAAAATTGCTGTGTGGTGTCCTGCACATATGCTGTTCCAACTGCCCCCAAAATTAGTGATTCTAAGGTGGTTAGTACCAGGGGAACTATCTGGAAAGCTTGTTTGTGGTGCTGGAGAGCAGCAGCCAGCATGGCTTACAGAGGCCAGTCCCTGGGGGACTCTGCTGCTGAGTGAAAATCCACTGGAATTTTAAGCTAAACCCAAACGCACGAAATATTGTCCAGTGTCAGATAAGGGTAAGCTTGTGCTAAGCCCTTTGAATTCCCTTACAGGGTCACCAGGCTCCCTCTGGTGCCTGGATTCTCTGTGTCCCTATGAAGGCAAGTTTGCGTGGTTTAGTGCATGCAATTCCAGGCCGTCTTGTTACAGGCAAACCAATGTGTGTGTTATCCACCTCATATTTAGCATCTGGGTCAAGGTAATTCATTCTGGGCTAAGCCCACTACTATTGTCTACGTCTTTGCCTGAGATTATTAGCCTCTGAATATTGGTGTTGGATGTCTATATCCAGGGGAGCAGATTCATCTTGATTAGTGACATTTGTTGGGGATTTTGGCCAAGAGAGAGGTATCACACTATGTGTACTAAGATCAGGTCGGCAGAGGTAAGCATGTAGTTAGATTTGCTATTTGTGGATGGCTGTGACTAAGGCCGTATTCAGGTTTGGTTTGACAGGCAATTGTACGTTCCTCCTTGTTGTGATTGGTATGAACTGGTGTTTCAGTGACCTGTCAATTGCCAATATTGAATAACATCAGTGTGTTTCCATGAGTGTGGGATAAGCTTTGCAGGTATTCTCAGTGTTTTTCTTTTTTTAAGCTGTTAATTTAGCCCCATACCAAAATAAATTCTTAACTATGAGGCACTCGCATATGGGATCCTCACAGCGGGATCCAAGTTATTTCAAAAGTAGACTGCAGTTGTATTATATATTTGAGCCATTTCTGTCCCTGTTTATCACAATGTTGCTGTGTTTCAGTGAGGACACTTGCTCCATCCCTTCCCTTATGGGGGAAATGTTCTAGGGCAGCCAATTGCATAGCTTTAATAGCCTCAGGTATGGCCCCTTGGGAGCAGGCAGTGTAAGCAAGTAGTTGCCAATTTGGGTGGGGAAACTCCCCTGCGGAGAGCAGTTAGATTTATCCTTGGGATCAAATACGGTTTTAGTGAGAATTATCTTTGTGTTAACACCCAGAAGCTTTGACTGGTTACCGCGGGCAGCCAGCGTTGCCGTTGTTACAGAGCCCGCTTCCACTGAGTGTGACGTGAAACTTGCCATTGGTATTTAAGGATGGGTTGGGAGGAATTCCCAAGCTGGTTGTAATCCCTGATATTTTACAAGGCCTTGGTCCACATAATGTAACACAGCATACGTTGCTTTCCTTAAACATATTAAGGAGGCCAGGGAGGAGGTCCATGGAAAGGTGCCCTTGGCCACGTGGTTAGTGCAATTTCCTTCTCAATAGGTGGAGTTTGTGCTGGAGGGGGAGAGACATCATTGTAATAAATAGGAAAAGAGGCCCATAGGTATAAGCATGTACGTTGTTGGCAGGGTTTACATTTATCATCACCCCAGGGATTCATAAGAGCTATAACTTCATCTCTGTCATCCCACAGGGTTTATTGGGATTGGCTCCGGATTACAGCAATGATTTGATTGCACAAATCACGAGCATCCCGGTTGTAATATTGGGTACACACTATCTCTGGGCATGACTTAAACGAGACTCCACAGTTGTAGTTCATCGCTCTGTTTGATGGCACAAGTTAATAATAGTCGGTTCTAGCAGATTTGAAGTAAAAGTTGGCCCACAGGACTTACAAGGCACCTAGGAGTGACAAGCGGTATCTTAGAGTCTGGCTGAGCTGGAACGGGTGCTGTCTGCAGTAACAGAGATAGCAGGAGGAATGCTGGCCTCAGTGCTGATGTCTGGTCCTGTTAGTAGGATTGACCAACACAAATAGCCAACAGTGTGATTCCTGTTGTCCCCAATCTGAGCCATGTTGTGTGTCTCCCTGCTGTGTGCATGTGACATGGTGCTTTCAGACATACCTTGGTCAGCGGTAGGGTGTCAATTACCAGGGTAGGGTGATCCATCAGTAGGTGCGTAGTTGACACTGGTGAGGATAGGAGCTTCTCAGGTAAGAAAAGGGGACAACGACACAGTAGGGGTTAAAGTCGGAGGTCATCTGTGGCCAGCAGTAGGGGATCTGATTGTCCCTTGGGTATCGTCTAAATGGTGTGACTTTTTCCAGGGGTGATTAGGGGTGTCAGGAGCAGGTCCAGGTTTGCTCCGCATGCCTTTTGTGGAGCAGAGCGTGTGGGTGGCAGATGAGGACGCCTCTCTCTGCAGACAGTGGAGCGTGGTTTGCTCGGCTTATGCTGGATGATGTGTGGGTGCGGGCTGGGGAGGGTCCCAGAGTTGGTGGTCCACGTCAGGTCTGCTCTGGGATGGAGGGGAAGTGGCTCGGCTCTGGATGCTGTATGAGGGAGAAGGTAAAAGTGAAGTACCAGGGATGTTCCTCTGCTGGGGGTGGCAATGTCAGGGCTCCCACGTTTGTGAAAACCAGTAACTGTGTTGTGTCCGGTGTGGGTGTGGACACCAGGAGAGGTCGCAGTGTCTCTATTGGTGGTCTCGTTTGTTGTAAATTTCAGTATGGTGTAGTTGTGCCATAGGAGTGTGAAATAATGTGATCGGGACCATGGGCAGTATTTTGGACCATTTGGGAGGCCACTGTCCTCCAGTTTCTCTCAGTAGCTCTTGCTTTAAAGGCCCATTCTGTCTTTCTATGATACTTGCTGCTGTAGGATGATGGGGTAGGTGGAGAATCCAAGCACAGTTATTTCGTAATGTCCATTGCTGTGTTTGTTTTGTGGTGAACTAGGAGCCTTCATCTGATCGTATGTCTTGTGGCACATCCAAATGCTGTAAAAGCTGTTGTGTTAACCCCTCGGTAACATTAGTAGAGGTTGGCGCCTTGCATGGGTAAGCTGCCAGCTGCCTGTATAGGTATCCCCCATTGTTAAGGCATATTCAGTGGTTCCTGCAGCTGCAGGGAGAGGTCCCGTGAAGTTGATTTGCCAGTTCTGATAGAGCCCTTCTCCCCACCAAATTTTTCCTTCCATGCGGTAGCCCCAGTGTCTACAGTTCTGGTGCCTGGTACAGTCTCTAATGACTTTGTTCAAATGTCTCTCTGCTGGGTCAACTCCTTTATTATCAATCCATTTTCATAATCCCATGATGCCCAAATGTCCTGACTTCTAATGCGCCCACTGATAGAAGGTGTAAGGTGGATTGTCCCAGAGGCCTGGGGACTCCCCCTCCTTCAAAGTTTTACCTGCTTCGGTGGTTTGGTTAGTTCATCTCTGGCATTGTATTGTGCCTCCTCCACGTCTTGTTTGCTATGCGTCAGGGAATGGTGCACCGAGATAGGCAGAGCGAGGACCAGTTTGGCATTTTTCCCCCACATCTCTTTACCCCAAATGTCTTAGCCTTATATTTTTAGCTCTGATTTTGCCAAAGCCCCAACTACATAGTCTATTAACCTCGATCAGCAGTCAGTAAAATACTTTGGGAAAGTGTTTGTCAAGGGCGTACTCTATTGCTAGGAGTATTGCACGCTGCTCAGCCCACTGAGCACTTCAGTCTGCCCCCGTGTGGACATCGGAGTGTTTGAATAGGGGCGATAGGCTGTGGCTGTCTGTTTTCTGCCTGTCTTATTCCCCAGGTCCACTCTATTTATAAAGAAACAGCGTTGCTTTTCTTGTTTTGGGAGCGCTGACCGTCCTCCCTCTGGTCCGTGTTGAGCAAGGGGTGGAGGCATTTCTGGGGTTTGGCAAGTTAGTCTCACTGGCAGGCTGTGTGGCTATTTCCTCATGGAGTTGTGACACTCCAGTAGGGCCATGTTTAGCTAGAGCCTAACCTCTAAAAGAGATGGCGGACACCATTTCTAGTTTAATAAGAGAGTCTCTGTTGCTGATCTGATTTTACAGAGAGCTTTTTCCACTGTGCAGGGCATAATAGGAATCTCGGTCTGTAGGGTAATTGGCTCTGCCCAGTAAGGGCTTCAGCTCTGAGAGGTGCCCGATCCACTGCCAGGAGGTGCCTCTACAGTGGCGAGTACCTTTGGGCAGAGTCTGCGAGCCGCTTACAGCACGGGCCCGTGGGTAGGTGTTCGCCTGTCCATTTGCTCCTGAGGCTCCAGGAAGCAAATCTGCAGGCGGTGGAAACTTCTAATTGTAAGTCCTAGCCTCCAGGCACATGGGAGAGCTGAAGTAATAGCCTCCTTTAGTTTATCCAGTGCCTGTTGTCGCTCAGGTCCCCACTGGAAGCTGGAAGACTTACAGGTGACTCGACAGAGTCCAGCAAATATTGGAAGTGACGAACGTGTTGGTCCCAGAACCCAAACATTCCTTCCAGATATTGGGTCTCTTTTAGAGATGTGGAAGGTTGGAGCTCTAGAAGCTTGCCTTTTACAGGATTGGGAATAATTTGCCCTTCTGAGTTTCAAATGCAGCCCCCAAAATTCAACAGAGCAGGAGGGACCTTGTACCTTCTGGGGGCGGGGGCAGCTGCCCATCCCCTCGCAGTGAGCTGTGCATTCACGGGTGCGATGGCCTGTGAGACGGCGTCTTGGTCAAGTCCAGTGAGGAGGATGGAGGATGTCACTGAGACGCCACAGCCCAGCTCTGGTGGGGGTGCGGGGCGGGCAGCCAGGCCTGTGGGTAAAGCCTGTGCGCAGTCGCGGGGCTACTGCAGGAGGAGGGGTGCTGCTGGTCCTCAAAGGGAAAGGCGACTGTGGTGACTGTCCTGTGAGATTTTCCCTGAAGAGAAATGTCAGCCGAGTCTATACTCCAAACCATTTAGCCAGGTTATTTTGAATGCTGTTCGTTAAGGCGGCGCCGTCTGGTAGGGGTGCTCGAATACAGGGATGGCCCTGTTCAACTCTCCATAATCTGGACTTAGCCTCACTTGTTAGATGTGGCTTTAAGCACGGGTCACACCGGGGACCTGAAAGGTGGGATGGGAGGCGTCAGGACCCCTCCGTAACGAAGGCAGCCAGGAAAGGCCTCGCCTCAGCTGCTTCTCAGGTGCACTGACCCCCGCACCGGTAGGGGGAGGTTAAGCGGTTCCCACTGGGCAGCAGCCACCAGCAGGCCTTAGGCTTGTTCCCTGAGGTGACCCGCGGACCGAGAGGGTCCGCTCCAATGCTGGGAAAAGGGGTAACTGGGACAGAAACATCTTTTAGCAAAACTGGGCCAATTTTAATAATGAAGTGGGTAATTATCTCTTTAATTGATCCTCCTCCCTAGCTCATCGCCCCCTGGGGAGGGCCCTTTAATGCACAAATGTCTCCCGGGATGAGAGAGGTTTGAGTCCCCATGTCTGCCAGAGCCAGCCTCTGTGGTTTGTTTTTGGAGCCTAAACAGTTAATGTGGTAAAGGGCGTGGGTCTGCCAGCAGGGGGCTCTTCCATGACCAGGGGATCCCTGTGTGGGGGCCGGTCCCTGTCACTGGTAGGGATCGGGGCAGGTGCTAAAGGTGAGGCTGCTCTGGAGAGGAGGCCGCTGCGGGTGTAACCAACCCTAGTACGCATGGTATTGTTCCACCGATTTATCAGGGAACATCAGATTTGGGGTCCTCTTGTCCCTTAGGGTCCAGTATAACCTCTTTGGTTCATCTCAGGTTCATGCTTAAGCAGAGGCCTGGCTCTAGGTGGCTGGTTTGGACTGGGGGGGCGTGCGGCCTCGCTGTTGGTGTCATTGTGATTTAGGCCAGGTGGGGTATTTATAGAATTACAGGCAGCACTTGGCTGTGAGTTTGCCGTTCATGAGTTTCTATTAAATCCAGGGCAGCTATGGCCTCTGGAATTGTTTAGCGTCAGCCATCGCTGACAGTAAACAGGACTTATCCTTGTCAGGAGCCCCCTGAGAAACAACTGTGTGGACTCAGGATTCACTTCAGATTTGTCGAGTCATCAAGCCGTGCGCCATCTGTCACCACTTGAACATCTCCAGTTGATGCAGGAAATCTTTGGCCTCGGCTAGCGTTTTCTGTTGACAGTCTGCCCAGGAGGTTGTGAGGCCTCGTGTAGGCTGGGCAGCTCTCCAAGCCAGAAACATCCACACCAGCAAGCTATAGGTGGACGGTGGTGCGAGGCTCCTGGGCTGGGGGTGGGCTCACTCCCGCCTTCGGCACTAATTGTGCGGAAGCTTTGAGCAGGGATGCGGCTTTTGCATCCTTTACTGCAGCAGCAAAGTGTTTCACTCCAGCCCCCGTTAGGTGCAGCTGGCTGTACGTTGTCAGATTCGTTCTCTATAGCCAGGCAGCCCCTTTTCATTCGGTCCCTGGGCTAGGGCCTTAAGGAGAGACAGGCACTCAGGGTGAGAGAGAGGTTGCGTCTCCTCCTCCAAAGGCAAAATGGCCCCTCCTTCTCGACCCTCCGCTCTTGTCTCTTCTGTCTTTTTGACTTCGCAGGTGGTTACCAGCAAAGGGGAGGGTAAGTTTTCCTCACCTCTCTCCTGGTGGTATTGTGCCGCCTGGTGGTAGAGGGCGCCAGTCCTCCTCTCCAGGGTCGTCCGGGCCATCTCACGTCCCGGGGACGGTGGGCTCCCGCCTCCTCTCCGTGGCATGCTAACTGCTTGTAAAAGCATCTTCCCCAGCTGCGCACAGGGCCCGGCCTCCGCCTGACGTCTCTGCCTTAGCTCGTTTACCTGCCATAGCGATCCCCAGGGAAAGGATGTCCTCTCGTCTCAGAGTCCCCAAATCACTGGCCTGGCCACAGGGAGCTCCTCCCACTACAGCCGGTCATGGGGTCAGGGCAGCCCACCCTCGGGCCAGAGGTGTGTACTGCTCCCCCTTTTGCGTTCATGCCCACGGGTCTTACAGTGTCCAGCGCTTGCCTACTGGGGACCCAGGTGGGCATGCTGACCTCTTCCCCGGGCAGCTCAGCACTTCTGACCCCAAAAGGCAGTTCTAATGAGGTGGATTTACTCAAATACTGGTGCTAGTACTTGGCCAGGCTAGTGAGGCACACGGAAAGACCACAGAAAATAGCGTAACACAGCACATAGCAATGCTGTGTGAAACTGAAGCAGTGGCATATTCCAAATTTTCAGTCTTGCCACTTGAGGACATTCAGGATTGTTTTGCCAATTGATTGTCCTCATGACTGGGTGGCCTCCTATCTATGACATGACCACTTCCAGAAGTTCTTCCCTTTTCCTAGTTGCCACTTGTAGGTGGTTTGAGCGATGGGGGTGGGCGGGGAGCGGGTAGGCAGAGGGGCGGGGGATGTGGGGGTGGGGCCATGAAGGAAAAGCAATGACCACAAGGTGGCAGTAGCACAATAAGTTTTATCGGATGATGCTTTCACAGGTTTGCATGCAGGGGAAGTACTTCACAACAGGCGTCTGTGCAGAGGTTATGGCCAGGGGTTAGCTATTCAGGTGAGAAGAGCAAATGGAACTTATTTGTCTAAGGGAACTTATTTGTCTAAGTGCTGTCACTCAGCAGCAGTAAGTGTGGAGTCTCTGTGTCAAAGATCTCTGAAGGGCGGCAGCAGCTTGGGGTATTTTATAGCCTGGGGCTTACCTTATCTATTGTCAAAAGATGTAGGCTCAGGTTTTGTGGGGATGAAAAGCACGCAGGTTCTAAATGGCTAAAACTCTACTTGTTTGGGCTATTTATAAAATAACTGGATGTGTAACAATTTGTTTGGTGCCAGCAGGATTTTGAGCTAAGGAGTCTCAGCCTGCAGTAAAGAAATAAACAGCATGGGGGCCAATACACAGAAGCCATCTTTGGCTCGTTTCTATAACAGGCGAATGCATAATCCACCTTATCTGTTCCTTAGGAATTCAGGCATAAAAGTTTAAATGTGTAGAGTTATAGTTTCTCGTTTAGGAGTCATCTTTGCTTCTGGCATTTGCAGTTGTAGCTCGTTGCATCAGGTAGTGCTGTAGTTTGAATGTACCCCCAAAAAAGTGTGTGCTGGAAACTTAATCTCTAATGCAACAGTGTTGAGAGGTGGGGCCTAATGGGAGGTGTTTACATCATGAGGGCTCCACTTTCATGAATTAATTAATGCTTATCATAAAAGGACTTGAGGCTGTGAGTTCAATCTCTTGCTCCCTCTCGCATGCTCTCTCTTACCCCTCCGCCTTCTGCCATGGGATGATGCAGCAAGAAGGTCCTCTCCAGAGGCAGGCCTCTCAACCTTGGACTTTCCAGCCTCCAGAATGGTAAGAAGTAAATCTTTGTTCTGTATAAATTACCCAGTCTCAAGTATTCTGTTACAGCAACACAAAATAGGCTAGAACAGGTAGGAAAAAAAGTTGCAGTGATGTGGGGAAGAATTGTATAGTGTACCAGCAACTTCCCTAGCCCCCCTCTTACCAAGACGCCTCAGAAAAATGGAGGGATCTGTCTAGTGGGGACTCTCCCTTCGCCCCCGTTATGTTAAACATGAACACACATTCATGAAGGGGTATAAGCCAGCTCTTCATTCTTTTGTCTCCCCCATTTTAGACAATTGCCCATTTCAATTCTCTATCAAACCAGTACTCTGAAGGTGATATGCAATATGATAGATCCATTTGATGTGATATCTGTTTACCCACTGCTGGACACTATAGGCTGTAACATGTGTTCTTTGGTCTGAAGAAACGTAACTCAGTGGTCCAAATTGCTGCAATATTTTCTCTTCCAGTTAGACATAATATTCATTCCAAATAATACATTCGGGTAAGAGAGAGGCAAACATTTCACATAAAGTTCATTCACATTTTTACTCACACTTTCATCTTAGGCTCATCAACCATTACATCCTCATATCCTCCCAGTATAGCTGCAGCCCTGTTAGGACTGCACCAACAGATTTTGGAATAATAGCATTGGACTCCCATGTCAAGGAGTCCCAGAAATTTCTTCTCCACTCTAGTCATTTTACCCACACATGTGCACATGACAAGGGTCAAGCGAGGAGACAGTGGCCCCTTCATCACTTCTCTTCTTGATTAGTTTGCCAAAATATCACCCCCAGCAATCTGAGGTCAGTTTTCCCATTGTTATCTTTGCCTTCTGGCTTTTAAAATTTCCCCAAACTATGGAGAATATAGCAGATTTGTTTAGGGCCCTTCAATGTTGGGGAACCAGCAGGTGGTCTCTCACTGGTCCACCAAATCTCCAATAATGCTGTATTAACACCTTGGTTTGGCCCCATCAATGTCTGCCTTATTAATCAATCTGATTTCTTTTCTTTTCTTTTCTTTTTTTTTTCTTTTTTTGAGACAGAGTCTTGCTCTGTCACCCTGGCTAGAGTATAGTGGTGTCATCATAGCTCATTGCAACCTCAAACTCCTGGGCTCAGGCGATCTTCCTGCCTCAGCCTCCCAAGTAGCTGGGACTACAGGCACACGCCGTGACATCTGGCTAATTTTTCTATTTTTTAGTAGAGATGGGGTCTCGCTCTTGCTCAGGAAGGTCTTGAACTCCTGAGCCCAAGCAATCCTGCCACTTTGGCCTCCCAGAGTGCTAGGATTATAGGTGTGAACCACTGTGCCCGGTCATTAATCCCATTTCTCAATAGCTATTTAAAGATTTCTGCTCTGCTTGAGCAGGGGAGCTGTGTTTCATCCCGTGGATGACTTGGTAGCTATTCAAGCATCAAAGGTTCATCAACTTCTACCCCCTCACCCTTCCTTTTCTCAAACAACATCTTTGCCATATTTCAGTGAGTCCAGGTCATTATAGTGAATATCACTTCTCATGACAACTATGGGATCTCCAAGACCACTCTCAGGTTTGATGATTCACTAGAAGGACCCACAGAACTCAGAAAAATGGTTGTACTCAAGGTTGTGGTATGTTACAGTAAAAGGAGACAGATTAAAATCAGCAAAGGAAAAAGATGCATAGGGCAGAGTTTAGGTTAGGAGAAACCAGTGCAAGCTTCCAGTTATCTCCCAGTGGAGTTGCACAGACAGCACTTAATTTTCCCAGCAATGATGTGTGACAACACATATAAAGTATTGCCAACCAGGAAAGCTCACCTGAGCATTGGTGTTGAGGGTTTTTATGGGGGTCAGTCATGTAGTCACGGAATGTCTGTGTGACTGACCTTAGCTACTTAGTCTCTAGTCCCCCAGAGGTTAAGCCAATACTGTATGTCCCAAAGCTCCAGACTTTAAAAAAACAGGCATTTATCATAACTCAGATCATTATCATAAACTATCTGGTGTGTTCCAAGGTCTTGAGTATACAAAGACACTCTTATCAGACAAGATATTCCAAGGGTTCAAAGGTTATCTCCCAGGAGCTGGTCAAAGACCAGTCCTGAACACTTTTGGAAAGAATGTATTTGGGATGCCTGGGCTTACTGTGTTAATTCTTTACTGCACAGGAACAAACAAACATCTCACTAGGAGCTGTGTATCATTTTCTACTGCTGTTTAGAAAGGAGTCTTCAGAGAGACCAGGCTGACAAGCATCTTTATTTTGGAAGGTGTAAAAATATTGCCTCTTTATATAAACATCTTTTTTTTTTTTTTTGAGACAGAGTCTTGCTCTATTGCCCGGGCTAGAGTGCCGTGGCGTCAGCCTAGCTCACAGCAACCTCAGACTCTTGGGCTCAAGAGATCCTACTGCCTCAGCTTCCCAAGTAGCTGGGACTACAGGCATGTGCCACCATGCCCGGCTAATTTTTATATATATGTATATATTTTTTAGTTGTCCAGATCATTTCTTTCTAATTTTTAGTAGAGATGGGGTCTCGCTCTTGCTCAGGCTGGTCTCGAACTCCTGACCTTGAGTGATCCACCTGCCTTGGCCTCCCAGAGTGCTAGGATTACAGGCGTGAGCCACTGTGCCTGGCCATAAACATCTTTTTGAGTTCCTGTGACCCAGCAATCCTATACCTATTTCTAGAACTTCAACCTAAACCAATAATCATGAAGGTTCACGGAGCTTTAACTTTATGAACCTTCATCACGGGTTTGTTTTTAATACCAATAAATTGGGAATAATCCAAATTCCAAATTCCAACAATGAGGGATCAGGGAAAGAAATTATGATACCTCCAAAGCGTGAAATGCTAGGGAATCCTTAAAAGCAATGCTACAGATATTTAAGATACTCATGAGATGTAGCAACCAAATGCCACACAGAGCCCTAGGATTGAGGTCTATGTTAGGGGGGCACTGATAGTAGAATAATTTTAAGAGGTCCAAGTTCAAGGTGAGACCAGAGGGGCTGTGTTGATGCAATAGTAAACAAAGGCTTGGGTTCTGGTTCAGACCTGATGGTACATTAAATAGCAGAGGCTCAGAACTGAGATTGGGTCAGAGCAGCATAAATGGTGGAAAAGTTAACAGATATCAAAATTTTCAGCCTTTCAGAGCAGTGGGCATTAATGTTGGAACCATTAATAAGTGCCTGAGTTCACAGTAAAAGCAGAGGGAAATTAATGGTGGAAGAGATCTCAGAGGTCCAGGCTTTGAGATTTAGACCAAAGAGTTTCTGATAGTGGAACAGTTAAGAACTGCCTAAGTTTTCAATGAAAGCGGAGGGGTATAATGGGAAAAGTATTAGCAGAGGCCTAGGATTTGACATCTGGATTAGAGAATTGTTGATGTTGGAACTGTTACCAGAAAGGTTCAAAATGTAGACCAGATGGGCATTGATAGTAAAAGAGTTAATAAAGACCAGATTAATTGAACTCACAGAAACAGAGAGTAGAATGGTGGTTGTCAGGGGCTGGTGAGTAGGGGAGACAGGGAGATGTTGGTCAAAAGGTACAAACCTTTAGTTGTAATATAAATAAGTTCTGGTGACTTATTTAACAATACCATATTATGTTCTTGAAATTTTTCTAAGATCTTGAATGTTCTCATCACAAAGCAAAACAAAAAAATGGTAACTAGGCAAGGTGATAGATATGTTAACTAACTTGATTGTGGTCATTATTTCAAAATATACAAGCATATCAAATCAGCATGTTGTACACCTTAAATTTTTTTTTTTGAAACAGAGTCTCGCTTTTGTTGCCCGGGCTAGAGTGAGTGCCGTGGCGTCAGCCTGGCTCACAGCAACCTCAAACTCCTGGGCTCAAGCAATCCTTCTGCCTCAGCCTCCCGAGTAGCTGGGACTACAGGCATGCGCCACCATGCCCGGCTAATTTTTTCTATATATTTTTAGTTGTCCAATTAATTTCTTTCTATTTTTAGTAGAGACGGGGTCTTGCTCTTGCTCAGGCTGGTTTCGAACTCCTGAGCTCAAACAATCGGCCGGCCTCGGCCTCCCAGAGAGCTAGGATTACAGGCGTGAGCCACCGCGCCCGGCCTACACCTTAAATTTATACAATTTTATTTGTCAACTTTACCTCAGTAAGGCTTGGGGAAGAATTAAAAAATAAAGTAAATGAAAAACTTAAAAGAAAACAGGCTAGGAAAATCAGAGCGGAGGCATAAAAACAGGCCCAGGTTCAAGTTAACACCAGAGGGTCATTGATGGTGGAAGAGTTAACAGAGACAAGTGTTTGAGTTAACAAAGGAACATTGTTGATGGGATGAATGACAGAGGCCCAGATCCGAGGAGCCATGATGGTGAAATAGTGGAAGAAGCGTGGGACTGAGGTCAGATCAGAGGATATGTGTGGTGGGAGAGTTAATAGAGGTCCAGGTTGAGGTTACAGCATAGGGGCAGTAATGATGAAATACTTAATAGGTGCCTGGGTTTTATTTCAAACTAGGGAGTTATTAACGAATGAATAGTTAACAGGGGGCTCAGGTTCCAAGTCAGAACAAAAGGGTATTGATGGAAGAAGAATGAACAGGGACCTAAGCTTAAGGATAGGCCAGAGAGGCTTTGACCTTGGCATAGTTAAAAAAGACATAGGTTCCAGTTCAGAATATTGGGCGACATGGATTGTATAAGAATGAATGGAGGCCGGGCACGGTGGCTCATGCCTGTAATCCTAGCACTCTGGGAGGCTGAGGCTGGTGGATTGTTTGAGCTCAGGAGTTCAAGACCAGCCTGAGCAAGAGCAAGACCCCGTCTCTACTAAAAATAGAAAGAAATTAATTGCAACGCTAAATAAATATAGAAAAAATTAGCCGGGCATGGTGGCGCATGCCTGTAGTCCCAGCTACTTGGGAGGCTGAGGCAGCAGGATCGCTTGAGCCCAGGAGTTTGAGGTTGCTGTGAGCTAGGCTGACGCCACAGCATTCTAGCCTGGGCAAAAGAGTGAGACTCTGTCTAAAAAAAAAAAAAAGTGAATGGAGGCACAGGTTCAAGGTCTAGAATAGTGGGTTGTTGATGGTAGGATAATTTTAAGAGGCCCAAGCTAAAGGTCAGCCCAGAGCAGCACTGGTGGTGTAACATTACACAGAGGTTTGAGTTCTAGTTCCTGAGAGGCTGGATATTAGAATATTTAACAATAGCCCAGATTCATTCAAGGTCACACTAGAAGGGCATTAATGGAAGAATAGTTAACTGACATATGGGTTCTAGATCAGAGCAGAGGAGCATTAATTGTGGAAGAGATAATAGATATCCAGGTTCAGTGTCAGTCTAGAGAGAATTTGAAGACAAAAGCATTAATTTAGGCCTTGGCTTGAGAAGACATTGATAGAAGAATTTGTAACAGAGGCTCATGACTTTAGATCTAGACCAAATGGGCACCAATGTTGAAAGAATTCACAGACCTAGGTTTATAGTCAGACGAGGAAAAAACTCATAGAGGAAGATAAATCAGAGGCCTGGGATGTGAGCTCTAGACCATAAGGTAATTTGTGGTGGAAGAATTAACAGAGACCTAGGATTGAGGTAAGACTACAGAGACATTAATGATGGAATAGTTAACAAATACTTGAGTTTGAAGTCAGTTCAGAGGGGCATTCATGTTGGAAGAGGTAATAAAGGCTCTAGGTTTGTGGTTACAGCTGAGGGACACTGAGGGAGGAATAGTTCACTTTCAAAGTCAAACTCAAGGCACAGTAATGGTGGTAGCTTCAAGTGGCCTGGCTTCAAGTTCACAGCAGATGGATATCCACAGTGGAGAAGTTGATAGAGGCCTTTCTCAGTGTCAGAGCAAAGAGGCATTTATGGGGGAAAAATTGACAGAGGCCTAGGATTTGAGGCCTAGACCCAAAGGTATCAACTGTTTTGTATTGTATTAATTGTTGAAGAGTTAATGGGGGTGGTTTTGAAGTCTAGGTGGAGTAGTTTAGAGAGGCTGACTTTGAGATCAGTCTGGAGTGTTAGAGATATTAGAAGAATTAATGGAGGCATTAGTTCTCATTACAGAACAGAGGGGAATTGATGGGTGATGAGTTAATAGAACCAAGGACAAGATATAAAAAAGAAGGAAATTGATGGTAGATGAGTTAATACAGACCTAGGTCAGAGGTCAGAGTAGGGGACACTGATGATGGAAGAGATGTTTGATGCTTGGGATTTGGTATCCAGACCAAAGTAAAATCGATGTTGGCTAGTTAACACAGGGCCAGAGAAGAGGTGCATTGATGGTGGCTATCTTAGTCCATTTGTGCTACTATAACAGAATGCCATGGACTGGGTAATTTGTAAAGAACAGAAATTTATTTCTTACAGTTCTGGAAGCTGGGAACCCAAGATCAAGGTGCCAGCAGGTTTGGTATCTGGTGAGAGTCCAGTCTCTCCTTCTAAGATGACATCTTGTTGCTGCATCCTCCAGAGGGGAGGAATGCCATGTCCTCACATTGGCAGAAGGGACAGAAGGAGAAAAAGGGCCAAATGCTGCATGAAGCGTTTTTTATAAGGGCCTTAATCCCATCCATGAGGGAGAAGCCCTCATGGCTTAGTCACCTCTTAAAGGCCCTGTCTTAATCTGTTTTCTACTGCTATAAAAGACTACCACAGACTGGGTAATTTATAAAGAAAAGAGATTTATTTGGCTCACAGTTCTGGAGGCTGGAAAGTCCAAGATTGAGGGGCCCCATCTTGTGAGAGTCTTCTTGCTGCATCATAACATGGTGGAAGGTATCACATTGCGAGAAAGCATGTGTGTGAGACAGAGAGAAAAAAAGGGGCCTGAACTCCTGTGAAAACTAACCCACTCCTGTGATAACTGCATTAATCATTTCATGAGGGCAAAGCCTTCATGACCTAATTGCTTCCTAAAGGTCCCACCTCTTAATACTGTCACAGTGGCAATTCAATTTTAACATGAATTTTGGAGGGGACACACTCAAACCATAGCAGTGGTATTGTTAATAATGATCTGGATTCAAGATTTACACCAAAGGGCTTTTATGATGGAATAGTTCGTAAAGGCTGGAATTGATATCAGACCAGAAAGATATTAATGGCATAATAGTTAACAGAGAACTAGGTTCAAGTTTAGACCAGAAGGGTGCAGATGATAGAAGTGTTAACTGAGAACAATTAGGATGTCAGATCCATTAGTAGTGAAATAGATAAGAGAGTCTCATGTTTGAGGTTAGGAACACAAAACAGATGATGGTGGAATAGTTTATAGAAATCTAGGTTCGTAGTCAATGCAAAGGGACAGTGATAGTGGCTCTTCAATGTAACAGGGACTACCCCCACCTGTCACACATGGTCTAATTGTCACCACTTTGTAGCCCTCCTACTGGCCCCCCTCAATGCTGGTACCACTTTTCCAGCCTGTCACTCACAGCCCAGGGTCATTGCCTCACGTTAGAGCCTCATATTGGCAGGGTCTGCCTCTGCCTATAACTCACAACCCAAGAGTCACTGCCCTCTAGGTTTCCCCTTGGTCCTTCACTGGAGGCAGGGCCTGCCCCAGCCTGTCACTTGCAGACTCAGCATTACCTGCTTCCATGCTTCTTATTGGCCCTTAGCCGCAGTGTCACACTCTGCACCCAGCTTCCCATTGCACCTTCAATGGGACAGGGCCTGTCTATGCCTGTCATTCACAGCCCTTATATCCATATCCTCTAGAATTTCCCTTAGTTCTTCGGTGCTGACAGGGCCCACTGCACCTGACCCTCAAAGCCCCTGCACTGCCACCCTCCAGACCTACCATTGGCTCTTCAATGCTGGTAGGGCCAGCCCTTACCTGTCACTCACAGCCCAGAGTCACTGCCCTCCAAGACTCCCACGGATCCTTCCATTTGGGCAGGGCCTAGGCCTGTCACTCACAGCACCAGCATTACCACTCTCCAGATCTCTCATTGGCTTTTCAATGTGACAGGGTTCACCCTAGCCTGTCACAGCTCTAGTGTCACCATCATTACTGCCTTCTAGGCCTCCCATTGGCCTCTCAGTGGGGCAGGATCAACTTCCACTTGTCACTTACAGCTGCAGCATCACCATCTTCTAGGTCTTCCATTGTCCACCCACTGTCCACCCCTGCCTGTTGCTTTCAGCATAGTGTCATCACTGCCCAGGCCTCCCGTTGGCCCCTCAAATAAGTACAGCACACTCCAGCCAGCCTGTCATTCACAGCAACCAGTGTTAATGTCCTCCCAGCCTCCCATTGACTCCTCTGAGCTCTGCCAAGGCCAGTCTTTGCCTGTCACAATCTTCCTGCCCCTGTATTCTGATAGTCTCTGACAGACTTAACAGAAGCCAGAACAGATCACCTTTGTTCAGGATTGATAATAGAAAAGTGGACCCATAATTTGAGACCCATACTTTGATTACAAAAGAATTAACAAAGTCATGGGTTTGCAATTCATAGCAGAGAGTCATTGATTGTGAAATGGTTATATGAGACCTAGGTCCGATGCTCAGGCAAGAGGAGCAGAGGATAAGGGTTTAGTAATTATATAACTGATAAGGGTTTAGTATCCAAAATATATAAAGAACTCTTACAATTTAACAATCAAAAGACAAAAAAAAATCCCACTTAACACCGGGTGAAGGACTTGAATAGATATTTCTCTATGGTAGAAGTGTTAAGAGGGGCCTGGATTCTTTGCACAGATTAGAGGAGCACTTATGGGGGGATATTAATAATGCCAAAGATACAATTTAGACCTTAGGGATATTGATGGTGGAAGAGTTAACAGATTCATGAATTTGAGAAACAGAAGTACTGATGGTGGAAAAGTTGATAGCTAATTTGATTTGAGGTCTAGATGAGATGGGCATGGATGCTGGAAAAATTAGCAGGAACCTCATTTCTTTTTTCCATATGGTAAGTTAAAAATGAACACAGTTCTTTGCAGCTGCTCCCATTCTTACTCTGGGCTGGCCTTGTGACTGACTTTGACAGTAGAATGTGACAGAGTGATGTTATGCCAGTTATGGCCTAAATCTCAAGAGGCTTTGCAGATTCTGCCCTCATCCTTGTAGAACTCTTCCTCCACCATGTGAAGAAGCTCAGGATGGAAATCCAAGTGAGGAAGCATAGCTCAGCCATACTAGCCATTATGACCATCTAGGTGAGGACGCAGACATGTGAGAGAGGCCACCTTGGACCTTCCAGCTGACCGCAGCTGCATTGTGAACCCAGGTGAGAACAAATTTCCTGTTTGTCAAAAAGATATTAACATAATGGATTGTATCCGCCTGACTATATAATATTATAAAAGGGTGAGTTTTTAAAATTTTTGCAACCTCTTAAACAGATTGCCTGTGATGCACGTTGCAGTCTGCCTTAATGCTTATTCAATAATAAAGCTATTTTCTTTTTTCCCTATATTTTGTGGAGAGGAATTTCTGGGTTAGCAAATTGTATTCTTAATTATACTTCCTCAACAAATTTGGCAATGAGGATGGGATGAGTCTGAGTCTGGCAGTTCATAAATTGAATGGACAAGCTAAAGGTTTTGTGGCCACATAACAGTCAGATAAGAGCCCTGAATTATAAAACATCTCCCTTTTAGCTCTTTGCTCTTTTGGAATATTAGCTGGATAAACCACCCTTGCCAAATTCAAGATTTTACTATTGAATAAGTAAATGCCATCAGAATCTCCATTAACTTTGATGGTGGAAAAATATGGGAAGCTAGGAATGTTGTCTGCCTAAAACTTACATGGAACTACAAGGGGCCACAAATAGCCAAAACAATCTTGAGAAAGAAGAACAAAGTTGGAGGACTCACACTTCCTGATTTCAAAACTTACTGCAAAGGTACAATAATCAAAACTGTGTGGTGCTGGCACAAGAATAAACATATAGATCAATGGAATAGAATTGAAAGTCTAGAAATAAACCCATACAGCTCAAATGATGTTGGACAAGGGTGCCAAGACCATTTAATGGGGAAAGAATTGTCTCTTCAACAAACGGTGCTGGGAAAACAGGTTATCCACATATAAAAGAATGAAGTTGAACCCTGACCTCATACCATATACAAAAATTAACTCAAAATGGATCAAAGACCTAAATATATGAATAAAACTATAAAATTCTTAGAAGAAAACATAGGGGTTAATCTTCATGACTTTGGATTTGGTAATGATTTCTTAGATATGATACCAAAAGCATAAGGAACAAAAGAAAAAATGGGTAAATTGGACTTCATCAAAATTGAAAAAAAATTTTTTTTTTTTGAGACAGAGTCTCACTGTGTTGCCCGGGCTAGAGTGCCGTGGCATCATCCTAGCTCACAGCAACCTCAAACTCCTGGGCTCAAGCGATCCTACTGCCTCAGCCTCCCGAGTAGCTGGGACTACAGACATGCGCCACCATGCCCGGCTAATATTTTCTATATATTTTTAGTTGTCCAATTAATTTCTTTCTATTTTTAGTAGAGACAGGGTCTCGCTCTTGCTCAGGCTGGTTTCAAACTCCTGAGCTCAAACAATCTGCCTGCCTCGGCCTCCCAGAGAGCTAGGATTACAGGCGTGAACCACCGCGCCTGGCCCAAAATTGAAAATTTTTGTTCATCAAAGGACATTATTAGGAGAATGAAAGGCCAACTCAGAGAAGGGGAAGAATTATAATCTGATAAGGGTTTAGTAATTATATATCTGGTAAGGGTTTAGTATCCAAAATATATAAAAAACTCTTACAATTTAACAACCAAAAGACAAAAAAAGCCACTTAACACTGGGCTAAGGACTTGAATAGATATTTCTCCAAAGAAGATATACACATGGCCAATAAGCACATGAAAAGATTTGTCATTAATCATCAGGGAGATGCAAGTCAAAACCACAATCAGATACCACTTCACATCTACTAGCATGGCTACAATAAAAACAAACAGAAAATAACAAATGTTGGAATGGATGTGGAGAAATTGGAACTCTCATACACTGCTGGTGGGAAGTAAAATGGTGCAGCCACTGTAAAAAACAGTTTGTTGGTTCCTCAAAAAGTTAAACATAGAAATATCATATGATCCAGCAATTCTACTCCTAGCTATATACCCAATAAAATTAAAAATAGGCATTCAAACAAAAACTTGTACGTGATATTCACAGCAGCACTATTCACAATATTCGAAAGGTAGAAACACCCCAAATGTCTATCAGCCGATGAATGGATAAACCAAATGTGATACAGTATATCCATACAATGGAGTATTATTCAGACACAAAAAGAAATGAAGTACTGTTACATGCTATCACATGGATGAAACTTGAAGACATTATGCTAAGTGAAAGAAGTCAGATGCAAAAGACCACATAGTGTATGATTCTCTATATATGAAATATCCATAATAGGCAAATCTGTGGTGACAGAAAGAAGATTAAGTGGTAGCCAGGAGCTGGGAGCAGGGGGCAATGGGGAATAATTGCTTAATGAATACAGGGTTTCCTTTTGGGGTGATGAAGATTGTCTGGAATTAGATAGCGGTAATGGTTGCACGACATTGTCAATGTCCTAAATGGCACTGAATTGTACATTTTAAAATGGTTCAAATAGTAAATTTCATGTTATGTGTATTTTACCACAATAAAAAAGGTGTTAATATGGGGTACAGTGTGTGTAAATGGTGGCCACGGAGCAGAGTGAATGGAAGCAAAGAACAGGGTCATTGAATGGGGGGAATTTGGGGCACAGTGGGAGAGAACAGATTTGAAAGATTGGTAGAGTGGGAAGGAATAGGAGCCATGAGGGGCAGAGTGAGTTGGAATGGAGGTGACATTGTTACTTTATATCTGAGTGAGTCTTGTGTTTCTGGAAAGCAGTGATGGTTATGAAATCCCTCCCACCCCAACTCTTTTGAATTCCAGCAAAGAGTAAGTGCAAAAGTCCCTGTATTAGTCTGCTTGGGCTGCCATAACAAAATACCACAGACTGGGTGGTTTAAACAACAGGAAATTTATTTCTCACAGTTCTGGAGGCTGAAAAGTCCCAGATGAAGGGGCTGGCTGATTTGGTTCCTGGTGAGGGTTCTCTTTATGACTTGCAGACAGCTGCCTTTTCATGTTCTCACATGGCCTCTTTTTTGTGCAAATGGAGAGTGAGCAAACTGTCTTTTCTTATAAGGGCACTAATCCTATTGGGCCATGGCTCCACCCTCACGACCTCATATAACCCTAATTACCTCCCAAAGGCCTTGTCTTCAAATATCATCCCATGGGGTTAGGGCTTCAACACCGGGGGTGGGGCACAGTTCATTCCATAGCAGTTCCCAATGCTTTGCATATTCTGCAATAAGAACTATCTCCATCCTTCCTCGTGACTCAAGGATGACTACTTTGTTTACCTGACTCTATAAAACCCCAGGTCTCCTTTTTGTCTTTGGGGTGTTCTTCTTTAATGAAAGTTTTCCCTATTGGGATAGCCTGAAAAGACTCATCTCCTTAGTTCTGTGCATTTTGTGTTTCATGTGATCAAGTGGTAGAGTGTGATGACTCGGGTAGTCTTTGAGGTCCAGAACCTGAGCACTATCTGTCTCCTGTTTGTTCCCCCAGGCCTCAAGGAGGCCCTGAGCTGGGCACAGTACGACTGGAACCCTGGCAGCTCGGCCCTACCGAATGTCTCTGCAGCAGGTTCCTGGCGGAGTCACCTTCATTTTGACTGTTTTATCACCTAGTCTCCAACTAAGATCCACCTCGCCCCGGCTCCTTTCTCCCTGGGCTTCTGACTGCGACTCTGCCTGCACCTATGTTTACCGGTGTCACTTTCTTCACGTCTCTTTCTCCGAGGACTGAATTGTACTACCACGGCCTTCCCCCCATTTGCACCAGTGGTATTTCCCACAGCGGACTGTACTAATCAGGGCCTTCACCATAGCTAGCCCAATATTGTTACTTTCCCTAGAGAACTACCACTTTCTCCCCATTTCCCCAGTGCTACTGATCTGTAGAGGAATGTATCATTTCTGGCTTTGCTTCCCTTCCCCGTAATCGTTCCCAGGGAGGACTGTGTCATTTCTGGCCTCCCCCGATCTCTGCAGTGGTATCTTCCCGCGGAGGGCGGCTGTGGTCCTGAGCTCTGAATTTTTACATACCAGTTCCCATCAAACCCCACCCCCCAAAACATGCGCATAATTCACCCATCACTAGCCTTTGCACAAAGGGCCCCACTCTTATTGCCAAGTTTTCAAATTCCGCTGGAAATGCTATCTCTTCCAAACGTTAAGAGGCACTTTTCTCTGATGTACGGAAAGGTAACGGCTGTAAAGATGTCTGCTCCCTTCACTATCTGGTTTATTGGCGCGGCCATTTTTCTTGCCAGCCAAATACGTACAATCATTGCCGTTATGAAAGAAAAAGTTGTAGTAGTTCTATAGCACTGTAGGATGATTATAGTTAGCAATAGTTTATTATATATTTTCAAATAGCTAGAAGAGAGGATTTTGAACGTTCCCAACACAAAGAAATGATAAATATTTGAGATAATGGATAAGCTAGTTATCCTGATTTGATCATTACACACTGTATATATGTATCGAAATTTCACTCTGCCACCCATAAATATGTAAAATTATGTGTCAACTAAAGAAATTAAAAAACACGAAACAATTCTGGCTACTAGCACCGATGGCTTCAGGAAGAGCTACTGCTCATGGGCAAGTATAGTGACTAGCAGTACCTAAGGTGGGGTAAAGGACGGAGAAAGTCGCTGTGCTGTCGGAGGAAGCTGTGACTGATTTTGGAAACACAAAGGGGACCTTGCCAGAATAAGAATTCAGATCTTAACATCAGAGCTGGGAATGAAGGAGGGCAGAGGGTTCACACAGAATGGGAGTGAGAGGGTTGAAGGTCTGCCAGGAGGTCTGAAGGAGTGATACGGACCAATGTGGGCTCTCTAAACATGCGAATTTACTTGGTAAGAACTTGGGAGGGGGCTCTGAGATGAGTACTGAGAGTCTCAAGGAGGGGGTTGTAAACTGAGTGATGGGAGTCTGCGGAGTCTGTGACAGGGGTCTGTGGGGTGAGTGAAGGGCTCCACAGAGTAAGCGATGTGGGGTCAGTAATTAGGTCTTTAGAGTCAGTGATGGGGTCTGTGGGGTCAATGATGGGGCTGTTTGGGGTGTGTGTTGGGGTGTCTTTGGGGTGAGTGATGGGGTCTGTAGTGCAAGTGATGGGGGTTCTGGGGAGTCTCTGGAGTCAATGATGGGAGGTCTGAGTATTGGGTAGCCTGTGAGGTCCATCATAGGGCCCTGTTGTTGAGTGATGGGGATCCATGGGGAAAACAAATGTCCTTTCCCATTTTTCTTGGCTATAGTGTGGTCATTTTACCCGCTGGCATTTATGGATTTCTGGTCTGCTGATGTGGTGAACTTTTAATCTGGATATTTCTTGCCATCCACAGCTCTTCTCTTTTCTTCTCCCCCATCTCAACAGCTCTGCCTTTTTAGGCCTTTGCCTTCTCCTCACAACAGTTGGACATGATTAAGTTCCAGGTAAGTTCTTATTTCTTTTCCCACCTCCCTCCCTACCATGTTAGGACACCTAGAAGCAAGGGAGCAGTATTGTATAGTGATTAAGAGCACAGACTCTGGAGCCAGACTGCTCTTAACAACTTTGTGAGCTTAGGCAAGGCATCTAACCTTTCTGTGCCTTAGTTTGCCTAACTGTAAAATGGGGACGATGATGATGACGATGTTGATAATGATAATACCTACCTTGTATGGTTGGTTATGAAGATCAGTTGAGTTAATATAAGTGTGTAGAACAATGCCTAGCACATACATAATAAGCCTTATATATGAGTTCGATATTATTATTATATTATTGTTTATACCATAAAATAGATATGTATAAGTACTTAAAAAGTTAGGAATAGGGAAGTAAAGCAAGACCAGTGCAAGGTTGAAATGTATGTGTATAGACTATAGTATTCTACATAATTATGTTGAGCTCTGGTTATTTTTCTGAGCTTCCTAGAAGCCATGACATAGACAGAAACATACTCACTTGCTTTATTTATCTCACCCATACAGAGAAAGTAAGTCGCTGCCTCAGAAACAAAGAGTTTCTAATATCGACAACACAGTTCTGTGATGGGCCAGCCAAGTCCTTATCAGCAATCTTGGGATAAATACAGGTATAGGATTGCTCTGCTATGACTTAAAATATGTCTTCATGTCAGCCAAAGGTGTCCTGTCAGAGCAGAACTAAAGAGATGTGACTCTTCAGGAAATCAAGGTCATGTCTGCATAAACAGCTCTCTTATATTCTGGCTCCATACAGGGGTAAAACCTTGACGATCAGGATGAATCAGTAAACCCCATGCCCTTCAAATTCTTTTTCAATATATATATATATTTCCTCATCAGGAGTTTCAGTACAGCCTGAGCAACCCATAGGTCTGCCCTTTTCCTTTTTAGGCTCAGAATTCATGATGTCCTTGACCATTTTCAGTTCTTTCCCTTCTTCCATTTTTTAGAAAGTCTATATTATTTTGTTATCTTTTTCTCTTCCTACAGAAGTGATATAGAAGTGGCATCAAAAATTCAAACTCTCGAGGAATGTACAATCTAAAAGGGGGAAATTATCTCATGATCCCATATCACCACTCATTCCAGATAACCAATTTCTGGTGAATTTGGTTAATTTCCATCTATACATCTTTCCCCCACCCCTGTTCTTTCTCTTTATATTTACATACACATATAAACATAGAGTTAACATAAGTCTTCCTTTTGCTAAAATTTGCTCATTACGTGAAACTGTTTTGCAATTCTCTGTTTGCCCTTTACAAAATAACATTGATGGTGGTAGTAGTAGCAATGATAATGATAGCAGAAGTGACAGAACAGGAGCCAACATGTAGTGAGTATACACTGCACCTGGCACTACACTAAGCATTTGTATGCATGGTTATCGTTAATTCTCACAATAACCCTATGAAGTAGGTACCATTATTATCTCTATTTTACAGATAAGGAAACTTGAGTCCTAGAGTGGCTAAGCAAGTGGCATAGGGTTGAACAGCTGGTCATTGGCATAGCTGGGATAGTCCCTGCTCAATGAATGCTTGTTGATAGATGGTATTTCACTATCAGAACATAGAGATGTTTTTAGCAGCTGCATATTTTTCTCTTGTATGCATGCACCATGATTTATTAATCAGCCCCATATTGAAGGACTTCTGTGTAATTTCTGTTACAGTGTGGCAGTGATCTCTCTTGTCATCTCTCTTTGTATACAGTGGTGAGCATTTCTAGAATGTCTGGTTCAAAAGGTGGGCACGTTTTGAACTTTCATAGACATTGCCAAATTGCCTTTGAAAAGTTAGTACAAGTGGACACCCCTCACTAGTAATGAATGAAAATACTCTTTCTATCCTCTTGTCATGGTTTTAATCCTTGTCATTTTGATAGTTGAAAATATTTCATTTCTTTTGTTTGTGTTTATTTGATCGTCAATGAGGTTGAGTATCTTTTTATCTTTTTTCCTTTTTATATTTCTTTTGTGAATTGTTCTTTTACATATACTGCTATTTTTCCTGTGGAGTTTTAAAATCTTTGTCTTACTATTCTTTAAACCTTTTATGGAAATATAACTTAGATAAATATCTTTTGGGGTAGATATTTTATTGAAGCATAACATACAGAGGAAAGTGTATAAAGTGTGCAGTTTCATGAATTTCTGAAAAGTGAAAATACCAGTGTAACCAGTACCTGGATGAAGAAGTAGGAAATGCCAAGCTACCCAGAAGCCTCCTTTATGTCACTTCCAATTACTATCTCTTGACTCACGAGTAACCACTTTCTGATTTCTATCACCATAGATTATTTTTGCCTACTCTCAAATGTCATATTAATGGATTTATACATTATTATTGTTTGGGGTTTGGCTTCTTTCACTTATCATCATGTTTTTGAGATCCATCCTTGTTATTTTATGTATCAGTAGTTTGTTCTCTTTCCATTACTATGACTATTCCGTTGTCTGAATATATCACAATTGTTAATTCATTTCACTGCTGATGGATATTTCCATTTTGGCTATTACAAATAATGCTTCTATGAATATTCTTGTACACGTCTTGGTGAACATATGTGTGCATTTCCCCTGGATATATACCTAAGAGTGGAGTTGCTGGGTCCTAGGTTACGGATATGTTCAGCTTTAGTAGATTCTACCAAGCTGTTTTCCAAAGTGGCTATACCATTTTATTCCCACCAACAATGTGTGAGAGATTCAATTGCTCTACATCCTTGCCAACATTTGGGTTGTTGGTCTTAATTTTAGCCTTTCAGTTGGTATATATTGGTATCTCATCGTGGTTTAAGTTTGCATTTCTTTGATGACTAATGATGTTGAGCACCTTTTCATGTTTATTGGCCATTTGGATATCATCTTTTGTCAAGTATCTGTTCGAATCTTTTTTTCTAGTTTTTCTATTGGATTTTCTATATTTATCTTATTGATTTGTAGGAGTTCTTTATAGTTTCTATAGTATAAAAGTCCTTTGCTGTATATAGGTATTGCAAATATCTCAGGAAAGGCTTTTTTTTTTTTTTTTTTTTTTTTGAGACAGAATGGCCTGGCTCACAGCAACCTCAAACTCCTGGGCTCAAGCAATCCTCCTGCCTCAGCTTCCTGAGTAGCTGGGACTACAGACGCATACCACCATGCCCAGCTAATTTTTTCTATTTTTAGTAGAGATGGGGTCTTGCTCTTGCTCAGGCTGGTCTAGAACTCCTGACTTCAAGCAATCCTCCCGCCTTGGCCTCCCAGAGTGCTAGGATTACAGGCGTGAGCCATCATGCCTGGCCAGGAAAAGGCTTTTTTGAAATGATTAAATAGTAGCTTCTCTCTGAAGAATATTCCCTTTATCTTAAAAAATATTATCACTTTTATTTCTATCAAACCAATTTAACAGAAGTATGCAATTACAGGGATCAGTGTCATTCAAGGATGTGGCTGTGGATTTCACCCAGGAGGAGCAGAATCAACTAGACCCTACTCAGAGGACCCTGTACAGAGATGTGATGCTACAGAGCTATAGCTATCTGGTCTCTGTGGGTGAGGATGGCTTCCCTGGGTAATTCACAGTCTACCCAGTAAAATAATTTTCCATCTCTGAAGTGCTCCAATACTTTGACCTCAGGTTCTAGGGATTAAATATTCTTTTTTTTTTTTTAATTTCAGGATATTATGAGGGTAAAACATTTTGGTTACATTTTATGTCTTTGCCTCACCCAAGTGAGGGTTTAGAGGCATTCCCTTCCACTCTACAATGCTCACTGCGTCCATTAGTTGTGAGTTTACCCCGCCGACCCCCTAATCCCTGGAGAATATTACTGCCGTGTGAGCACCATAGCGTTGATTAGTCAGTGCTAATTTGATGGTGAGTACATGCGGAGCCCATTCTTCCGATCTTGTGATACCTCACTTTGGATAATGGGCTCAAGCTCTATCCAGGAAAACATAAGAGATGGTAGATCACTGTCGTTTCTTATAATTAAGTAATATTCCATTGTATACATATACCAAATTTTAATAATCCACTCATGAATTGACAGGCACTTGGGTTGTTTCCACATCCTTGCAATAGTGAATTGTGCTGCCGGTATTAAATATTCTTAATCCCTCTTAGACTCAACAAGGTGTTTGTATTTTCATCTCCCATGTGAAATTTACCCTCATTAAATGTACCGTCCCAATTTTTTGAGGTCCTGAAGCCCACACAGAGGAGCCCAAGTCTTGTATCATTTCCTATGATAGGGCATCCTGTAACCAAACCAGATGTGATTGCCACTTTGGAGAAGGGAGGACTTTGGATCACAGAGAGAGAAGTCCCAAGTTTGAGGTGTACAGGTAAGTAAAAAGTGAGCAGATGGGAGATGATGGAAGGAAGATCCCCCAGTGGGCCAGTAAGGGCTGGACATCTTTGAAAGCTCAGAAATCCCTTCCTAAAGGATATAAAATCTTGTCGCTAACTGCAAATTGTTAGTTTTGTGAGTTATTATCTCATGGTAATGTTGGAATGAATGATGAGGAACTAGCTTCCACCATAATCTGGCCTAGTCCTTCTGCTTATTCTGTTGGTTACCTCAATTGTTTTTGGCTTTCCTAAAAAGCTCTACGCATGCTATTTGAGTCCCTCTCCCCGCAGATCCTGGATCTGCTACCCTTCCAATCTCCTTTTTCCTACTTATGGCTCTGTAAACCTATTTTTACTTTATCTCCCTGATTTTAAGGTATTTTTCTTAAACAATCAAAGTCACTTATATTTATTGTTACCTTCCTGTTCCAATTTCTGTTACAGCAACTTGGGGTTTTTTTCCCTCAAGCTCATAGTGTAGGAGAGAAATATACTTGGTATTTCTTTTTGACTAGTATCTACACTTAAAAGAAAATAAAAGTCAACCCCACCAGAGGCCTGCTTCTGACGAAAGTGTATTCATAGGATGTAGTATGATTTATTATTCTTTTTTCTAGAAGTCTGGCAAGATGCTGACCAGCTAGAGAGGCACCAGGAAAAGCAAAACAGACACCTGAGGTGAGCTATATCCATTAATAAGAAAAGTGTGATTAAAGAAAGAGGTCATGAATGTGATGGATTTGTCAACCCACTTCCTCAGCACGTGGATAGTGTCTTCAGTACACACACTCTATATGAATGATTCATATGGGGAAAGTTTTAAAGATAATTTAGGCTTATTCAGTCCTAATAGAAGCTTTGCAGCTCAGAAATGTTATGAATGTAATATGTGGGCAATTATTAATTCATGGCAGGCATGAGAAAAATAATGAAATGAAACCCCATGACTATAATGCATATGGGAAAGGTTGTAATCATAACTCATCCTTTGTTCAGCATAATATGATTCAAGCTGGAGAGAAAACCCATGAATGTCCTGAGTATAGAAAACCCCTCAGCAAGAATTCATTCATTATTGTTCATCGGATCACTCATACAGGAGAGAAAACTTATGAATGCATGGAATGCAGAAAAGCACTCAACAAGAAGGCACACCTCCATATCCATCAGAGAATGCACATAAGAGACAAGCTCTTTGAATGTAATGAATGTGGTGAGTCCTTCAGAGAGAAATCAGCACTGCATATACATCGAAGAGCTCATACAGGGGAAAACCGTATGTATGCAATGAGTGTGGCAAAACCTTCCAAGAAAACACAAAGCTCATCATACATCAGAGAAAGCACACTGGAGAAAAGCCCTAAAGGCACATCTCAGTGTACATCACAGAACACACACACACAGGAGAAAAACCTCTTGAATGTAATGAATGTGGCATTTCCTTTAGAGAGAAGTCAACACTGCATAGACATCAAATAATTCGTACAGGAGAGAAACTTTATATGTGTTCAGACTGTGGAAGAGACTTCACCCTTAGGCTGAGTCTCAGTGCTTATCAGAGAATTCATAATCGAGAAAAAAATGGATGCCTGTACTGTATGTGGAAAAGACTTCTCTGGGAAGTCACATCTCATGTTACATCAGGGAGCTCATACAGGAGAAAAATTTCAGAAATCCTATAAATGTAATGAATGTGATAAAGCTTTCTTCCAGAAATCATATCTCATTATTCATGAGAGAATTCACACAGGAGAGAAACCCTATAAATGTGATATGTGTAGTAGAGCTGTCAGAGATAAGTCAAAACTCACCGTATGTCAGGGAACTCACACAGAGAAACCCTATTACTGTCCTGAATGCTGAGAAAAATTTTCCAGGAGTCAAAGCTCAGCACTGATTAAGGAACTCAGAGAGAAGATAAACTTTACTAAAGAACAGAAAATAAAAAACCCTTCATAGACAGTCAAAGAAAAGGAAAATGTAAAAGATGAGGTGAGGAGTCATGCTTTAGCTAGGGTGATCAGGGGAGACTTTTGAGCTTAGACGTTAAAATGAGGTGCCAACCATACTGGGGGCAGGGGAGGGCAGGAAGAGCATCCCAAGCAGAAGGAATAGCAAGAGCCAAGGTTCCTGAAGCAAAAAACTCTTGGCCTTAGTGCCCGTCAATACGTGAGTGGATTAATAAAATGTGGCATATGTATGCCATGGAGTTCTACTCAGCCACAAAAAACAATGGTGATCTAGCATCTCTTGTATTATCCTGGATAGAGCTGGAGCCCATTCTACTAAGTGAAGTATCACAAGAATGGAAAAACAAGCACCGCATGTACTCGCCATCAAATTGGTATTAACTGATCAACACTTAAGTGCATATATAGTAGTAACATTCATCGGGTGTCAGGAAGGTGCGGGGGGAGGAGGGGATGGGTATGTACACACATAATGGGTGCGGTGAGCACCATCTGGGGGATGGACACACTTGAAGCTCTGACTCGGGTGGGGCGAGGGCAATATACGTAACCTAAACAACATTTGTACCCCCATAATATGCTGAAATAAAAATAATTAAAAAAACCCTCTTGGCCTTTGTACTTGTATCATGGGTATATATTGAAGGACTATTTTACATCAGAGACTAAAATCTTTTGAAGCCTTGAATATATGAGAGCTGTCAGTCAGAAACCAAACCTCACCATAATATGGGCACAAATATTAAGGGAAACCCAATTTAATTAATGTCAACAAGCATATTTCCTCGGAAATGATACAAGGGAAATATGTTTCCAGATTTAATAACAAACTCTCACAGAAAGAAATTAATAAAATCTACTATTATCGAGAATAGCTGTTTTGTCATGTCTTATAATGGGGAATAAGAGCCCTCTACCAGAACAAAAGGGTTTACCAAATGATATAAAGTGATAGATTTAAAGATAACTACTAAAGCAACAATGATTAAAAATATACTTTAAATGTTCCAAATTATTAGAAAGGATGCATAATCAGAACAATGTAAAGAAAACAGCACTAGGGCATCAAATCCAGTTTCCAGAAGTAGCAACAGCTGATAATGTCAGCATTTCTGTCCCAGCATGTTCTGTGGGCAAGATTTTGGCTGTGTTTCTATGTGTGGACCTTCCCCTTTTTTGAGGTTGATCATGTAGACTTCTCAGAAATATTATGAGCTATCTGATAGGCTTTCAGAAGATCTGTTTTTGACTTAAATTCACCAGAGTTTATTTCTGCTGCTTTTGATGAATAACTTTCACATTCAGAAATCAGTACTCAAAGTGATGGGACCCTTTATGGACCCTCAGGGAGATGTGAGAACTGATTATCTAGGTGGATTGGGGCTGAAGGCAGGGGAAATTCAGTTGGCATTCCTTGGCATGCAGTGGCAGCTAGCTGTTTGCATGATCATCTGTGCTTATGATGATCACTGAAAGCAAGGCGTGGGTAGTTCAGTATTGACCCTCAACTAAAGAGTACAGAGGACATGAGGACTGTTTCCTCATGGAAGTGGCTGCTTCTAATGGAGCTGGCCAATGCAAAGAGAAAGAATGGCAAGTTGAACTTCTGAAATTCTCGGCTCAAGAAACAAACTGAAACCCAGGCATTCTGAAAGAAGAAATTATTACCTTGTGTATCCATTGAATTCTTTGCTTAAATTCCCAGCCTGTCATTTTAAACTCAAGACTTTGATCATAAAAGGGGATGGCAGGGGGCATTGGGAGAATGGTAATATGTGGGAGGATGTGGAAGAATGTAAATACTTTAAATTGCTAATTCCCACAGAGCTTCCTGTGTAAACTGAATCCTACTGGATTTGGTCTCCCATGAAGAGACTGTTATCTGCCTTAAATAAATATTTTTTAAGGGAAGCCAATTTTCATATCCCTCCCCCACTCCTCTATCTCCAAACCTGTACCTGTCTTGTGTACCAAGCATGTTGTGTACTTTACAAACATTAATTCATTTAATCCTCCCAATAACCCCCTAAGGTAGTTACTATCATTATTATCCCTATTTTACAGATGAGGAAACTGAGGCACGGAGAAATTAAGTGCCTCTTCCACTTACACAGCTAGTTAAGTGGAAGAGATGGTATTTGAATCCAGAAGAACATACACTCTTAATCACTACATTATCCTCCCCTCCTGCCCCACCCCAAATGATCTGGTATTTAGAGCTTTGAATATATGGAGGAAGTGATTGAATGGGGGTAACTCCAGGCATTGGAAAAATGAAGAGAGTCAGGCATCAGAGCATCTCTTGCACTGTTTACAGATATTATCCTTTATTAAATCCACAAAAGAAAGAAAAGAAAATTGAATCTTTGTCTCTGGGAATCTGAGTCACGAATGAATTTTCGAGTCAGTTTTCACATACACATCACAACCCTTGAGCCATTCAGATAAATCATGGCCAGAACAGTGTCGGCTCCAAGAATTCCTGGGAAATGAAGGGAGGGAGGGAGGGTGAAGTGGAAAGGTTGATGGGGTGGCAGTGCCACTATCCCTGGCTGCCCATGGCCCAGGCTATCCCCATGAACTTACCAGGCAGTCATACTGTTACGTGATGACACGACCCGCTTGGCACACAAGATGTCATCCAGAAGATGGCGATTGAGCAGGTCTGGGGGGAAGAGAGGGACATGGTGATCTGGTGCACTGGGGACAGGGTGACAGTGTATGGAGGGCCCACGGATTCTGGATTCCTTGGGGCTGAATAACCTCAACAACTACATTGGCTGATTCTGGATGACCTTGACTGTCTCATCAGCTGGTTGTGTATTAACTCAATCACCATGTTGGCTGGTTCTGTACAACCTTAACTCATGCTGATTGATCCTCGATGACCTTGCTTGACCTGGATGACATGACGTTGGCTGGTTATGAATAACCCCAATCTCCATATTGGCTGGTCCTGGACAATCTCAAACTCCCTGTATGCCAGTTCTGAATGACTTCAACTGTCATTTTGTCTGGTTGCGAATGATCTCAACTGCAATGCTGGCTGGTCCAACATCATCTGAACCACCATGCTGGCTAATTGGAAAGCTACTCAACTGCCATGTTGGTCTGTTCTGGTGACTTCAAACACTATGTTGTCAGGTCCTAGATAAATTCAACTCCCGTTTTGACTGATTATGAATGATCTAAATCTCCATGTTCGCTAGTCCTGTTCAACCTCAGCTACCATGGTGCGTGGTCCTACATGATCTCAACTGCCATGTTGGCTGGACCAGGTGACCTTAACTGCCATTTGGCTAGTTATTAATGATCTCAACCACAGTGTTGACCAGTCCTCAACAACCTCAGCTGCCATTTTGACCAGTTATACATAACTTCAACCTCCATGTTGACTGGTCCAGGACATCAACCTCCGTTTTATTGAATCCTGGACTACCTCAAATGTTGCCTCAAACTGAACAACCTAACCTTAATTTTATCTAGTATTGAGAAAAAACTCATTATTCCTATTACCCTGTCTCAGACAACCTCAACCTCTACAGTGGCCAGTCCTGGATAAGCTCAACCTTCAAACTGGCCAATCCTGAGTGATCTCTTCTGTTGTGTTGGCAGAGCTTGGACAACCTCAACCTCCACTTGGGCTGGCTCCAAATAACCCCACTCTCCATTTTGGCCAGTCTTGGCACAACCTTACCCACCATTTTGGCCAACATTGAACAACTTCAACTGCTATTCTATTTTGTCCTCAACAACACCACACTCTTATCTGGAAAGTTCTCTCATTTATGTATGGAGGTAGTTTGTTTCCCTTCCTACAGCCAAACATCTTTTTCACTCAGGGCCTGGACAACCTCAACGCCAAATCAGGACAATCTCTCCCTCTATTCCACATGGAGCTAAATTTCCTGTTTCCTGAGTCTCAGAAAACTGCCATGTCCATTCTGGGTGAGGGTTGGGAGCTCTGAGTTCTTCTGACCTAGACAATCTCTCTGTAGTCTAAGTAATAATACAGGATTATGTCTCTAACAGCAAAGCAACTTTTCTTCTTTCCCCATCAATTTTCTGCTTATTACAGGAGATTATGGCTTAGATAACCATGACCTCTCTGGGGGAATGAGGCCAGGCATGGCTTCAGTGTGTCCTCAGGGTTACCTTACCACGACAATCCATGTGACAAAGGTTCTGTGTGGGTGTGACACCATTGTCACACCACCAGGCAGAGTTCAGCTGGAAAATGCCATATTCGCTGCTGCCATCAGGATTGTGGTCTACGAAGGAGGTGTCAAAGCCACTCTCGTAGTGAGCCATGCACAGCCCTGGAGCAGGAATAAGGGAAGTAGGAGATAGGCATAGAGCCAGGGAATAGGGAAGGATAGGATGAAGGGGAAGACAGGGATGGTTGTCATCTCAGTTGTGAGGATGATGATCTTGTTTTGGTTGTGGTGATGTTGGTGATTATGGTGAGATATCAGTGATGGTGGTGGCAATGTATTCATGGTGATGATAGTGGTTATGCTATTGATTGTAGTGATAGTATTGATAGCAGAGATAGAGGTGATGGTTGTGAAGGCAATGATGGTGATGACATTAGAGTTAGTTAAACTATTCGTCACAGTTAGTCAGTGAGTGACCAAAGGGATCATTCTCTGGTCCAGAGAGGTGAAAAATGGCAAGGGAGGACTGGGTCTGAATATGATGGGTGGCTCAGGGTATAGATGGGACTTGGGGCAACCAGAGTCTCACAGTCTCCAACGCTGTAGCCCTTGTAGCCATTGAGGCCTGCCTTCTCCAGCTTGGTTGCCAGCTCGCAGCGTTCATAGATCTTGGCATCCACAGTGGCAACCATCAGCGCAGCCAAGGTCACGACCACAGTGCCCCAGGCCTGCATCATGACACCCACAAGCCCTCCTAGCTGACACCTTGCTCCAGTCTCACCCTGTGGTGTTCAGAATTATGAACATTCTGGAACTCTGAGCTCTATGAGCAAAGGTCTAAGTCATAGATTCTGGAACACAGGTTTGGGCACCTTACCACTTTCCTCAGTGCCAGCTCTGTAGATACCAAGAGATGTACACAAGGAAAAAGAAAGATACTGACATGTAGATAGAGATGGAAGGAGACAAAGAGGGGGGGAACCCCAGAGTTATCTGAAAGAGATGCAGGGAGAGAGGAGTTAGGGACACACAAGGACAGACAGGACTCTGGTACTAGGCCTCACATTGGGCCCACATTCCCCTACGTTCCTTAACACTGTCCCACTTTACTCTAGTTAGTCATGTTCTACCACTGGTTACCTCCGTTTCCACTCACTCTGCCCCTCATCACCTCTATTAACCCCCTTGCTGAGCATTCAGTGCTGTTCCCCACACTGTGCCTGCTACCACTTCTGATTCCTCATGCTCTGCAAAATATGCCCACTCTGCCCTTGCTCTCTGCCCCTCATTACTTCCAGTTACCCCTTGTATTAGTCCGTTTGTGCTGCTATGACAGAATACCTGAGACTGGGTATTTTATAAATAACAGAAATTTATTTCCTCACAGTTCTAGAGGCTAGGAAGTCCAAGATCAAGGTGCTGGAATCTGGTGAGCACTTTCTTGCTGTGTCCTCACATGGTGGAAGGCAGAAGGACAAGAAAGAACACCCGCTCCTGCAAGCCCTATTTATAGCGGCACTCATCCCTTCCTGAGGGTGGAGCCCTCGTGATCTAAACACCTCCCACAAGGCCCCACCTCTCAGTACCGTTGCATTGGGGATTAAGTTTCTAACACCTGAATTTGGGAAGGGACACATTCAAATCATAGCACTCATCCTCGGCACCTTGTCTACCTTGCTGCACTTACTGTGCTGTCCCATCCTAATTTACTGGGGGGAATCTGCCCCACTTGACACATTACATATTACAAATGACATATCACATACATATCCTCATGCTCAACTGCTTTGTCACCTTCATTCTTGTTCTACCTTTTAGTCCCCTGTTCACTTACACTGCCTCTCACCCACTTATATTCGCTCATACCCGGCCTCATGCTATCCTAATTCCCTAACCTTCTACTTCTCATTACCCAAATTCACTCATGTCATAGTCCTTCTTCATGTCCATTCGCTCTCCCTCAGACTCGTATCCTACTTTCACCTCCACTTCCTGCCGCCACATCAGATGTCTCCTGCTCATTCTCAAGTGGCCCATTTGTTAATTGACTCAGGCCCTCGTTATCTCCCCCATTCACTTCCTTTCTGCCTTTTCTTCACCTCTATTCTCTCAGATGCTGCCTACATCAGCCCCATTTCCTAGAACTCCGCCCCATATTCCTCCCAAACACTAGCTCAAGTTACCCACATATACTCACTGTACGCTTGGTCACCACCATTCTGTCCCCATTTTCTCTTCATTGTCCCCATGTATTCTCACTCTGCCTCTCATTACCTCATTCATTGAAATCCACTACCAGTGTAACCTCTGTTATCCTCTCTCACTCATATTCTGCTCCTGAGTCATCATGTCTAGTTGCTCCCTCTCTGCCCCTCAGCACCCCCATTTGCTCACATTTTTCCTTGAATTTGCACTTTTTGCTCGCATGGGGCTCTGTGTTTTCCCACTGTCCTCACCCCTGGCCGTGTGACCTTCGTCCCCTCCCTGCCTCACAATACCCACCTATACTCACCTGCTCTTCCGTTCCCCTCTCGCTCTGCCCGACAGTGCCTCCATTCACGCATGTTCTTCAGCCCACTCACGCTTGCTGATTCCCAACGGGGTTCCTGGACCACTGCTCTGTACTACCCCGTCTAGTCCCAGTCTGCCCCCTCACCTCCCGTCACTCTCCTCTCTCCGAGAACCCACGACTCAAACAAATGGAGCCTGGTTCACACTCTGCCATGTATTCAGCTCCATTCCCTCTTCTCCTGCCCCTCCTGCACCCCATTCTTCCCTCCATGCCCCACATTACTCCCATTCACTCCTACTTTCCCCGAACTCCCCTCTCTTTACTCATACCGTGCCTCAAGCTGCGTTTATTCACACTCTCATCCTTAGTGCTCATATCAACTCCATTCGCATTTGCCACCTTTCATTGCCCCATTTGCTAAGGGTCTGCTCCCATTCGCACCTTTTATTACTTAGATTGTGCCTCGTTTTCTCACCATTCACTCAGTCTCATTGTAATCTCAAATTAATTCACAGTCGAATGCGTAGTCATTCCCTCACTCTGCCCCACATTCACTCCATTCTGCTGCTCATTCACCTCCATTCTGTCGCCCTTTGCCTCTCCTTGCCCCCATTCACTCCCAGTTTGTCCTTCAGTCACCATTATTCACTGCCCGCCAGTCCCATGTGTCTCCTGTTCACTGACACTCCCAGCGACCAAGACAGAAAAGTCAGGATTCAGTTTGGCTGCACATACCAACACCACCACAAATAGCAGTGCTTCAAGAGGACAGAAGGGGATTCCTCTTTTAGAGGTGGGCAATTCAGGGCTAGCGTGGTGGCTCCAAGGTCACCAGAGACCTGGCTCCTTCTGCGCTGTTGCTCTGCCAACCTCGCCTGCTGCCTTGTGGTCCAAAATGACTGCTCACAATTGGCAATATTTTCATAGTTTTGATAAAATGTATCTTAAGAGCAATTGTAATGATGACTCGCCAGCCAGGCGGGGGGCCTTTTCTCATTGTCTTTGGGTGGGAGTGTCACATTGTGCAGACTCTGTGGTGGTACTAGCCACCTGTCAACTTCCCGCACCCCTTCACCTACCCACCTGCTGCTTAGGCTACTGAATGAAGAGGTTGCACCTGTAGGGACTTATGGTGGGGTGCCCAGGACAGAGAGTGGGGGTCTTGGCTCTGCAGCAGAAAAGCTGGCCTCACATAGCTTGTGCATGTGCACTGTGGGCCCTCGGACAGTTTCTGAGTGGCTGTATCCCTGTCTGAGAAACATTTCTGGAGCTGGCAATTACCGCACACCAATTCCTGCCAACCCTGAAGGATTCCCCCCTTTGTATAGGTGTGTGTGGACAAGGTGGTGGGGATGACATTTAGGAGCTGGAAGGGCCAGACTGTGACAGGCCCTGTCCAGCTCTTTCTGTTTCCCTCCTTCTAATGCATTGAGAGAGTGGGCAAAGTTTGTACCCAGGAGGTATTGATCCTTTAAGGAGCAAAGGACTTGAGTTCCTCTGTTGCTTTCTCCCTTTTTTTTAAAAATATTTTTTTTATTTCTAATTATTATGGGTACATAATAGTTGTATATATTTATAGGATACATGTGATGTTTTGATATAGGCATAAAATGTGTAATAATCAAATCAGGATAATTGGGGTATCCATCACCTCAAGCATTTATCATTTCTTTGTGTTAGGAACATTCCAATTCTACTATTTTAGTTATTTTAAAGTATACTATCACTTATCGTTGACTACAGTCACTTTGTTGTGCTATCAAATATTGTTCATTCTATCTATCTAAATATATTTTTGTACCTATTAACCATCCCATTTTATCCCCCTCTCCCTATAACCTTCCCAGTCTCTGGTAACCATCATTCTACTCTCCGTCTCCATGAGATCAATTATTTTAGAATTTAGCTCCCACATATGAGTAAGAACATGTGAGATTTGCCTTTCTGTGCTTGGCTTATTTCACTTAACATAATGTTCTCCAGTTCCATCCATGTTGTTGCAGCTTTCTCTCTTTGCCTTGTCTGCCAGGGAGCTCTATTCTTTGGCTAGTTTTAATGGGCTCCTTAGATGCCTTCTGGAAGTTCTGTAGGATATTGAATAAACAAAAGTCTATTGGGTAGAAGTTATGGATCTGACCTTGGGAACTTGTATGACCTTGGGCAAATTACTTAATCTCTCTGGAATTCAGTTCCCTTATTTGACAGGTGGGGGTCATAAGAGTGTTGTGGTGACTATCTGAGGCAGGTCATGTCATGTGCTTCACACAGTGTCTGGCACAGAGGAGATAACTGAATTATATCACTTGCTGTGCTGTGCCTTGGCAGGAGTGTCCTCACTGGTCTTCCTATTCCCACCCTTGCCCTCTGCAGTCTGTTCTCCACAAATCAGCCTGTGAGTCATCTTTTTATTTTTTTCCTTCTTATTTAAGAAAGTTTTATACACACACATCAAATTTTATTTAAATAATAATAAACAAATGTTTATGTGCCACACATTGTTCTAAATCCTTTAAAATTATCAACTTATTTGTTACCACAACCCTAATGAGGTAGGCACCTGTCATCATTCCACTTTTATAGTGAGGAAACTTAGAACAGAGAAGTTAAGAGTTGTACCCTAGGTCACACAGCTGGTCGGTGAGGGTTTGAACTCAGGCTGTCTCCATCATATTTGTTTGTTTGTTTGTGTCTGTCTTCTTCCCTGCTATATTCCCAATCTAGAACACTACCTGGTATACAAGAGGTGCTTAAGCAAATCCCTGTGGAGGTCATATTCTAGTGAGGCAAGATAAGCAATAAACAAATGAGTCAAACATACGTGTGTTTTTAACGTTTACAATGCTCGATTTATTCACACTGATCTTTTAAAAATCTGATCCCTTCTATGGCTTCCCATTATGCCCATAATGAAATATGAGCTCCGTCCCTGGCTGAGGAGGCCTTCTAGCACCTGCTCCCCCTGCCCACACCTCCTACCCTCCCAACACACTGACACCGTTTCTGCCCATCCAGAGAAAGCAACCTGTTGGCCACTACTTAATACACCCCTTTCACCCCTGGGGTGTGTGCGTGTGTCCCATATCGGCATTTATTAATTCTTCAGCTTGCCTGTCTGCATACCGACCTACCATCTTCATCCTTCAAACGTTACGATGTAAACTCCCAGCCTTAGCCACTGGATGGAGCCAGTGGCTTTTCCCTACCTCCTAGCCTCTGTGCTCGTAGAGAGACTGCCACGCAGCTGTCAATTACACCTGCAACCCTGTTGCTGCCCTCCAAGTTCAAGACACGAAATTGCCGCCTGCTAGAATCTTTAATTAGATACGTCCCCTCGCCGCCCCGCCATAAGAAAATTGGTGTCTGAAGTCTTCGGAAAGCCAGTCTCCGCATAACAAAGTAAATAGAGGCTCTCCGCAGCCGCCCTTCAAGGAAAGAACCGCGGTGGGCGCGGCCATCCCACCTCAGGGCTGTGTCGTCACCGGCGAGGCTACCTTCCCTCTGCGCCTGCGTCGTGGCCCGGTCACCTTCGCGGCCCCATGTTGACTATTGGCGGACGCGGTCTCAAAGGCACCACTGAGCGTGCGCAGAACTGGCCCCCGCAGCCCTTTAGGCTGCGGTGCCAGAGAGTCGGTCCCGAAGCGGAAGTCTTGTCGGGACCAGTTCTTGTAACGGTCTTCTCATCAGCGAGCAGAAAATCTGATGTCGAGAGAGTGAGGTTGAGGGGGCGAGTGCTAGGGGTCGTGGGCTGAGCGATGGGGAGTTCTAGGGGATGAGTGAAGGGGGGTTTGAGGGGGTGAGTGATGGGGGACCGAGAGGTCAGTGAATAAGGGTCTGGGGGCTCAATGGTGGCCAAAGTTATGGGGCTAGTCAGGATTGAATGGGGCTTATTAAACTTTGACTTTCACACATTTTCCAGCACAGTGACTTGCGCTAAGGGTTCATGCGCATCCCTCTCAGGCCCTTCTTTAGAGTGCCCCGCTCCTCCCTCTGCCCTCTTCTCTTGCCCAAGCCCCGAGACAGGGGCCTGTTGTGAATGCTCCAGCTGAAGTGAACCTGCACCTGAAGGCCTCTTTCCGGCTCTTGGGCAAGACGGCCCCAGTGAGGTGAGCAGGAAGAGGCACCTGCGAGGACTCACCTGACCACGGGCCTCGCCCAGAGTTTGGGGCCTGGCGCTACGGGGGTCTAAGGGGATTGGGGGTAAAATGTCATTGAGATAATAGTTTTAGAATTAAGTTTTTTGGCGTTTAATAAGTAAGATTTGAATTATAGATTAATTGGGAAATAGAGGAAAAGAAAATAAAAAGGAACTAATTTTACTCCCCCCATTTAAATGCCCATTCTTAGACATTTTTAGAGTGTATAGGGGTATGCCTTTTAAGCATTTAACATATAGTTTTAATATGGGTTCCTGCAGTTTTATAAACTACTTTGTTTTCATTTAGAAGTTTAATGTAATTCAGCTTAATTTTTTTCTATACTGTTTTTAAACTTTAAATTGAGATATGTGTGCCACAAAGTACGTAGATAGTAAGTGTACAGTTCTATATAACATTTTAAACAGCTGTTTAGTATTTCATCCCTTATAGTTCCTTATTATTAATCCCTTATTATGGGTCATATAGGAGCATTTAAATTTGGCATTATTAAAGTCAATGCTGAGGTGAAGGTACTTACAGAGAAATTATGATACATTATAATAGGTTATTTTATTAAGGAAGATATCTAGAAATCTAATTTCTGGGTCAGTACACAATGTAATACATGTATAAAACCTTTTGTGTTCAGCGTTTACATGAAGAAGAGAGTCAAGAATACACAGGTTGTTGTTAAAACCACATGGCTGCTCAAACTCTTCCACAGAGTGGCCTCATGGCCAGCTGGTGTGAGGGGATTTCTAGGTAGATAATTTTGGGCACTAAAAGCCTGAGGGGGTCTCCGCATATGCTCTCATATATTCTTCTCCACTTGTTCCAGCTCAGCCTTCACAAATCTCTGCTTTTTCTCAAGAAGAGCAGGAAATGGCCAAACCCCAGGTATGTATGTTGTCTGTCTGTTTATTCATCTATTTTACTGTGGATGTGATATGTAGGAATCTTCGCCGTAAAATAGGAAATTATTTGTAAATAAGGATTAGGATCAGGGAAAATGAGAGACAGCAGATCAAGGCCAGGTTAGAATGTGGACACGTGGAGGACTTAGGATGTAACAGATATATTAATTAATATAGAGCTGTCAGTTTCTCCTTGAGCCTTCTGACAGTCAAAGGAAAACATAACCAGTACCCTGGCTCACCTCACTTATCAGGAGAGAGCACACCCAGACCTCAGGGGAAGTCAGGCTTTCCTGGAGTTGGTCTTCAAGGCATTTCTTTGCTGGGTCTTCATGTGGATAGTGGAATTGTCTTCAACCCCAGCCTGCTAATAAATGCAGTCCCTGGTTTCCTGCAGATATTTCCTATAGCATTTCTCAGTGAGCTGGAGATATCATGTCAAAATGTAATTTGGGAATGAAATCTCTTAGGGAGCCTGCCTGTCTTTCAAATGATTTTCCTGAAGTAATTTTCTCAGTTGGACTTTCAATTCTCTTTGGGCCAAGAGACAAAGTTCTTCAGCTACCCATAGCTCACCATCTTTTTTCTTTCACTTTTAAAATTTTCATCTTTTAAATTAATATATAGTAAAATTGATTTTGCTACTGTACAGGTTGATAAATGTTAACACATGTGTAGATTGGTGTAACTATAGGATAGATAATAATTTCATCACCCCAACAAACTCCTGCATGCTACCCCTTTTATAGTCATATCCTTCCCCACCTGTAACCTCAGGCAGCCACAGGTCTATTCTGTATCGCTATAGTTTTGTCTTTTCAAGAATGTCATATAAGTGAGGTCATATTCTAGGTAACCTTTCCCTTTTGAGATGATTAATTTACATTCAATTCGAAGAATAATACAGAGAAATCCTGTATATCCTTTCCCTCATTTCCCCCAATATCATCCCGCAGAACTGTAGTATAGTATCAAAATCAAGTACAGAATAGCTCCACCATCACAAGTTGTTATCCTCAAGTTGTCCTTTTATAGCCACATCCATCATCCTTCCTCCCTCATACCCATTCCTAAACTCCTGGCAACTACTAATCTGTTCTATGTGTCAGGAATTTTCTCATTTCAAGAATGTGACAGAAATGGAATCATACAGTATATGACCTTTTGGGATTGGATTTTTTTTCACTCAGCACAAGTACCTGGAGATTCATCCAAGATTTTTCATATGTTAATATTTCTTTCTTTTTTATTGCTGAGTCCATGGTACCACAGCTTATTTATCCATTTCACCTGTTGAAAGACATTTGTGTTATTTCCGATTTTTGGCAGTTAGGAGTAGAGTTACTTTAAACAACCATACGCAGGTTTTTGTTTGAACACACGTTTTCCTGTCTCTGGAGTAAATATTGGATTGCCGAGTCATATTGTAAGTGTATGTTTAACTTTTTAAGAATCTGCCAAATTGTCCAAAGCATTGAACCATTTTTCATTTCACCTAGCAATTTATGAGTTCCAATTGCTCCACATTTTTGTTAATACTTGGTTTTGTCAGTACTTTTTACATTAGTCATTCTAATAGGTATGTAGTGGTATATCTCCTTATGCTTTTAATTTGCATTTCCCAATGGCTAAAGATGTTGAACATCTTTATATGCTTTTGTATATCCTATTTGATGAAGTGCCTGTTAAAAAGTTTCTGCTCATTTTAAAATTGGATTTTCTCACTACTGAATTTTTTTATATTTTATTGTTCTCTGTGCGTGAATTATATGCAACTTGAAAAATAGTTTGCATGGCTCCCAAGGTGAAGAGACTTGTGAGTTACATATGCTTCACAAGGCCCTGGGCTCTAAACTAGCATGAGTTAAATACAACTCACATGGCAGTTAATGTGTTAATGATAAGAGGTAATGTTTACTGAGCATTTAGCAGAGCCAAGCTCTGTGCTGAGGACTGTGCACAGACTAGCTCATATAACGCTCTCATCGGCCCCACTGTTATGACCCCCACTTACAGATGAGGAAAGTCAAAAAATTGTGACCTACCCAATGTTACCACAAAGTACAGCAGCAAAGCTGGGATTCCAGCCTAAACCTGTTTGACTTCAGAACCATGTTACTACTGCAGGATGTCTCTTTGTTGGCCAGCTACAAAGGTTAATGAAAAATAAGACATCAGTGAAAAATCAAAATAATAAAGTATCTATTTCATAGTCAAGCTGTTATCCCATTGTGTTGTAGATTTTTAAAGCACCCACACACAGATGTACTGGTTTTAAATCCCAACTTCTCATCTAATGTGGGGATGCTAAACAAAAAGATCTGCACTTTGCTGAAAAAGCAAAAGTTAAAATTCTGGTGTGACAACTGGTTGCTTCTAGAAGGAAGAATAAGCAAATTTTGAAATGGGTTTTAAGCAAACAGCAGGGGACAGGCAGGCCTAGGAAACAGGAAAGGGAGGGGAATGATTCGGGCTCTGTTGCTGAGTTTAGGCTCAGAGACTGCAAACAGGAGCCTACAATAAAACCCAGGGACATTGAGGAGAAATCCGTGTTTTTCAGATTGACAGTCCAGATAAAGGAAGGCCATCTGGCAAATCACCAATGCTCTGGTTTAGAAGCAGATTATCTGTTGCCTCTGAGAAAGTGCTCAACCTTCTCCCTCTCTTGGTGAAGAAAGAGGAGCAAAGGGAAAAAGAGAGATGGAAGAAGAATCTTTTTTCCAGTGTTCTTGACCGCTCCAGACCAAGCCTAGGCAAGCATGTCTGCTGGAAGCTTGCCCCGCACCTTTCTCTGCCCTCTTCTTTATGCTTCCCCCTTCTCCCTCCCATCAACCAACTCCTGGGAAAGATTGTGACAAATCAGTGCATCCTGGAGTCTCTGCTGTGGCCTCCATCTGATACCACCTCAGACAGGTTCTGACTCCAATAACCTGAGTATTGCTCTCTTTCCACTCTCTCTGGCTCCTCTTATAGACTCTGTGGAAGGAAGCTCCTGACTCACCATATCCAAACAATTACCATTCACAGCATAGGGAGCCATCAGTATTCTCCACCACAGGACAGCCCTTCTGTCCCAGGGAAGGTGCCTCTTGCCAGAGTGTGCACCCAAGAGGGAGGACCCTGGAGTGGCATCGAGGGGGAATAAACGCTTGCTTGGGCAGCCACATCTCCTGAGTCAACCTTGATGTTGTTTCCCATGACTTAATTGTATCAACTCCGAAAGGCTAACCCCCCTCAACCCCTCATGGAAAAGTTAGCTGAGCTACCACATTGAACTTTTCCTACCACCTCTTCTCATTAATTCTACAACATGTCTCAGAACTAAGCAACACTGTTGAGTAGCTGATATCCATGGATTTTCCCTTTACCACCATTTTGATGCAAGGATATTGCTATAATTTGGATGTTTGTACCCCAAATCACATGTTGAAATTTGATCCCCAATTGGAGGTGGGACCTAATGAGAGGTGTTTGGGTCATGGGGACAGATCCTTCATGAATGGCTTGGCACCATTTTGCAGTAATAAGTAAGTTCTTGCTCTATTTTCCCACAAGAGCTGGTTGTTACAAAGAGCCTGGCATACGCACCCCTCGCTTCCTATCTTGTCATGTGATCTCTGCACACAACAGCTCCCCTTTGCCTTCCACGCCTTCCACCATGAGTGGAAGCCACCTGAGGTTTTCATCAGATGCTCAATCTTCCAACCAGCAGAATCATGAGCCAAATAAACTTTTTTTTTCCTTACAAATTACTCAGCCTCAGGTATTTCTTAATAGCAACACAAATGGACTAAGACAGTTATTTCAATGGAGCCTAAAAGAAAAACCTCCAAACTTGTCTTGGCATCTTGTACTTTAGTGGTGGTTCCATCAACTTTATTCTTGAGACCACTTCTTT
>NW_012149596.1:1550832-1562355 GCF_000956105.1 Propithecus coquereli | reverse complement strand
TCCAGTTTTCTTAATCTTTCTTGACTTAATCAATAACATCTTTCCATTTATTTTTAAATTTACTTGTTTATCAGTTGTATTCTATATCCTTTAAATATTTTATTTCTTCCTCTCAAAGTTCACCTAATTTCTTTCAGTACTTCAGCCAACAATCCATCCTTTTTTTAATTTAAAGTGCTAATTGGTGATTAATTTAACCAGGAATTACTTCTTATCAATGGCATTTTGAAACTTAATAAATTTAAGCACATTGATTGGTTAATCTCTAATTTCCAAGAACAAATTGAATTGCTATCTTACTTGTACAAGTATGTATGTATGTGTAAATATACACATGTATATGTACACACATACATATATATTCATAAATAAATTCTTTTTTATTTCAGGATATTATGGTAGTACAAACATTTTGGTTACATGTTATGACTTTGCCTCACCCAAGCCAGGATTGGAGGCATGCCCTTCCCCCATACAATGCTCACCGCATCCATTAGTTGTGAGTTTACCCACTCCCACCCTCCAACCCCCAATGAATATTACTACCACGTGAGCATGTTAGTGTTGATCAGTTTCACTATCGAGTTTTGAGAGTTCTATGTACATTCTTACAGTAGTCCTTCGTCAGATACATGGTTTGTAAATATTTTCTCTGAGTATGTGGCTTGTCCTTCCATTTGCTTAACAGTTGTTTGTAGAGCAACTCTCTTCTAACTATTTGAAAATATACAATAATTTGTTGCCAATTATGGTCATCCTACAGTGCTATAGAACACTAGAAATTATTTGTCCTATCTAGGTGTACTTATGTATCTGTTAACCAACCTTTGGCTATCCTCCCCTCCTTCCTACCCTTCCCTGCCTCTAGCAACCACTGTTCTACTCTCTACTTCTCTGAGATCAACTTTTTTAGCTTCCACATATGAATGAGAACATATAGTATCTATCTTTCTGTGCCTAGCTTATTTCACTTAGCATAATGTCCTCCAGGTTCATCCATTGTTGCAAATGACATAATTTCCCTCTTTTTAAAGGCTGAATAGTACTCCACTGTGAATATGTACCACATATTCTTTATCTGTTCATCTGTTGATGGAAGTTTAGGTTGATTCCATAACTTGGCTGTTGTGTAAAATGTTGCAATAAACATGAGAGTGCAGCTGTCTCTTCAACATACTGATTTCACACCTTTTGGATATATACCCAGAAGTAGGAATGCTGGATCACATGGTAATTCTGTTTTTACTTTTTTTGAGGAATCTCCTGTTTTCCATAATGGCTGTATATTAATTTGCATTCCCTCAACAGAGTGCAAGTGCTCTGCTTTTTCCACATTCTTGCCAATACTTGTTTTTTAAATCTTTATGATAGCCATTCTGATAGGTATGAGGTGATATCTCACTGTGGTTTTAATTTGTATTTCCCTAATGATTAGTGATGTTGAGCATTTTTTCATATATCTGTTGGCCATTTGTCTTCTTTCAAGAAATGTCTATTTGCCCATTTTTTAATTGGGTTTTCTTGCTGTTGAGTTGTTTAAGTTCCTTATATATTTTGGATATTAACCCCAAATCAGATGTATGGCTTGCAAATATTTTTGCCGTTTCTATAGGTTGCCTCTTCACTCTGTTAATTGTTTCCTTTGCTATGCAGAAGTTTTAGAAAAAATTTATTTGTAAAAGTGTATGGGGTACAAATAAAATTTTGTTACACGGATATATTATGTAGTGGTGAAGTCAGAGCTTTTAGGTTATCTATCACTTGAATAACATAAGTTGTACTGATTAAGTAATTTCTCATCATCTACCCCCTTTTTACCCGCCCACCCTTCCAAGTCTCCATTGTCTATCATTCCACATTCTATGTCCATGTGTACACATTATTCAGTTCCCACTTATAAGTGAGAACATGCAGTATTTGTCTTTCTGTGTCTGAGTTGTTTCATTTAAGATAATGGTCTCCAGTTCTAACCATGTTGCTGCAAAAGACATGATTTTATTTTTTATGGCTGAATAGTATTCCATTGTGTATACATTACCACATTTCCTTTATACAATCATCCGTTGATAGACACTTAGGTTGATTCCATATTGTTGCTGTTGTCAATAGTGCTGTGATAAACATATGAGGTCAGGTATCTTTTTGATATCGTTATTTATTTTCCTTTGTGTAGTTACCTAATAGCAGGATTGCTGAATCAAATGGTAGCTCTATTTTTAGTTCTTTGAGAAATCTCTATAATGTTTTCCATAGAGATTATACGCATTTACATTTCTACCAACACTATATAGGTGTTCCCTTTTCTCTGCATCCTCACCAACATGTTACTTTTTGTCTTTTTAATCATATCCATTCTTCCAGCAATCTCATTACTGGGCATCTACCCACAGGAAAAAAAGACATTCTATAAAATAAACATCTGCACTCGAATGTTTATAGCAGCACAGTTCACAATTGCAAAGATGTGGAAACAACCCAAGTGCCGATCAATACATGAGTGGATTAATAAAATGTGGTATATGTATACCATGAAGTACTACTTAGCCACAAAAAACAATGGTGATCTAGCACCTCTTATATTATCCTGGATAGACCTGGAGCCCATTCTACTAAGTGAAGTATCACAAGAATGGAAAAACAAGTACCACATGTACTCACCATCAAATTGGTATTAACTGATCAACACTTATGTGCACATATAGTAGTAACGTTCATCGGGTGTCGGGCAGGTGGGAGGGGGAGGAGGGGATGGGTATATTCACACCTAATGGGTGCGGTGTGCACTGTCTAGGGGACGGACATGCTTGTAGCTCTGACTCAGGTGGAACAAAGCCAATATATGTAACCTAAACATTTGTACCCCTGTAATATTCTGAAATTTTAAAAAAATCATATCCATTCTGACTAGTGTAAGATGGTATGTTATTGTGGTTCTAATTTGCATTTCATCTGACAGGGGAATAATATACAAAATTTACAAGGAACTCAAATAACAGAAAAATCCTAAATAATCCCATTAAAAAGTAGGCAAAGGACACGAATAGGCATTTTTCAAGAGATTACATCCAAATGGCCAATATGCAGAAGCTTTTAGTTTGATGTAATCCCATTTGCCTACTTTTGTTTCTGTTTCTTGAGCTTTTGGGGTCAAATCCAAAAAATCATTGCCCAGATCAGTGTCACGTAGTTTTTCTCCTGTTTTCTTTTTTTTTTTTTAAGTTTTTTTTTCCTTTTCAATGATTATTTATTTTTATTTATTTATTTTTTAAATTCAAGATATTATGGGGGTACAAACATTTTGGTAGTTTTAATTTCTCTAGTCTATTCTTTTGATCTGTGTATCCATCCCTTCACCAATACCACACTGTCTTCATTACTGCAACTTTAAAGTGAGTCTTAAAATCAGGTAGTATTATTTCTCCTACTTTATTCTACTTTTTCAAGATTAGCTATTCTTGTTCCTTTTCCTTTCCATATAAATTTTAGAATAATCTTTTTGTATCTCTAAAAATTATCTTGGTAGGATTTTGAATGGAATTGAGTTAAACCTATAGATCAATTTGGGAGAATTGACATCTTTACTATGTTGAGTCTTCCAATCCGTGAACACAGTATGTCTCTCCGTTTATTTAGATCTTCTTTCGCTTATTTAATCAACATTTTCAGCACACAGATCTTATACATATGTAGTGGTCTGCTCAGGCTGCCATAACAAAGTATGACAGACTGGGTGGCTTAAACAACAGAAATTTGTTTTGTCACAGTTCTGGAGGCTAGACATCCAAGATCAAGGTGCCATCGGGGTTGGTTTCTGGTAAGGCCTCTCTTCCTGGCTTGCTGACAGCTGTCTTTTGTAGTACTGTATAAATGACACATACATTTTTATGAATTCAACAAGCAGATGGGCTTTTTTTTTTTGAGACAGGGTCTCAGTCTGTTGCCTGGGCTGGAGTACAGTGGTGTCATCATAGCTCACTGCAAACTCAAATTTCTGGGCTCAAATGTTCCTCCCACCTCAGATTCCCAAGTAGCTGGGACAACAGGTGTGGGCTACCATGCCCAGCTAATTTTTCTATTTTTTTGTAGAGATGGGGGTCTCGCTATGTTGTTCCGTCTGGTCTCTAACTCCTGGCCTCAAGCGATCCTCCCATGTTGGCCTCCCAAAGTGCTAGGATTACAGGCATGACCCACAACATGCCCAGCCTGTTCTATTGTTTTTTAGTAAAGTGTTTGTATGTGTCAGTTGCATACAGTTGGTTGATGGTGTTGTTTAGTTCTGTATTCTTGCTGATTTTCTTTCTACTGGTTCTATCAGTTATTGAGAAAGGAGTATTGAAGTGTACAATTACTGTTGCAAAGTTGCCTATTTCTCATGTCACGTATCAATTTTTGCTTCATGCATTATATTTTGAAGCTCTGTTAGGTATATATACTTTTAGGAGTGTTTGTCTTTTGGTTAATTTATTCTTTTATCCTTATGTCATGTCAGTCATTATCCCAGATGATTTTTTTTTTTTTTTTGCTCTGAGGTCTACTTTGGCTGTTATTAATATGGTCACTCCAGTTTTCCTTTGATTAGTATTTCAATGATACATTTTTTCCATTTCTTCTTTTATCCTACGTATATTATTATATTTGATGTATGTTCTTTTAGACAGCATATAGCTGAGTATATTAATCTGCTTGGGCTGTTAAAAGAAAGTACCACCGACTGGGTGGCTTGAACAACAAAAATTTATTTATTTTTTATTTTTTATTTTTTTACTGTTTTTAAGACAATTTATCAGATCAGAGTCCCTCATTCAGAAGCCAGTGAGACATCAGGACAGCAGAAAGGAAGGTGGGATGGAGTAGGCCCTGTGAGGCACCAAAGAGAAAGCAATAGCCTCAGTTAAGAAATTTCATTTTATTCTAATAAAGACTAATGCATGCCTGATAATCTAGTGATAATTCATAAGTTTAGTGGTTCACAATATTTTTAGAAAACACATAATATTAACATTCAAATAAGGCATTATATAAGGTTTTATAAAGAATGAAATATTTACTGTAATCCTTTAAAAAAGCCTTGGTCCATTTTGAAAGATCAACAGTAAATTTTTGAAAAATCAAAGGAAAAGGAAAATAAGTTTTTTTCCTCCAGGATACATAAGAACTATTTGCTGGCATTTGTATGTGCCTGGAATAAAATGGGCCAAATTTTCAAAGACAGTTAATAACAGCATGTACAGGGCTTGTTTCATTTGATTTAGCACCAAGTAAGAGTAAATATCCTATGGAAGACATAGGTTTTTCTTCCATCTCTCATATTGCCTACTTCTCCTCCAGGTCACAGTACACAAGCATGCATCCTTGTTGCCCCACTAAGGAATCGAAAATGATGTATATTTATAAATGGCTGCTCACATGACACTTGCCAGCAGAGTTCTTTCTCCCTAAGACAGGGTGACAGTAAAAGCTAGTAGATACCAATTCTTTGGGAATAAAGAACTGCTTCAGGAAACTCAGTTACTCTCCTGGTCCTTGTTACCCTATCATATACATTCTTTTTATTGCTACACCTGTTTACTAATTATGATTGCTATTTATGCCAAGGGAATATTCCCCAGGCATGCCTGATCTCTTTCTATTTCCTAAAGACAAAGTATGCTCATTTTACATAGTGCCATGGGTTTTCTCTTTTCTTTTCTTTTCTTCTTCCCTTCCCTCCTTCCTTCCTTTTCTTTCACTGAATCTTAGATTTATCAAGGCAGAACATGTTTGGATCAAAGAGAAAAACTGGCAAGGAGATCCTGAAACACGCATTTCTTAACCTGAGTTACATCTAAAAACAAGACTTTAATTACATTTTCTGTTGAAAATTCATTCAACTTTGGTGCTTATCCAAGATTTTGTAATGTCAATTTCTGACATAAATCATATCCCTCAATACATACATATTTTGAAAAGAAAACAAGTCATCTTAAAGTAATATTTTCCTGTATGGTAATTTATACATTTCATTTTTATAGCAAATTGAAATTCTGAGTAAACTGAAGGTATGTTTAACAACAAAATGCAGCATGCCTTGCTTATACATTTATTTGTATCTTGCAACAGATCTGTAAATCCATCTGCTTTTTTTCTGGAGTTTTATAGATATGGTATCTCATGAAACCACGTTCCACCATGTTATAAATGTCTTTTTTGGCATCAATTTATGCAAAAACCTTTGAAGAGATGTTTTCCCCAAATGACAGATAATTTTTTAAACTTTTCCAGAAAAATATGGAAATTTTATCAACGATTTATTCTGACTGAACAAAAGGTTATTTACTACCAATTGCTCTTTTAATTTTGCTCCAACAGATGTTATAAAACTTTAGACATCTCTGATATTTTTGAATTGCACACCCATAGAAGATAACTAGATAAAACACACTAGATGATTTCAAAAAAATTAATCTTAGTATCTGACTCATTTGGCACATCCTTAGTATCCAGTATAAAATCAGTAGAAATAAAAGTAACATAATTTTAAAAGAATATTCATACAAGCTGGAGTCTTAAGAAAAGAAGCTTCTAAATGCAAGGACAAGGAAGTTTTGTTCATCTTACTAGTTATATGCATTTCTTCTCACGGAGTAACTGAGGCTTTCTGGTTTGTCTGTGGAACTTTAGTTTGTAGGAAAGAGTATACCTGGGGCCAAATCTTGTTGGTTTCTGTTCCAGAGAATGTTTCCAGCACCCCTTTCTTTCTGGTAATATTCCAGGACTGGCTTCGTTTGGGCTTCATAAGCCTTCAGTCTCTTGATAACCGTCTGTGGTCGGTCATCCTCACGCTGAATGAGAGGCTCCCCCGTCACATCGTCAATGCCCACAGTTTGGGGAGGGTCGAATTCCATGTTGTAGACTCGGCCACTGGCTGGAGGAATCCAGCGAGCAGTGAGACGTTGTTTAATGACCTCAAAGGGCACATTCAGGTTAATCACTGTGTCTATCTGATAAGCTTTATCTAGGGCTTCCGCCTGTGGAAGTGTCCTTGGAAAATCATCGAACAGCCAGCTATATTGGGCGAGATTTTTCAGCTCATGAAGGGCCAGCCGAGTCATGACATCGTCTGGGATGAGTTTCCCTTGGTCAATGAAAGCCTTGGCTAACACACCAGTTTCTGTGCCCCGCAGCATGTTGTCTCGGAGCAGGTCCCCGCTGGAGAGGTGCTTCAGCTCGAAGTGTTGGGTGATGCGCGACGACACAGTGCCCTTGCCCGAGCCCAGGGCCTGCATGATGACTGCGCGCAGGAGCCGCGCGTGGACGCTCCCATGGCCGCAGACAGGCCCACGCCGCGTGACAGTGCAGCTTCGGCCTGGCCTGCGCGCTCACCCGCTCCACAGCCCCGGGTCGGCGGGTTGGCGCGCTGCTAGCAGGCTGCGGCTGCTGTGTCCAGGCCTATTTTCTTTTAGTTCTGGGGGCTGGGAAGTCCCAGATCAAGGTGCCAGCTGATTTGACTTCTGGTAAGGGCACTCTTTCTGGCTTGCAGATGCCCATTTTCTTGCTGTGTCCTCACATAGCCTTTCCTCTGCTCATGCATGGAGAGAGAAAGAGAGCTCTGATACCTCTTCCTGTTCTTATATGTACACCAGTTCTGTTGGGTTAGGGTCCTACCCCTATGACCTCATTTAACCTTAAGTACCTCCATAAAGGCCCTGTCTTCAAATATAATGACATTGGGGGTAGGGCTTCAACATATGACTTTGAGTGGGGGAGGGACACAATTCAGTCAATAACAGTTGGATAATATTAATCCATTTTGAAAATTTCTTTCAATTGGTATGTTCAGTCCATTTACATGTAATGTAATTATTGATAGTCTTGGATTTAGGTCTACCATTTTATTGTGTGGTTTCTGTTTTTTTTTCCTTTTTTGTTCCTCTTTTTCTGCCACCTTTTGGGTTATTTGTACATTTTTTGGTATTACATTTTCATTTATCTGTTGCGTTTTGACTATATTTACATAGATTTTTGGTGGTTTTCCTACAGATTATCATATACATTTAACTTTACATAATATGCTTAGAATCAATATTTTACCTCTTTAAGTGGAGTGTGTGAACTTTACCATATTAGAAGTCACTTTACCCTCTCTCCCCTTTATGTTTTTGTTGTCTTATGTATTACTTCTACATACATTGAAAACCCCACTAGACAATGTTATAATTTTTCTTCCAGCTGTCAAACATATTTTAAAGAACTCAAAAGGAGAAGGATAATCTATTATATTACATTATATTTACCTAGGTTTTTACCACTTCAGTTGTTTTTCCCTCATTGTTGACAATCCAATCCAGGTTTTCCTTCTGGTTATCAATTGCCTGTCATGAAGAATTACCATTAGCAGTTGTTTCACCACAAGTCTGCTGGCAACACATTCTTAGTTTTCCTTCATTGAGAATGTCTTTATTTCACCTTCATTGCTGAAGGAAATTTTCACTGCATATAGACTTCTCAGTGGACTGTTGCTTTCTTCTGGAACTTTAACCATGTTGTTCCACTTCCTCCTGCACTCCATGGTTTCTGATGAGAAATCCACAGTCACTTGAATAGTTGTTCCCCTGTAAGTAATTCGTTGTTTTTCCCTTGTCCTTAGTTTTCAGCAGTTTGATGATGATGTGTCTGTGTCTGGATTTTTTTGGGTTTATCCTGTTTGGGTCTTACTGAACGTCCTGAACCTACAGCTTTTGTCTTTTGCTGTATTTGGGAAGTGTTCAGGAATTATTTCCTCAAATATTTTTCTGTACTGTGCCCTTTATTCTCTCCTTCTGGAACTCTGATAACATGAATTTTGGACCTTTTGGTATTGTACCACAGGTCCCAGAATCTCTGTTCATATTTTTGATTGTTTTTTTTCGGATTGGATAATTCCTATTGATTTACCTTAAAGTTACTCTTTTCTGTTATCTTTCTTGTGTTATTGCGTCCATCCAGTGGGAGTTTATTTCAGTTATTATCTTTTTCAATTTTAAAATTTCCATTTGGTTCTTATTTATATTATATCTTGTTTCTTTGGCGAGACTTTCTATTTTTCTGTTGGTTCCCAGAGTGTTTGCCCTTACTTCTTGGGATATTTTTATAATAGCTGCTTTAAAGACTTTCTCAAACATTTGCAACATCTGTGTCATCTCAGAGTTGGTGTCTGTTGATTCTCATGTGAGTTGAGATTTTACTTGTTTTTTGTGTACCATGTAATTTTGGATCATGTCCTGGACATTTCGAATATGATGTTATGAAGCTCTGGGTTATGTTTAAATCCTATGGAGAATGTTGATGTTTTTGTTTGTGATAGGCAATCAACCCAGTTGCATTCAGGCTGCAAGTTCTAATCAGCCTTCTGTGGTTTATAGTTTCAGTGTCAGTTCAGTTTTCAAAGCTATGCCGTGCTATTCAGACCTATCCTGTCTGTGTGCCACTCTATGGCCATTCTGGGATTCAGGTAGTGGTTTGTTCCTTAGTTCAGTTCTCAAAGTGTTTGCTTTTCTTTTTAGGATTAGATCCACACATGCACTTCTTCTTTTATTTCTTTTTTTTTTTTTTGAGACAGAGTCTCACTCTGTTGCCTGGGGCTAGAGTGCTGTGGCATCAGCGTAGTTCACAGCAACCTCAAACGCCTGGGCTCGGGATCCTCTTGCCTCAGCCTCCCGAGTAGCTGGGACTACAGACATGTGCCACCATGCCCGGCTAATTTTTTCTCTATATTTTTAGTTGTTCAGCTAATTTCTTTCTATTTTTAGTAGAGATGGGTCTCGCTCTTGCTCAGGCTTGTCTCGAACTCCTGACCTCGAGCTATCCTCCCGCCTCTGCCTCCCAGAGTGCTAGGATTACAGGCGTGAGCCACCTCACCTGGCCCTTCACACATGCGCTACTTGAGGGTGAGCCGAAGAGTGGATAAATGATTTTATGGGGTTGCTTTCCTGAACTACTCCTCTCCATGATTTCCTGTGTACTTTCTGGTTCCCTGTGGCCCTCCTTTTCCATCCTCCTGACAGAAAACTGAGATGTTACTTACCCTGCTGTGCTGCACACTTCCCCCAACTGTGCCCAGGAGTGCTGTTTACCACTCTTCAATCCAGTTCTACCGGGCTGCTTCTTGAGCTCTCCATCTGTGTCCCAGTGCTCTCTTCTTGGTTTGATGCTGCCTTGATCCTGGACCAGGGGATACCAGAGAAAAAGTGGCAAACTCACAGTCTGTTTGGTGATATTTCACATTCTGGCCTTTTCCCCTAATCTATCTTCTTCCTTTCTTGCTTTTCAGAATCATCAAACACGTCCAAGTTTTATACCTGCATTCAGTGGGAGAGACAGGGTAGAATGTGCTTACTCCACCTTGCTCAGAACCAGATGCCCCAGCATTGTAGTGCACTGTGTGTTCCAGCTGTCTAGCACCAACCACATGCAACTGCACCAAGCCCGTCTGTAACTTCAGCTGCTTCTTACCACCAACATTGTGGGCCTTTGACAAACTGTACTTGCCATATGGCTCAGCTGTCAGATTTGGCGAGCAATGGGAGGCTGGACTCTGTGCTCATGTATTTTTTTTAAATTCTAGTTCCATTGGGGCATGTGTCTGATCCCAAGCATTTTTCTCTTTTGCTCTTATAAAAGAAATAGAATTTTTCTCACTGCAAATGGAACAGTTGCACCCTATAAAAATCCAGGCTAGTCAGGAACATAAAAAGGATTTGAATATAAAAAGGCACAATTGATTAAATCACCTTCTGGAGAGGATAGGTCTCATCATCTTAAACAGTTTGGTAAATGTCCCTAGGGATGTGTGTCTCTTATTCTCTCTCTTTCCACCCCTACCTGTGATTCCCTTTCTCTTCCTTATATATTTATATCTTATTAGTCATTTTTCTGCTCTTCCCATTGTTCTTGCCTCTTTCCTGATGTTCTGAGATTCATTCTTCTATTATGTCCTTTGTGTTTGAAGAACTTCCTATAGACATTTTCTTAAGACATTTTCTTAAGTTCTGCCAGAGACAAATTCTTTTAGATTTCCTTCACCTGAGAAGGTCTTGATTCCCCCTACATTCCTGAAGGGTAATTTTGCCAGATATAGAATTTATGGTTGACAGTTCTTTTCTGTCAGTGCTCAAAAAGTGTTATGCTGCTTCTTTCTAGCCTCTGTGGTCTCTGCTGTGATTCAAATTGTTTTTTTTTTTTTCCCTATAGGTGATACATTGTTTTTCTCTGGCTGTTTTCAGGATTATTTTTCTTTTTCTTTAGTTTTAAGAAGTTTAATTTTGACATGTCTTGGTATGAATTCTTTGGGTCTATCCTATTATGGGTTTGCTCAGCTTCTCGAATCTGTAGGTTTACGTTTTTTGCCAAATTCAAGAAGTTTTCAGCCATTATTTCTTTGACTACTCTTTTAGCCACATTTTCTTTTTCTTCCTCTCCTTATGGGATGTCAATGACATGAATTTGGATCTTTTATTATAGTCCCATGGGTCCCTGAGATTGTGTTCATTTTTTTTTTTTTTTTTT
>NW_012149596.1:1546487-1550045 GCF_000956105.1 Propithecus coquereli | reverse complement strand
ACTACAAATTTGGGGATTGCCACGAACTTTTCCTTAGGTTCAAGAATTTGCTAGAACAACTCATAGAACTCCGGAAAGCACTTTACTTATGATTACTAGCTTATTAAGAAGGATACAACTCAGGAACAGTTAAATGGAAGCGCTATATAGTGCAAGGTATAGGAGGGTGCAGAGCTTCCTTCCGTGTCCTCTCTGGATACGCCACCCTCCCAGCACCTCAGTATGTTTACCAACCCAGAAGCTCCCCAACCCTGTCATTTAGAGGTTTTTGTGGAGGTTCCATTACATAGGTACGATTGAGTAAATCATTGGCCATTGGTGGTTAACTCAATCTCCAGCCCCTTTCCCTTCCCCAGAGGTCTGGGGGTGGGGCTGAAAGTTCCAACCCTCTCATCTAATCATGTGCTTGGTTTTTCTGGTGACCAGCCCCATCCCGAAGCTATCTGAGTTATCTCATTAGCATACAAAAGGCAGTAAATTCCAAGGGTTTTGGGAACTTTGTGCTAGGAACTGGGGACAAAGATCAAATATTTATTTTTTATTATACCACAGGGTGTTGTGTTTTTTTTCTAATTTGGTCTTGAGGTCTCTCTCACAGGTGTGGTTAGAACCTCTAACCCTACCCTGATGGGGTTCTAGGGAATTTCATGGATGTTTACAATTGCCTTTCACAGGATACTTCTTTATCTTGGTAGATGGCATAATGCCTAGGTGTCTGACTTGTGACCAGGTGTCCCTCTCACAGGAAACTTGTTTATACTGGCAGACGTCTGTGTGGCTCTTATCTGATCTATGTCCGGTTTATTCCTGTCAAGATAGCCACTCTCTAGGAGAGCCTTGACTGGGGAAGAAGTTAGGTTCTGACATGTTGGTCAGGTGAGATGCAGAGAAGGCAACACAACAAAACACATGACATAACAGAAGCAGTGCATTACTTACAGGTTCCAGAGAGAAGAGGGCAGCACACCTCTCAGGGCCAGTGGGAATCGGAGAGCCATCCAGGACACACACGCTCAACCAGCATGTGGGGAGCAAGGATGAGAGAGCAAGGGACCTGTGGGGCAAAGGCTTTATTAGGTCCCAGGGCATTACCTAGGTGGGTTTCCCCTCCAGGAGTTCTAATTGGTGAGTTCAGAGCAAGCAGGCACAAGTTCCATGGAATCATATTGTGACTGAGAGGTGGTCACTGTGGCATATCTCTGCAGCTCATGTGGGGTGTGGGGATCAGAGGGATGAGTCAAGTAGGTTGTATCTAGCTGTCCCCTAGGGAGGTGGTCACCAGCAGGGGGTTGTATAAGGCAGATATCTGGATCAACCACGTTGGGGAACAGGGAGGAGGCAGAGAACTGGAAACCACATCAAGGGTGACTAAGCCCTGTTTCTGGTATGAGAGAGGCCAACTTACATTCAAAATGGATGCCAAGGCAACATACAGTTATAGGAATGTCAATGGAAAAAAGCCAAACTCTGTAAAATAATTTTAAAGACATTTACTCTGAGCCAAATTTGAGGACCATGACCCGGAGCCAGGCCCAAGAAGCCTTGAGCAAGTGGACTCGGTGTGGCTGGGTTATAGTTTGGTTTTATACATTTCAGGGAGGCAGGGTTACAGGTCAAGTCATAAATCAGTACATGGGAGGTACATTGGTTTGGCACAAAAAGGTGGGTTATCTCGAAGCGGGGGGCTTACAGGTTATAGGTAGGTTTAAACATTCTTTGACTTGTAGTTGGTTAAAGACATGAAGCTTTGTCTAAAGGCTTGGAATGTTTTAACATAAGGAGCTGTTAATCAGAGATAAGCCACCAGACATATGTTTGTTGTGTAAACTGAGGACCTGCAGATTTGTCTTACATACCATTAGACCTGTTAATGGGTTACAAAGGATGTCCCCAAGAAAGGAGGGGGGCATGATGAGGCATGTCTGACCTCCCTCCTCATTGCAGGCAATTTAGTTTTTGGATATATCCCCTTGGCCAAGAGGGGTCTGTTCAGTCAGCCAGTAGGGGGTGAGCCTTAAGATTTTATTTTAGTTCACAATTTCCCCCCTTTGGCAAAGATCTGTCAGAGGCAGCATCTATGTCCAAACTCTTATTTTGTCCCATCCATTGCCAGGGTGGTGTGGCTACCTGCCCTGGGTCCATCCAGTCCCTCGGTGGGTCCCTTGTGGCCAAGAGGACTGAAGAGCTGAAACGGGGCTTACAGCCAATTAAATATTTTAGGCCAAACAGGACTGGAGGTGGACAGGCACTCATCAACACTTTAAAACCTTGTAGGTGACATAAGAGTAAAACCCAAAATGTCAAAGGCAAGGCTATAAAACTAATTTGTCTATAAGTGTTGAGCTACTATATTCTTGGGTTTAGTGGTAGACATGTCGCAGACATAAGCATCATTAACATTTAAGCTAAGGGAATTTAGAGACTTTTATTGTGTCACAATATTTTAATCTCTTTAGTAATATATACTAAGGTGGCTGATAAATTACTTATCATATCTCCTTTTGTGTAAATCCATAACTGAGAACAGTTATACTCAGTAAGTTCTAAGTCTATAGGAAGCAGGAAAAAAAATTTATGATTGGAATGGATATTTGCAGAGTGTGGCCTGAAAAGAGTATTTCAGTTAGTATTCCTTTAGGCTTCTGTGTGCCCCTCCTTGATCTGGAGGGTCTAAACTAATTCCATCCCTCAGTGAACTGGCCCTTACAATTTCACATGCCCCCTCTTCTGCGATAGTCCCTGGGCCTAGAGGGAGGATATTTGAACAGGGCTTTGGCAGATTTCATGGTTCTACGTCCCAGATGTATCAGGTAAACTTGCTATTTACTTAAAATTTGTCAGGACTCTGGAAAACAAAACAAAAGAATTAGTAATGATTTAAATGAAGAGTCTTTTTGTGAAAATTTAGTTTGGTCTCATGAGGTTGAGTTAACTATACTCATGGTCATATCAGTTTTCTAATTAAAGTCCTGGAAATTTGTTTTGTTTCAGTCCAATGGTACATAATCTCCAAAGTTACCAGAAACCAGTATTCAAGTGGATTTGTCAGTCCTTTCCATGACTTTACTTGAAGAAGCCAACTTTGAACTTAGCCAGAAAGAACCACTTTCTGAGATGAATCAAGTAAAATATTAATTGTCTAGAGATGATAAAACTTGGACTAGCCGTGGTTAAAGACAATTGACAAACCAAATTGGTTATCTTTGTGGCATACAACAATTTACATAATAATCATAATTATTACTGATAACAGACAGCAAGACATGTCCATATTTTACAATACTGGAACATATATTAATAACATACTTATACAAGTGTAGCTCAAAGAAAGTTAAATGCCATTGCATATTTGACAATGTTTCCTGTATGGTTTTGACACACCAGATAAATCTAATGTCTGTCTTAGACTTTCAGTGGCCCTAATATATAAAAAGCTAGTTAAAGGTCAAAAGACTGGATTTAGAATTTAAGTTTTGGAAAGTTTGTCAAATATCAAAGGCTTAAAAACATTTGTTCAAATACATTCACAAACCACTATAAAAAAAGGGTCATTTATTT
>NW_012149596.1:1541978-1544517 GCF_000956105.1 Propithecus coquereli | reverse complement strand
TATTTCAATAAGACTTGTTATTTCAAACAAATATAACATCACTTCTAAATTTTATAAACATAGTAGACATTTTAGAATATCCTATTTAAAGGTATTAGTTGATTAGATCCTTCCAAAACACCACATCCCAAAACAAAATCTTTTGACATCATAGGGATCAAAGCATCCCTGGCCCCCAAAGTTTGGGAGCAAAGGCCACTGTTCCCATAAAGACTTGATGAAAATTTACTGACATGAAGATTAACAGGAGAAAGAATTAAAACTTATACATGGACGCCTTCAGAATGAACACTCAAAGATGCAGGGTAAATTGTCCATTTTTATGTTTAAAGTATGGACAGCCATGTAGAAATATGATTGGACAACAAGGGTGTGAGCTAATTCTAACAGGCTGAGTGGCAGAACCCCACATGGCTTTTATATTTAGATTCCATTTGGCCTCTCTGAGCATGCACCCTTCCTTCTGGGTGCAGGGCAAGGCCCTTTCTGGAATGGGATTTTACAGTAAAACAAAGTAGGTCAGATAATTTACGGCCATTTTACATAGAATAATTTTAGGTTTTGTGGCTAGCTTTCAGCAAAAAAGGGGTTCTGGCCTTTACAACCTTCCTTGGGTAGAGGGATTCTGGATTTTTATGGCTAGCTTCAGGGAAGAATTGGTACAAGAGGCAGGCAGACAAGGCAAGGTCAGAAAATTTTTGCTTCTGAAGCCTTCATTTCAGGTTAGTTTTCCGAATCTCATCAACATAAGATCACCTGACTATAGACTGAAAAAAAAAAAAAAAAAAACTTCAGCAGCACCAATCCTTACCACCTCAAACAATAATACAAAGTGGTAACATGCTTTTTACATGAGGATCAAGATTAAGCTGTTTTAAAAACAATCTAAATAGTCTCAAAACATTTTTTTTCCCTTGGATGTAAACTTGAGTACATGCAATATTTCTAAAGAGTAAGACTGTTTGGAGATTCTCTTCGGATTTTAACAATTATTCACTTTTTATCTTAAATTACTATACAAAAATTAACCATTTGGGAATTTTTTTCCTAAGCAAAAACTTTGTTACAGCAACATAATATACACATAACCGGCTAGCTTGTAAAGAGTAGGACAAAAATGGACAAGACCAAGGGAAAACTAAAGCTTCCAATTTAAGCTCTTCTAACTACAACTTCTAGGACAGCTTTGAATCCCTAACAGTACTATTAATATCAGATGATAGTGAGTTAGAAACACGTTTTGTGTACCTTTCTACAGACATTGAATCAGTGGGAATAAACTATATCTGCAGTTAGGATTAAAAGACCAAAACCAAAATATTTTCGTAAACCTTTGACCACAAGTTTATTGCTGTGCTCTATCTACTTGGTGTTTTATTTATTCTAATTTGCTGACACTTAGGTACGTTTGCATTTTTACCTTAAAGCTAAACACATAGATATTTTTTGTTGGTAACTCAGATTTAGTGATTATCATTAGACCAAATATTAAATTTACCTTACTTATCAAAAATCACATTATTTTGTCTTTGGCTGAGTTTATATTTTCGTAACCTTTATGTCCAGTCTTGACACCTCAAAAATATAAAAATGTCCAATAAAACCCAGGCAAAAACAAATGTATGCTGACAATTTGAAAACATTTTTACTATTACTTTATTAATAACACCTTTTTGTTTTTTAATAATAACCCAGGTTATTTACCAAAGATTACTAAATTCACGTGAACCATTTGGGTTTGTTTAATTTATGAGCGCTCCCTTATTTTTAAGCCAGTCTGGAACCATGTAAACACAGACATGTAATATGTGGACATACACAAAACATACCTAAACATATATACTCTCTCGCTCGCTCTCTCACACACACACACATACGCACACAGTTCTTATAGATTTTACCCTATAACTCTAGCCATGAAATGGTGACACAACTCACCAGTCTCTAAAAGACAGTTGGATCCAAATTTCTTCTGATGAAACTGGAACTTGTTCACATTGCAAACTTTAGTTGCCCTGATAGGTAACCTAATTAGGCCTGTGGATCAAAGTTTTGGGTAAAGCAGTTTCCATGGCAGTTTGATTTTTAAAAAAACCTCTTTACCCTTTTTTTTTTCTTCAGTTCAAAACAAGTTTTCAATGTTTGTGTTTTAGCTAGAATTGGCTGCAGGATCTCCAGGTAGCCTTTCAATTGTAAATACCATAAACAATGCATTATCTTAACATCAGTAGAAAAAGTTAGCAGGTTTTAGAGTAGCCAGACAGAAATAGCTTGAGACATTTTAACTCTATAGTGGTAGGTCGACCATTTGAGCTCTGAATTTTCCTTGATGTAATTTGCCCTTTTGTAAAAACTTGTGCACAAGAGTTAGCTATAACCAGCTGGAGCCCTAGAAAAACCTGACATGCCTTAGAATCTTTTTATTTACAAAAATACTTGCAAGTAGAGGTGCCACAAACCAATTGAGGTGCCCAAAGGGGGTCATTCTCCTTGTCTTTCCTCATTTTTAAAGGGTTTGTTTCCCATTTTTCTTTAAAAG
>NW_012149596.1:1536345-1539371 GCF_000956105.1 Propithecus coquereli | reverse complement strand
GTAAGAAGCCTTTATGAAAACTTTCTTAATACAGCATAACCAGGTTCTCATTTGAATCCTTAAAACCTATGTGGGACTTCTAACCCTGGTGTACCAACCAGACAACATATTTTTTAAGGGCATGGATTAGGTTCTTCTGTGTTTCCCAGCATACAGTGCTGCAAATGGTGGGAACAACTATGTATTGACCAAACTTTCCTCAGTGGTAAATCGTTCTCCACTATTTTATGGTATCAGGAAAAACATCCGGATTTTTTTGTCTCCACACCAATTCTATTACAGCTAGGCAGTTTTCTTTTTATTGCTTGATTGGTAGTTTAGAGACACAGGCTGGGGTTGCCTTCTGTTGTTGGCTTGGGGGGATCATAAATGCCTTGCTACTTTTGTTTAAATCCTTGGGTCCCTAACCAGTCTGCTTTCTACTTTCTTCCTTTCAGAGTCCCCTTTTGGTTGCCTCTTGCATTACTTTCAGGATTTATGGTTGTATGTAGTGGGGAAGAGCAGGGTAAAAGGGAGTCTGTGTCATCATGTCCAGACTAGAAGTCCATTTCTATCTAATATCTATTTCTTTCTTTTGAAACAAGGAAGGCTTGTAAATATACAGTTTGCCAGCTTGCAGTTTTCACTCGATGTGGTAATTTAACATGTACTTATTGTGTGAGTAACTAAAGTGTGGTCATCTTTCCACATAAGACCAGAGAACTACTTTTTCTTTCTTAACAACTGCATGTGATTATTGTATTAGTCAGTTTAGGCTGCCACAACAAAATACCACATATTCAGTGGCTTAAACAACACTAATCTGTGCTCTCACATTGTAGAGGCTGGAAGTCCAAGATCAAGGTGCCAGCAGGGTCGGTTTCTGGTTAGACCTCTCTTCCTGGCTTGCTGACACCTGCCTTCTCACTGTGTCCTCACATGACCTTTCCTCTGGGGTTGCAGAGAGAGAGAGAGCTCTGTTATCTCTTCTTCTTATAAGGACACAAATCCTCTTGGATTAGGGCCCCACTCTTATGGCCTCATTTAACCTTAATTATCTCCTTAAAGGGGCCCTCTCATCAAATACAGTCACATTAGGGATTAGGGCTTCAACATATGAATTGGAGGGGGGACACAATTCAGCCCATAACAATTATAATTCTAACATCTACCACTGTTTTTGTTTTATTTGTTTGGCCCCTTATTGATAGAATTTTGGGTTGCTTCCAATTTTATCCTATAACAGAAAGTTAAGAAGTGATGTCTGTATTCATGTTAAATTACCTTTAACATTTCTGTAGGACAGATTCCTGTAACTGGAATTTCTGAAATAAAAAAATTAGTTTATTTTTTAAAAGAAATAGCCAAATTCCTTTCTAAAAAGGCTTACCACAAGGTCACAGTCTCACCAGTAGTGCAATGGCATGTCTGTTTCTGAATATTGTCCCCACAGGTATGTATTATCAGTGTTTTTGGACCTTGCCAATCATATAATTGATGAATGATTTCTCATTTCATTTACTTATTTAATTATTGAGGTTGGCCAAATTTCCATATGTGTTAGCCATTTTCTGTAGAGAAGTTGTGAGAATGATTCAATGAATAATCATATATCTTTCACCTAAATTCACCAATTGTTGACTTTTTATCACATTTTTTACATCCTCTGTCTCTTTGCATAAATATTTATGTGTGTGTGTGTTCTGTATATGTATGCATACACACATATGTATGCACTTGGGGGTGACAGTTTGAGAGTTAATGGCAGACATAATAACATAGTGACATTCCTGCTGAATCCTTCAGCATAGTCCTTATACTAAGTCATAGGGACCATGGCTGTACAGATCCTAGTGGGACTGTATGTTGAGCCCTGTGCAGCCCAGTATGTGTCCATTAATTTTTTAGTGAGGAGCCTACCAATCTCTTCTTTTGGCATCCTGTTATTGAGTAATCAGACCCAGAGGTTTTTTTGGGAAGGCTCTTGCCCAGATTATTTGGGGTAGGGTGCCTGATTATTATTTTTATATTTCTGTTGGTAGTAGTTTTTGTTATTTTGGCAGTAGTTGTATTTTTAAATGCTTGATAATTAGCTATGATTTGGATTATGTCATAGGCCAATTGACCTTACCTCATGAGGAGGGTTATTCTGGCTCAATAACCAGCAGGAGCGCCAAAAACAAACGTAAAAGTTTGAGTCAGGTTAACAATTTTCATTCTCCAATGAAGATGCTTGGCCTAAGAATGCAGATATGTGTAAGAGCATGGCTGGCCAGAGGGGCCTGAGTCCTGGATACTGAGTCTCTTTAGAGACTACAATGTCTTGGCTATATACCGAGGTGGACAGCTTTCTGTTCAGGCCTGAAAAATCACAGATAGGTTTTTACCCAGGAGCTGGACTCCTCAGTCTTCTAAGAGCAAGGACATTCTCCTATATCATTAAATTACTTTTAACACACTGAGAAAATTAACATTGATATAATATTATTATGCAGCATATAGTCTTTATATTTTAATCTGGAAGAGTTCCTTAGCATTTCTTGTCCTTTCATGTCTGTGACATTTTTAAAGCATACCGGCCATTTATATTGTAGAATGTCCCTCACTTTGGGTTTTTCTTATGTTTCTTCATGGTTAGATTGAGGTTATGAATTTTTGGCAGGAGAGCTATATAAGTGATGTATCCTTGTTGCATCACATCGGCGGGCATATAATGTCAATTTGTCTCATTTTTGGTGATATTAACTTTGATCACTTGCTTAAGCTCCTCTCGCTTGCTAGGTTTCTTGACTGCAAAGTCACTGTTTTTTCCTTTGTAGTTAATAAGTAATTTGTGAGGTGATACTTTGAGGCTACATAAATGTCCTTTTCCTCATCAAAATTTCACCTGTTAGTGTTAGTATCCATTGATGAATCTTGCCTAAATCAGTTATTGTGACAGTTGCCAAATGACAGTTTTTTAACTCTTATCATTTCTTCCATATTTATTATCATTTTACTGTAAGAAAGAGCTTCCTCTTCTCCTTTATTTGCTTGTTTATATCAAT